>NW_028288746.1:1560069-1872083 GCF_059628265.1 Tinamus guttatus
TGTTTTTACAATTTTCACAGGCAGTGATTTCAGGGATAGTAGTGCAGAGAGGCTTGGCACACTTGAAACTGGGGATATTGAATTTCCTGCAGGTAATCATACATAGAGATCTCTATTATGATTAGTTAATAGAATTAGGAAGCCTGAGGCATTATTTTAATAAAATGGATTGAAGAACTTCAGCTTGGTCTACAGATGTTTTTTTTTTTTAAGTCACCTGAAGGGTTATCCCATTCATCAGGGGGTTAGGAACCTGGAAAAAAAAGTCAAGAATTTTCTGGGACTAGAAGAAAGAATGAGTAACGACAGCAAAGGAATCCTTCAGGTAGAAGAAGTAGCATTAAGTGAAGAAAGGGGCAATTCTGGCTGACTTTTCTCAGGCAAATTGTGGAAGAGAAAGCAAAGGTGAAAGAAAAAGTAACAAAAAAATGCCACGTACAAAGTACCCCTTAACACATCCAAATCCTCTTCTTCCCCAGTTCCTCATAAGAAGTTTAGCTCAAACATTTTCTGAGCCACACTGGTTAATTAAAGAACTTTTCCTCTCTGTAAATAAATAAATAAGTAAATAAAAAGTTTAGTGATAATCCATTGTAACTTGCCATTGGTGGCGCAGAGCAAAAGCAGCTGTGCTGGTGGGATTGGTTGCTGGCAAACGGTTTGTTGGCTTGGGTCAAATGCGAAACGACCAGGAGGAAATGCAAGGCTGACGTGCGATGGATGTGGCGTGTGAGGAACCTCGGAGCCGTGCATCCCGATTTCCCCGAGAGCAGCATCCCATCCCGTGGGAGGAAATGATTGCGGAGCAGTGTGGGGTGCTGCTTGCAGGAGGCTCTGAGCACTTGTCCTTATGCAGGCTGAGAGTTGAATTTAGTAATCAATAAGGGTAAGCATTTTTAGAACATGAAAATAAGAAATAGGAGGATGAGGGTCTATTGCCAATGGTATTTGTTCAAACTGAGCAGAGTAAGAACTTTAAGTATTTGAATGCATAGATGGTTGAAAATAGATATGAAAATGTTTTCCCAGTATTGTGGCCAAATTTATAAATATCTGTACTAGAGAATTTTCTTGCTAGTTTGAGATATTGGAGGGAAAAAAATGGGTACAAATGTCAATATTTTTGTGTCTCTTCACTATTTTGTCCTTTGAGATCAGAATCTAGGTACACCATCATCTCAGAAAGAGCAGGTCCGTAGGGAAGTAAGCTGCTCAACTGGAAATTGCAGTGTATCTCAGGCAAAAGTTTTCAGCCAAAGTAAATCTGAGATAATATGCATGAGCAAGCAAGCAGCTATGAGAAGTCTGCTTTGCAGAGAATGACAGCGCACCAACTAGTGCATATTAGATCATGAAGATAATTTAGGCTGCTACTGATACGGTCGGTTAGGCTTTTATATATACTAGCTTGGCACTAGCATTCCGCACTGCAAAACTGAAGCTAGAGTAGGATTTTATGGAAATACTTGACGCATTCTGGAAGAGAAACTAGCTGGAAATCAACAGCATGAATACACAGGCGTCATTTGTGGTCACAAGAGACTCGCACTCTACTGTTTTAACTATATGGGAAGTAAAGAGAAGAGAAATAAGACACTGTTTCTTTTCATTTTTAACGTTGTGTTCCAAGGTAAAGGTATGTCCTCTGCCTGTGTAGCCCAAACACAGAACTAGATGAGCACAGCAAAAAGGCCGTGTGAATCATGTTTTGGGTGTTAAAATGCTGGTAACTTTAAAAAGGAGTAATGCAGTCATGTCTGCAGCCCTCTCCCAATTTCCTCCGAACACTTCACCAGCACCACAGCTAAGATCATGATCAAAACGCTGTCACATAAAAGCAACTTGAAAATATGGGATTAAAGCATTGTCAATATATGTTTGCCTAAAATAGATATCCAGATAACGTTTGCCCCAAAAAGACATTCTCTGTATGAACGAGATGCTGACTTTGGGGGAACAGGTCCTAAAACCTCATGAAAGGCCCTGATGATGAAAACTATTGAATCCAGACAAGGAGCAAGAAAGATTACTCAGCTGCGCTGACATGCAAATTATCTATGTATAAATCCAACATCTACCGAAAAGAGTAGTAGCTTCCAATTAGAGTAGGTAGTAACTTGCTACGTACTTGGTTCTGTGGAAATAAATAGGATTTCTTGCATTATAGGCTAAAGCACCTAGTGACTATGACACAGTCCTGCTGATGAGTACTTCAGAACAGCCTAGTCTATCTTCATGCCCTGCCTGTCTATAATCTCCTCCAAACAGCCTTTTTTCCTCTAGAGTCAAAGCTCCAGTACATCATTAGAAGTAAAAACAGTTTCTACACAGCACATTAAGGTTAATATTCACGAACAAGGTCCTGTTGCTGTGGGCTGTATGCTGTGAAGGGCTAGCAGTTAAAACAAAAAGAAAAAAAAAACAGTGAATATCTTATTTTCATGAAACACAATGAATGAGCAGGTAAGTTTTGCTTCTAATAACACAGCTACATTCACCTGTGCATGCACTGGTGTTTATATCCTCTTGGTACAGAGACTGGTCTTGAAGCTGAGCTCAGTTTGGGAGCCTGATTAGCAAAACTCATGGCCCTTTTTTTTTTTTTTTTTTAACCCAAGGTCTAATCCAACTGCCAGGTCCCAGGCCTCAGATTTCAATCAATATCCGATGATTCCTGACCACTGCAGGTCAAAGTCTAACTGTAATGTATCTAATCACTTAACTGCAGATATAGAACTAGGCTATAAAAGAAAAAGGCTTCCAAGTAAATGAAAAAAATGAAAAAAAAAAAAAAAGCTATTGTGTGGCTTTGTGGAGTTTCGCTTGCTTGTAGAGTATATGGATTGCTTCTTTGCCTTCGTGAAGAAGGCTTTTAAAAAATCCTGAATAGAGTATAACAAATGAAAGGAGAAGTTCTCCATGAGGCCTTACGCTGGGACGTTGGCGCATTTGGCGCTATGAAGATTGATGCTGCCAGCAGCCGCGTCACCACTTAGTGTCACTCATTAGCTGAAAGAGCAGCAGGAGGCCAAAGGGCTGCAGTAGTTGTCCCCATGCTCCCAAAGGCAGCGTTTAGCTCCCTTCTTCTCTAGAGCATCAGAGACCATAAAACAAAACCGAGTGTGCTGTGGCCAGCCTTGCAGAGTGCTTGAGGATCGCAGCCAGCAAAGTGCTTCTGAAATTAACCCCGTGCTCAGCAGAGAGCGTCTTTCATTCCTTGGAAACATGTCCCGTTACGGTAACGTCATTTTTCTCATGCTGTAAGGGGCTCTTTGGGTTTTTAAGCATTCCAAAGACTAAAGAAAATCTTTGCAGTTCTGCAGTTCAGTTATTGGAGCATTCACTAGCTTTTTGGATACTAGTAATCTCTTGGGATCCTGTCCAGGAAAGACTTCATCTGCGGTCTGTGTGAGAGTAGGATGCAAAGCACTCCCAAGAGTGGCTCCTCTAGCTTTCCTGCTTAATTCTCCATCTATATAAAGCAGATATTTCTCTTCTATAAGAAATACAGAAGTAATATTTGTCCTTCAGGGATCTCAGTGGTGCCAGTCTTTTACAGGCTTCCTATCAGCCTGTCTTGAGTAAACAGGATGTGGCAGTAAACAGGGAACTCAAGAGTCATCCCAGTTCATAGGAGCCAAGGACCAGCCCACTGGTTTCAGTGAATAATGTTTGCAGAGCTGCCATATTGTGGCCTTCGGGAGCAGCTGCTTTTTGCTAGGTTCAGGGAAAATGAGGACGATGTCTGTTTGACACTGTAAGTGTTTAATGGAATATCCTCTTTCCACAGGAAAATGGCACAAGATCTTTTTTTTTCTCATAAAATGTTGAACAAATCTTTAAAATGAAATACAACGGACATATTACAGACAAGTTCTGGGTTTATTTGGAATAACCTGCCATGCTCACCCCTAGCTACCTAGCAGGTGTAGCAGAAGGGTGTGTAAGCCTGGCAACCCCCACACTTCATCCAGTGACTTCACTTAAAATCACTTTCTGCAGGGACCAGGTGTGAGTCCCTGTGTGTTCCCCCTTTCCCAGTCACACAGCTGAAGGCAGTAGCACTTCAGAGACCACCAGAAAAACTTCCTGAGTTCATTTCATGGAGTCTTAAGAGATACTAAGATACTAAGAGAGATACTAAGAGTTTCTACAGGGAAAGAGTTTTGGCCCTGAAACGGTTGACATGTATTGGACTAACTCTGAAGATTCCCTTCAGGTCTGACCCTGTTTTTCAGTAACTCTCTGCAGCATAAGAGAGATGTTACTACTCAGAGAGATGTACAAGAAGACTTTAAGTGGCGCTGTAGCTGGGACTCAGGCTTCAAGTGCTATTTCAAGAACTGAATATATCAATTTCCTTTGAGAAGCAAGGACAGGAAAAGATCAGTGTTGCAGAGAGTGGAAATGTACTTGGATGGCACAGTTTTCTGAATTGCTATGGTGAGAATATGTCCTGCTGTGCTCTCTTGTTAGAGCCTTGGAAGTACAATGGTTATGGTCTATTCAAGCTCAGATTTATGAGTCTGTTGGAACACTAACTCCACAGCGTATTTCTTTGCCCCCATAGCTATAGTCAGTTGTCAACAAATGTTCTGTAATTCTTCTTGTGTTTTACTTCTGGGAGTGCAACACAAACAGATCCTCAAATCCAATAAATATGGAAATGGGTTAAGTTTCCTCTTTTTTATTTCTCCCATACTCACTTTTTTGTTTATCTCTATTTCCTTTACTTTTTTATTCAGGGTTTAATGCTCTAGTTCCAGTCATAAGGTTCCAGGCAGGTTTTTTTTCTCCACTGAGAGATGAAGGCAATGTCGACTAAAACTAGGATTAACCAGAGTATGGGCACCCACCAGAAGGACTCCCTTCCCAGCCCCATGCCAACATTTGCAGCCGTGTACCCGCGTATCAAGCTAGATAAGGCAGCTGAGCTGATCGAAAAGTGGTATTTTATCTTGCTGTTTGAAAAATATTAATTCCCTGTTGTGGCCTGTGGGTCACAGGTGAGGTAGACACGTTCATGTGGCAGAGCTGACTGAGTTCAATATAAGGTGATCATGAAATCAAAACTGAATTTTGTGCTTTAAGTCATTCATTCATTTTTTCTGTAGATAGATGAAATATTAGCTTTCTAGCGTAAATTTCTTTCTCTTTTTGACAAGACACAGGAGGAAACACTGTAGGGGTAAGTTTGGTAGCCTAATGCTTTCTGTGAGTAATAAAACCCATCCAGATGATCCCCCTGACATGTTTTCAGAGGTACTAGTTTGATCTTCTTAGATATTTTGTGAATTAGCTTTATGTTTGGGATGTTTCTAAACCAAAACATTGCAGACAGCCAGCAATGTGACCAGCAGTTTGAAACATGTCTTTGCCAGTCACAAAGTCTTTTTTTCAACACTGCATTTCGCTTCTCTTTCCTCTTACTTTGTTCCAAAACTACACTGTTCTAGGCCACAGGGCATGTCATATTTTCTATATAATTCTTCCTTAATTGAGCTGAAAATTGTCATCATATATCTTTTGTTTTAAAAAGGTGTGTTTATATTTATTTTTGTTGTCTAAATATCAGCATGACAAATGCTTAGCTGTAAATCCCTGGGAAGAGGACATGAAAACACAAGCAAGGAAGACATTTCCCTCCCCAGAGCAGACTTAGTGTCCTGACTCATAATGTGCCAAGGTTGGCAACTCTAGATACGTTTGGAATGGGGATGGAGGAGGGGGAGACATTTTTCAGTATATAGACATTGAGCTATTTTGAAAAATAAGAGACTTAATCTGTTCTAAATATTGATATTTCTCTAAATAGCCCAGAAGATTGATAATTAGAGCTGTGAAGGCAAGAAATGGACTGTTGTTCTTTTTTCTTTCTGAGAGCTCTAATACTACAAATAAAAATTCATGAAGCTGCTTTACCTGTATTCCTGACAGTTAGATTATCGCTTGACTGTATTTTCATGTATAATAGTTTTAATATTTGCAGCTTAATAATTTGACAATTGTAATGAAATAATCACAGGTGCCATTAGGTGAGTAACCACATGGATCTGGATGTATTTCAATGGATTTTTTTTTTTAAATAGCATATAAATCCTGGAGGCTCCTCTGTGTAGAAATGAAAATGAAATAAATATGCTGCTCTTAATTTCTTTGGGCAAGAAACTACAACCTTGACAGACAGGATTTGCATGTCAAAATACTTAGAACTTCATTTCTTAAATTTCTACCACCAATTACGTTTACTAGAGAATTAAAAAACAGGACAGAAAATCCACATTTACATGACACTCACATAGAAGGGGAGAATTTACTGTGGATGTCTGCCCCTCTGCTGCACTACCAGAGCAGAAGATGTCCCATCGTTGCCTTCACCAGCTCTTTGGACTGCAGACTCTGTCAGTGGGGTACTAAGTAAAAGGGGAAAAGACTCTAGCTGTTAACAATTTCTACCCTCCTTGGAGCTTTCTTTTAAAGAGGTTGTTTATCAGAAAGAGGAAGGTGTTATATCAACAGTATTTGGAAAGAGTAACAAACCAAAAAGGAAGGAAGACAGAAGAAATGGAGGAACAAAGCGACTTTTGTTTTTCCACTGCAGTACTTCAGTTATTTTTTCTGCACTAATTTTCACATGGGGTGTTTTTAATAGAAGGGCTAGAAATTGGCAAGAAGAAACTTCCATTCCTACTTGGGCTTCTCTGAACCCTCCCTTTAGCCGTTGAGTGAGGTTGACGGCTCCTCAAGCTCAAGTCTGTAGGGAATGATGGTCGGCCCTCAGGCCTGTCTTTGATCCTTAAATCCAGCATCTTTGCTTCACCTGGTGCACGTGCAGTTTATGAGAATGATTCCCTAATGTATAGCCACTGACAGCACGGATTAAGGAACGAACATCGAATGTAGCAGCAAGCCAACTGCTTCGGAGCGCGGGGCTCGTACCAGGCCTTCCCGCAGCAACTGCTGAGGCCTTCTGGGAAGAAGACCAAAACAGTTAAGAATCACCCTGCATAGACAGAATAAAAGGATTAAACAAATTAATGGAGTCATTACTAGCTAGTGCACACGGCGGGCTGGATACTTTCCTGGCTTACAAATTCCTTACATTCCCACTATAAAAAATGCATTAGTAGCTCAGAGCAAGGGTTTATTCTGGTTAGCATTCTCTCTCCAACAGGGAGATAAATACAGAGCAGCTCTAGTAAGCAAAGGTTTAAAGACTCTCCAAATCCAAGGTTTCATCCATTTCTAATATTGACTGTTTTAATTTATGCTGCTTATCTCCGCCTTTATAAATACAAAAAGCTGTTGGGAATGTTCTTGGTAAACTGGAATAAAAAGATGTCCCTGGTCATCTGCACTTGAGGTGTGAGTGGAGGAAGTTGCACGCGCTCCCTGGCATTAGCTAATGAGAGGGAGGGTGACAGTGTTTCCTCGGTCCTGGAGCATGACCCTGACCAAGTCCCTGGGTCTCTCTGAGGCTCAGCCTCTGATTCTGGCACACGATTAGCATGTGCGCTGCATCGGTAGGGCTGTTGGGCAGGATGCCTGCTGAGTGGCTGTCAAGTGGTTTGAAGCATTTGAATGGCAGAGGCTGTATAATTGCCGAGCCTCAGCTATATATGTTATATAATTGCCTAGGTTGCAGGAAGTGTGTAACAGGCCAGTCGCTTGCCTCTTGCTGAATAGGCCATTAGCAGCTGATGTTTTAGTGGTAAAAACTGTGTTATTCGGAAGTGTACAAATGAATCCCTGCTTTTCTGGGCACTTTACCCTGTCTCGTATTAAACTCTGTGGTTAAAATTCTATGTTATGTGCTAAGATGATTTTCAAAATGGTGTTTTCTGATTTTAAATTATTATTTAAGCAGGTAAAAATAGGCCAAGTCAGTAACTTCTGTTTCAACAACAGGGAGAAAGTACTACCAAACTCCAGGTGTGTTTGCCTCAGGATGGAACCCTGGTCTCTGTGGATATTGTTGTTATACAGAAGTACTGCAGTCCTTGCAAGTGTAATATTAATTCATTATCCTTCTCAGAGCTTCGGCTAAGAGGTTGGGTCCGTGTGTCTCCTTTGCCTGTTAGAGAGCGCTGAGCACTTCTGAGCGACCGTGGATCGCAGTGAGGGGGCTCGAGCTCAAGGCAGCAGCAGCGTCCGGCCTTGTGGGATATCCCTGTGCCACCTTTGGCATGAGGGCTGCTCTCTTTTCCAATTGCTGCTTCCTGAAGTCCAGCACACTCTGCTCCAGCCGTGGTTTTATCCTTTGTTTATGTAAGAAAACAGCATTTTTTTGTTGTTTGCACTGGAGTTCATGAACCGCAGTAAAGTAGAGCAGAGGCAGTGCAGCCAGCGTTCCTGCCACTACTTCTCGTAAGGACGTGCCGTGTTTCTGTGTCTGAAATTTCTGTGTGTGTGTCTGAAACTTCACACATTGCGCAGCTCTAGGATGGGGCACAAAACTAGGGACTATTAAAATTCAGTCAATCTATAGGAACTGGGCTAAGGAGCAGCCCATATGAAGTGGAGCTGCAAAGAGGCGATCTCACTGAATTTCCTCTGATCTTTCCCCTCTCCTTTAACACACCAGCTTGATTAAAGCTTCTCTGCTTGTCTTTTGAATTTTGTTTTTACCCTTGGAGAGAAAAGGTTGTGTCTCTTTTGCCCTTTCTGTGTTGAGAAGGTACCGGCATGCAGCCCATTCCCTTGTCTGCACCGTAGTAACTTTGGGAACGCGAGGCAGGTTCACAGCGGCGCTTTGTTCACGCAGTGAATGGGAGCTCCTCAATGGAGCCTTTATGCAGTTCCTTCCCCTTCGAACGCGCCCTGGGATGTGTATGTCTGTGTAGTCTGTTTGCACGAGGCTACTACAGCGGTCACTCCACGCATTTGTCAGTCCCGCAGGATTGCAGGAGGGATTGCGTCTGCTTTGGAAACGCAGAAAGGAGGCAGCATGCAGAACTGAAGCACATGCACAGCAGGCACGACTGTGCCTACACGTGGGCATTGGGCCTAAAAGGAAATCCTGGGCAGGCTGGACTGCTGCGCGCATGGGGAGGGCAGCGCTGCAGAGCTCCAGCCGGTCAGCATCGGCACAGTTCAGCCCGCCCCAAAAAGCGCTTTGAACCCTCGCAACCGCCGCAAGAAGTTTCTCAAGAGCTGCCTGTGCCGCAGCCTCGAGCGCAGGGCCCTTTCATGGGCAGAAGCCGGAGCAGGTACCGGGGCGGCGGGTACTGGGGCGGCGGGTACCGGGGCGGCAGGTGCCGCTCACAGCGCACGCCCAGGCACAGTGCAACACCCTGCGTGGCAAAGAAACACAGAAACATCCCAGCAATGCCCTGGAGGAGGACAATATGAGCAGAAGGGCAGCGCCTGGGCGCGCTGCGCATGGGAAGGCAGAGCTGGGGGTTAGCGGAGCTGGATGCTGGGGCGCAAGGTGGCTTCTTCGCAGGCCCTTCTGTGCACTCGTGGCCACCGACACCCTGCACGGTGGTTGCACTTTGGTGTCACCGTCTCAGATTTGCATCCAGTCATCCTGCTGTTCGGCTGCGACGTGCCACCGAGCGCAAGTTCTTGCTTCTCAGGAGAATGAGCACTACGCAAACCTTCCTATGCTTAGGGTTTAAAAGCACGTTTTAAAAAACAGCCGGCAGTTCATTTTGTTCAAAGGAGGTTTCCAATCACTAATTCTGAGTGGGAACATAAGATCCGCAGATCCGACATATCTTGCTCAATTCCCAAGTTAGTTCCAGCTCCACTGGAAAGTGTGGGAAAAAAACAGTCAAGCCTTTGAAGTGAGGGTGCTCTGAAGCTCGTTTGGGTGATGAATTGCTAAACTCCAAGCCTTAAGGTAGCACAAAGACAGAAAAAAGGGGTTTTCTTTTGTGTCTATCATATCTAAATTCAGGCTATATTCTTTAAGGGACTACTCATGAGCTAAGTTTGAACAAGGAGCAGAATTTAGTAACAAGCCCAGGTGTGCCCACAGTTGATCTGTCATTGCAAGGGGTGTTCTGTGTGATTCGGGAGAAAGCTCCTCAAAGAATTTTAAACAAATAAGCCATTTTTGAACAAATAGGCCATTTTTTATTTTTGGCAGGGCAAATATAGGTGCTTATTTCTAAATTACTGTTTATACCACTGCAGTTTAAGACAACTGGAACCCTAGCATGATGTTTGGGTTGTGCTTTAGCCAATACAATATCCATAAGTTTTCACCTCCTTGTGGGGCCATGTGTATCTCGAGCAGTTTGAAGTCCAGCCAGTGGCCTAGACACCGATCGCCTAAAAGTGCTAAATTCCCACAGCTTGTTCTGAAGCTCGGGAGAATTTTATGGGCATTGCACCTGACACAGCTGAAATTTGGAAGAAAACTTGGCAAACGTTGAGAGGCCTTGAACAAACTCGAGTGCGTGAATGTGCCAGACTTGAGAGTGCAGATTCCCTGCGGGTATAGAAGAGAAGCGGGCCAAACACCTGGATTCAAGCACACTTGCTGAAATGGCACAGCTAAAACTCCAATCACAGCATTATGCCTTAACACACTTCTGGTCAAAGCGCTTTATAACTGTAGCAAAACCCTGTAAGACCCCTTGGGTATTGACGCACTCTGCAGACGGAGCCCTTGGACGATACACGCACGTGTGTTTGGGGCTGGGAATCCTGGTTTCATGTGCGGCAGCCCTGGGAACGGGATGTGCTGAGCATCCCTTTTGCATGCACTGCGAGGAGCACAGAGTATTATCCTGCGTGAGAGAACCCCAAAGTTAACAAAGGCCAAAACACTATTTAGCTGGAGAAAAACAGTCACATGAGAAGGTAAAATGCTTAATTTATTCCAAGAGGAAATAAAGCTGGGAAAGCATTTCAGACTTGGTCTTTCTGAAAAAAAAAAAAAAAAAAAGAATCTAATTTTTAGGCCAGATGAACAAATTGCCTGCCTAGAGAGCTCAAGAAAAAGGAACAAAAATATGCTATAAATATTCAGCTCTTGATTTCAGGTTTTAATAAGTGATGAGCTTTGGGAGACGCTTTCTTTCAAATATCAAATGACTTGACTCACTTTATAATTTGATTATAGAGTGTCTGTCACCTTCTGTTTGGGTGCAACACAACAGTCTCTAGCTTTGGACGCTCTGGCAAGACCTTCAGATCACAAATACCAAAATAACCCAGTGGTCCAAGGGCCTAAAGAGAAGCCACCCCTCCCTTGTGCAAGCTCATGTGTGTGCCTGCATCTGTCCCTCTGCATCTGTATCTATATCTATAAATAACATCTCCTGAACAGGAAACTCTGATTTGAAACACGATGTTCAAGGATTACTTGATCTATTTAAAAATTGTTCAGAACTTTAGTGACAACTGCAGACACAGTGTGATAGATATAAGCTCTCTCTGCTCGTATTCTGCCAGCAAAAAATCTTATGCATAGGGTGTGTTTGCAGTGTTGAGTTGGTCAGGATCTGTAGCAATGACTGAAAGGCTCCAGCAAGACACAGGGAGGGATGATCTGAGGGATGGCACTGTAAATCCCAAGCAGACTTAGGCCACTGTGTGTTTTTAATGCTCATACTGTGCTGATGCTTACCAAGAAGCCCATGGTGCTCCCTGACATGGTTTATTGGCAGTACCTGAGTGCGCTTAATTTGAATAATAATAGACCATCTATTGTGCATCAGCTCAGATCATCCTCCTGAGCACACTGGTAGAATAATTATAATTATAAGAAATAATTATTGCAGCAGCTTAAAATTTTCCCACGATTCTTCAATCTACTGAGGAGCATTCTGGATGGATGGAAACATGAGAGTTGGGCTCTCCAAGAGGTGGCTCTTAGGGACTCAAGGAAGGACACGCTGCAGATCCCAGCTGGTACACACACAGTGCACGGAAAGAAAGCGATTCAGCTGGTCATGCATTTGCTTGTGTTGTGAACTTGAGCCAGAGGAAACTGAGAAGGTGCAGCAAACCATAAATTCCCCTTGCTTGATAATACGAGAAAACTGGGCGCCACCAGGAGGAGGATGAAGAAGCCTCAGCTGTAGTGGCAGGAGCATATTTGTGTATATTTGTGCACCCCCACCCTTCGTGAGACTGGCAGGAGCAATTAGTGATTGTAATGAGTTACATTTGCACATACCCACTTAAAAACCTGGAAGGACCATGTTCACTGCTCTACATCTGAAGCAAAATGTCCCTAAGGAAAGTGATGGCCCAGGAGAGTGCTCAAGTGCCCATGCGACCCCAGGCAGCAACGGGTCCCTTGGCGTTTTCAGCCGGGAGCCGTGGGACAGATGCAGCTCCGGTGGTCAGGGCGGCTTTGGGCGTGAGGGTTCCATGTTGAGCCCGAGGCGGAGGAAGGAACCGTCTCCAGCGTCCCCTCGACACATGGAGCCTGTGGATCCTCTCCGGCGGAGCAATGAGAACGGCCCCGCTCAGGCTCATGGCGCTCCCTCGCTCCCTGCTCCGCGTGTCCCAATGGGCAGTGGGACGAGGCGCGGGTGCGTGTGCTCCCTGCCCTGCGCGCGGAGCATTGCTGCTTTGCTCGTCTTCCCCGCCCCAAGGAGCCGTGCGGGCGAGAGACGTGGCCGAGCTTTACCTCGCGTTCGCGTGGGTCAGTCCTCACCCCCCAGCAAAGGCGCTTCCCTTGCACGCCCTGGGAAACCAGCTGTCCGGAGGCACCGTTTGCCTCAGCGCGGCGGCTGGGAGGCACAGGGCTGTTCCGCCTGTCCCACAGCAGCGCTCGGCACCTCATGTCTCCATGCTCGGAGCAGCCACCTTAGCAGAGGTGAAAGAGAAGGCCCCAAACACAACAGGATGTCGTGAATGGAGCAGATGGTCGTTTCTGCCCAGGTGGCTTCTGAGTTCAGGGAGCTGCTTAGTTTGTGCTACGAGGCTCTTCTTCAGCAGAGAAATCCTGCTCTGATGTTTTCTGACGTTTTCTCGGATGTTTTCTCTCCTATTAGAAGGACAACGCATCACCCTTTGGGCACAGCCCTTCTGCAAGAGCTGATCAGTACTGCTGTCCAAAACAAGCCTCAGTGGGTGTCCCCATGTCATGCATGTCCCCGTGTCCCCTTCTGAATGCGTTTATACATCACATACAAAACACCTACCTAGATCCTATGCTTCCTAGCACATACATCCTCCCGTTCTGATGAAGAATGATCCTTATAAGAGACTTAGGATGTTACATTTCTTACAAGTACTGCGAGGTGTTCGGATTCTGAATTGTGAACTTGTCATTTGTTCTGAACGTTGACATTTGTCCCCTCACTGCACCCGCTGTCCCTCCTTGCCCGCTGCTGCCACCTGCCGCCACCGCTGCCACCACCATCCCCTGCCCGTCGGGCCTGTCCCGTCGCTGCCAGACCGGCAGCGCTTGCCAGGAGGCACTTCGGAGCCTGGAAGCGGCCGTGTCCCGTGCAAGTGGCTTCGAAAAATCTGTTGGAAATTCTTCTGGAAAATGTGCACAGTTCTCCAGCGGCGAGGGGACGGAGAAAAGGGAGCGTGGGAGAAAATGAAATCTCCAACGATGCCATGAAGTACCCAGAGCGGGCACGCAAGGCAACGCGCAGCAAGTTATTTGCTGGATTATAAGAGGAAGTAATAACTGCAGACAGTGTGTGTTCCCTGAAGCAAGTATTGCTTATGAAAATAATATTTCTCTAGTTATTTTTAAATAATTTCTAGTAACTTTCGGCTACAACAATTTTCTCAGTTCCCCAGCTGAATAACCTAGCGACCACCCGTGCTCCTGCAGGGCTCCACACACTGACCATGTTTGCTTTATTTCATGTTGAAGGTGACCCAAAATGTATTTAGAAATTCCAACAAATAGTGCTTGTTCCAAAAGAAATTCTGCCTAGCAGTGGGTGGCTCATCGCTTCATCACCCCCGGCACTTCAAAGTAACAGAATGAATAATTAAATGTGATTTTAGCAGTAACTATACTTTGTTCCTCGGAAAAATTTTATAGGAAACATTTGCCCATAGTAGAAATTATACATTTAAATTCTACCTGCTGTTTTAAGTGAGAAAATTCAGTTTATACTAAAAGATCATTAAATACTAAAATAAGCTTAACTTGGGGAATCTTTGTAAGGAAAGGATTTCTTTCATGCACACAAAAATCAATAAAGAAAACTTTTGGAGTCAAAAATAGTACATGAATAAACACAGAAATGCGGCAAAGATAAATCCTGACCTACAGACCAGTCTCAGAACCTGTACTAAAGGTGACTTAAATACACATATAACCCACTATTTACTATGCCATATAGTCTATATTTACTATAGTATAGCCTGGAATATATTTTATTCTGTGTTTGCTATACTGTATAGTCTCAGTGAGGCCAGGAGGAATCCTGTGTGGAAAATGGTGCTTTTTCTTTCCCTGTTTTTGTATTTGTTTGTGTTTCTTGCCAGAGCAGGCGCCTCGAGGTGGCCACGCAGCAGTCGGGCAGCCGGGGCAGCCGGCACCGGGAGCAAAACCCAGCTCCCAGCTCTGGATCTCGGCCAGCTGGTTTTCCCAAGATGGGAATGCTCGATCTTCTTGTTTCTCTTGGAAAGAGGACGAGGGTGTTTCTGTGTCAGGCAGCTGCAACATCTGAGGAACGTTTGGAGCAATTTCTCTGGGATCGTGGGATGCTGCGCTGCGGCAATCAGAGAAAATGGTTCCACAGGAAAATGAAAAACCTGCAATACAAAATGGCCCAACCAAGCAGTCGCACAGCTTAAAAATAAGAATAAACCTTTCAAAGCCTTAGCTGAGTGAGGTAGTTTAAATGCCCATTCTGATAATGTGGGTTTCCCGCGCGGGCAGAGCCGCTCGCTGGCTGCGCTCCAGCTCTCCAGGTGCTCTGCACCTATCGGAACCTCCTTCTGCTTTGAAAGCTGCTTGGGTTTTTATAGCATAGGACTGGGAAATGATTATACTCACTGCAGAGGTAGCTTGTACATGTCCTGCGCATGTCATAATTAATGTTTTTATATTAAATACACTTCTTAGCAAAGAGCCCCCCTTTTACTCTACCACTTATTTCAAACTGCAGTTGAAAATCACTTCCGAGCATATTCCGTTCCACTCAGGAATGCTTCCTGAGAAAGGCCAGCAAATATGGTAGGAAAACCCAAAGAAATGCTGAGGGTTTTGTTATAGGACTCTGCCTTTTCTTTAGAACTTGTCCTGTGAAATGTCTCATCCAGAGCAACTCCCTGGCCTCAAGCAAGCACAGGGAGCCTGTGATGACTAGGGCTTCCATCAGGGCCCTGCTCCTAAGATCCCACCTCTTCCAAAATCAGTTTCCCCTCCTCTAAAGCTGCAAGTTGGGAACTAGAGGGGAAAAAAAAAAAAAAATGAAACCCATGCTGGCGTTCTCATATCTTCACCAGCTTTCAGAGTGGGAAGCTTTAAAATATATAAATACATATATATACACAGAGATAGTGAGGTGCCCTATATAGTAATTAAGAATTAGTACCAGCCACAGGAACTGGTGCACCTGGAAGGCATTTCGCCATTCACCAACCTGCTTGCAGTACAAATGGTTGGTTGTTTTCCCCATTAAGATCCCAAGATAAGGAAAAGCTGGCAAAGGCCAGGAATGCAAGCTGTTAATGAGGTGTCCTTCACTGGGCTCCACTCAGCTTGCTCCAAGAATTTTCAGCCAACTTGCTCCCCTTCAGGGATATACAAAGGGTCACCTTTCAGCTAAGAGAGCATCCTTCAAGCGGAGAGCTTTTATGTGCTGCTTTAGCCCTGCAAATCCAGGCAGGACACGCGCTATTTGTAGCTGCTTGGAAACTGGCCCATGCTTCTCTTCGACTCTGGGAGGCTGATGTTGCCCTGGCTGCATCACACAGGTCAGCATCCTCTCTCTTCTGACTACTAATGTTTCCTGATTTTAATTTCTCTGGTCAGAAAGCCAAGACAGCAGAAGGGACCTGCATACAGTACCTGGTACCAGTGTCTTGCTGGTGGCATTTGGTTTGACTCTCAGCATCCTTGATGCAGTACTACTGTAAACATTTACTTCACCACCAGCTTTTGTCCTTCCTGGCTCCTGCTGAGCTCTCAGATGTGTCTAAGTCCCTGGTGGTGACTCTCAAAGCACAAATGTGCCATGATACAGACTACTCGCCCTTATGCACCCTGAACGTCAGCGCTGGTGCCATTGCCCCTGGCCAAAACAACGAACCGTTCTCTCTCCAGAAGCCTCCACAGAGATGGCTCTGATGAGGCTTGATTCTGCCTCGGGTCAAAGCAGGCTTTGCAACAGCCTCCCATATCACAGCTCTCACCTCTGACAACCCTTGAGCTTGGCCAAGGTGGATCTGCGAAGGCTTTTTCCTGTAAGGAGCAGAGCGAGGCTTTTGCTTCTCTTTGGCAACTCGATACTGGCCCGAGGCTGGATTCAAGCAGGGAGCTGGTACCTCCCGGATGGTGGCACTCATGGGGGGACCAGGGAAGAGCATCATACTCATGTGGGGACCAGGGGAGGGTGTCACACTGATGTGCAGACCAGGGTGGTGGAAGAGACCTTTCTGTGAGGCCTTTGCATTACAGATCGAAAGGGATAGTGAAGGATTGAGACCGTCCCCTTCCCTTCGCCCGCCCTCTGGGCAGCTTGGGAGGGAACTGAGCAGGGAGCTGCAAGGACATTCCCTGCAATGAGGGAGAAGGGGCTGTTTTGTTACAGCAAACAAAGTTGTCCTTTGCTTTAAAGAAGTGTGAAAGACCTAAACAATGGCAGAAAGATCTAAACTCAGGCAACTACAAGCCACTCAGCCTCACCTCCATCCCTGAAAAAGTCATGGAGAAGCTCATCCTGGCTGTTGTCTCCAAACATGTGGAGGATAGGAAGGTGCTCAGGAGTAGCCAGCATGGGTTCACCAAGGGGAAATCATGTTTGACTAACCTGATAGCTTTCTATGATGGAATGACCGGCTGGGTAGATGCGGGGAGGGCGGTGGATGTCATCTATGTGGACTTCAGCAAGGCTTTTGACACTGTTCCTCACAACACTCTCCTGGGCAAGCTCCGCTTGAGTGCATGCTGGGGTGGATTAACAACTGGCTGGATGGCAGAGCCCAGAGGGTGGTGATCAGCGGTGCAGAGTCTAGTTGGAGGCCTGTAGCTAGAGGGGTCCCCCAGGGGTCAGTCCTTGGTCCAGTCCTATTCAATTTATTCATCAATGACCTGGATGAAGGCACAGAGTGCTCCCTCAGCAAGTTGCTGATGATACCAAACTGGGAGGAGTAGCTGATATCCCAAAGGGCTGCGCTGCCATCCAGAGGGACCTGGACAGACTGGACAACTGGGCAGTGAAAAACCTCAGGCAATTCGACAAGGCCAAGTGCAAGGTTCTGCACCTGGGAAGGAATAACCCCAGACACCAGTACAGGCTGGGGACTGACCTTCTGGAGAGCAGCTCTGCAGAGAAGGACTTGGGTGTCATGGTGGACGACAAGTTGTCCATAAGGCAGCAGTGTGCCCTTGTGGCCAAGAAGGTCAACGGGATCCTGGGGTGCATTAAGAAGAGCATCTCTAGCAGGTCGAGGGAGGGGATCCTGCCCCTCTACTCAGCCCTGGTGAGGCCATACCTGGAGTATTGTGTCCAGTTCTGGGCTCCGCAGTACAAGAGGGATGTGGAGCTGCTGGAGAGAGTCCAGCGCAGGGCCACAAGGATGATCAGGGGCCTGGAACATCTGCCCTATGAGGAGAGGCTGAGGGAGCTGGGCCTGTTCAGCCTGGAGAAGAGAAGGTTGAGAGGGGACCTGATCAGTGTCTAGAAGTACCTCAAGGGAGGCAGTGAGGAGGATGGTGCTGGTCTCTTTTCAGTGGTGGCCACCGACAGAACTAGAGGTAATGGCCACAAACTGAAGCACCAAAAGTTCCACAGGAACTTAAGGAACAATTTTTTAACAGTGAGGGTGACAGAGCACTGGAACAGACTGCCCAGAGAGGTTGTGGAGTCTCCTTCTCTGGAGATCTTCCAAACCCGCTTGGATGCAGTCCTGTGCCACGTGCTCTAGGTGACCCTGCGTGTGCAGGGGGGTTGGACTAGATGATCTCTAGAGGTCCGTTCCAGCTTTAAAGATTCTATGATTCTGTGAATGGGTATTTCCTCCAGAAAATATTTATTTCCAAATATGTTTGTCTTTAGATACCCCTACTTAATGGCTTAGCTCAAGATCTTAATGCCTTGATTAATATACAGCATGTTTATGATACCATGGAACCCCAAATGGAACTGCTTAGAGTCTTAAGTCTTTTGTTTTTCTTTTCCTCCACTGAGTAGATTTACAACTGCCTTCTGTGTCTTTCTAATGAAATAATAAAACCAAACTATAAACCTGGATGAATAAATGACATTAAAAACTTTCTAAAACAGGTACTCCTGATTTAACTAGTGGACGAGTTACACTTTCTGGGAAGAAATAGTTTTATCAAGATTTTAAATGCTGTTATTTCACATAAACCCAACCTACTTCTCTGTCAAAGGGAAAAGAATGTCTTTCATTTGTGCATAGTTTATTTAATTATATCAATTTCAATTACACTTAACCCATTAATTTCCAGTATGTTTAGACTTTACCCATCATTAACCCTTTAGGTCAATCTATTGCTTTCCAATGTGCGTAGGTTTAAATGTGTTTCAAAGTCTTTTCACATGTTAATACTTTGCATTTCACATGAAAATATTCATCTAGTTGATACAATTTTAGCTGGTTTGTGTAATTAAACCTGCTTCGCAGACTAACCAGACTAAGGTAGTCTATGTGGTATGAGCGTTTCTGTTTTCTGCATCGAAAACCTGAGGCACCAAGGAGATAAGTGATAGATCTGAGACTGCAAAGGCCTGAGATATAAACAAAACATTCTTGTTATCTTGGGCTTTTTTTTACAGTGATTCAGCTGTAATCCCTCTTTAAATGTGGTCTGTTTTCCCTGGCTACTTCAGGGACTACCTGATAGGCAGTGAGAAGAAATGCAAAACGCGACATGTGTATTCAAGGGAGAAAGCAGATTGAGAAGAGCTCATCCAGGGATGTACCCCAAGGCTGAGTGCTCTGGAAATCACTGCCATTAGGTCAGATTGTCGTTAAACCACAGCCTTGAGCAGAGCCTGGAGGCTTTGGCACATCCTTGGTGATGCTGCAGCTGGCTCAGCAGGACCGGGGCTGGCTCAATGGGACCACAGCTGGGCCCTGCACAGCTGCTGCAGCGGGTTCCCCCTAGATGTGGACTTAGCAGATGCACAGGTAGATGATGCTTACCACGGCCAAGTCCCTGCATGGGGCACCTTGGTCCTTGGCTGCCCCTGTGCCCCTAAATGGATCACGGGCCCAAGGTGGCGCAGGCCGTGTCCCCTCCCCAGCAGCGCCACATGGAGCAGCCCAACTGTCCCTGTTCCGCAGCTGCCACGGTGCCCCAAGGCCAGGGGGACGGACGCCGCCGGGCACTGCGCCCGGAGGAGCGGCCGCCCCATGCGCAGGCCCGGCCGGCAACGCAGCTAGGGGCCAGGGCCATCGCCTCGAGGAAGTGGGGCTGAGCGGGGCCCCAGAAAGCCTTCCCGCAACATGTCCTGGCAAGGTAATGCAGCAGGACCCGCGGGGAGGCCTGGCCAAAGGCCTCGGTAGCTTGTGAGGAGCCGGGCGTGCTAACTGGCTGGTGAATGCCCTGCTTTACATGCAACCGCAAAATATTTAAGGAAGGAGCCGGGTGGTCTGGCCGCATGAGACACCCTGTTTGGGTACTCTGGGACTGGCCTGCATGTCAGGTGCCCATGTGTCCCCTCTACAGGCAACGGGACCTCACCCACAGCGGGACCTCACTGCCAGCCTCAGACCCTACCTCACGCCGAAGAGTCCAGTGCCGAGTAGCGGTGTACAGGGCTCTTAGTGCTGACTTGTTAACTATCAGCTCTCTAGATTAAAGGAGCTACTACTCCCTACATGGAGGGAAACATGGAAAAAAGGAAATCGTCTGCTCTGGGTCAATAAAGTATTCTGATAAGTTTAGTCTTCTAGTGCAACAACTGTCATAAAAACTATACTTTTTGAGACATATAGGGTTTGACTTTAATTATAGAAGCTGGTCCTTAACACTAACTAGTTTCTTGTCTTCAGTGTCTGAAAGACTAATTACTTTCTAGATTAATACTAATTGGAAAGAGGCTGGGCTGTGCAGTGTGCAGTGAAATATAGCATGAAGCCATATGTGGTTGAGATGGGTAGATTGGGATGGATGGACACTTCATGCCCTTGGGTGAAGAGAGAGCAACAGGCACTGCTGGCTCAGGAACTTGGTGGCACGGGCAGTACTTTCCACTTTCCCCTTGGCCATGTGATTTGTACAGGTGGGACTGCCAAGGAGTCTGAGTGAGATGCATCAACTTGCTTCAGACCAAGGGACTATGTGCCTGAATTTGTTCAGGGAGGAAAAACATGACTTTCTAATACAACTATGGTTATAAAAAGGTTTAGGAAGTAAAAACAATTTTGACTTCAGAAAAGTAGAAAAGTGATGCCCTCAGGGATGCAGTGGGTTAGCGGGCATTTTGGCTGACTATGGAAATCTGCACTCAAGCTTTTTTTCCTTCAACATAGCAAAATAAAAGATTTTTCATTCTTTTTAGCTGTTAATTTTTCTTGAATTTGCCTTCCAGGGTAATTGCCTAGGAGGGAGAGCAATTAAGATTTGTTTTGCAAACAGGAACATAATGAACTCTTAATATTTGGCATTTCCACAGCAACACCCAAGAATCTCTGTAAGATAAAACAGTGGGACACGTCCTGGGCTGTCACCACGGCGCCTCTGGTTTCAGTGCCTTGTGCTGTTTCGGGAAAAGCGACTTGAGCTGCAGGAGGAGGAACTCTCTGCGGTGGCTGCCCTGAGGGGATGATGTTCCCTGGCTCTTCCCTGGCTCTCAGAGCAGCAAGCAAGCCCCGGAGCGCGCCCGGGCATGTGAGCTTTGCCGGCCGAGGGCGGCTGCATGGCCACTCGACAGCGCACCCAAGCGCGCGGGGCCTGAGCGCGCGGCCCGTGCTGCCGTCCTGGCAGAAGGGATGGGGAATAGGTGATTTCTTGCTTAGACAACAGAAAGTCTGAGACAAGGCATTTCCCATTCTTGTTCCAGCATGATGCGAATGGCCTTTAGAAGCATTTTGGAGAAGTTGGCACAAAGGCGTTGCACGCAATGGAGCGTCCGAATGATGCCTGTGTCCTCATGTGGAGCTGGGCACTTGGGCTGCCGTGGTCAAGTCTGCTCCTGGCAAGTTAGCACGAGTTTGCCCTGCTTGGCCTCGCTGCCACCTCTGAAGAATGGTCCTGGGTTGTCCCTGTGGAGAACTGCTCCCAGCTCTGACCCTTTCTGATGCTTTTTCCTTCTGGCAGACTTAATCCCTTCTTCCTTTGTGTCCCTAAATTAGGGCCTCTCTAAATCAGTGTTTTCTGTGTCGTAGTTCCTAGCACAGCAATCGTTATGTCAAGGACGTAATACACACATGGTACCCGTTCTAGTGCCCCTTCCCTCCTGTTCCTGTCAGCGTCTGGGTGGGAGCAAGGCTGGCTCTGCTGCTCCTGCAGTTTGAAGCTATTAACAGTACCAGATCATCAGACTAGAACTTAAACTTTTTGTGTTCTGTGTCTTAGCAAGCAGATATAACCTTCAAAAATAGCTGGAGCAAGGAAACCTTTCATTGAGTAAGGACTGTTTCTTACCCTTAGTTTTGTATGATCATATTCTAAATCTATTGGTTGTTGGGTGTTCATTCCTGTAAGAATGAAAGCTTCCATATCCAAGCACAAGATAGAACGGGAAATGTTTCATTCCATCTGATTCCAGTAGGCCTTTTCTGATGGTGTTTTGCTCATGTCCTCTGCGTATCCCTGGAGTTTTCAGCATTCAAATCATTATTTGTTAATCTGGGTTTAGTGAATTTATAGAGTCCCTTTAAATTCTTTTTTGTGTGTCTTCCAACTTAGCACCGCCCTGTAAGCTGTCCTGTAGTACATTTTGGCAAGAACCTTTAAATAATCCATATAGTGCCTGAGTGTTTCATAGGTTCCTTGCAGAAAGGTATCTTCTTTAGAATAATCATCTTTCATTCACACATGGGAAATGGGACAAAGAAAAGTTAAATGCTCTCAAGTTTGTGTGACAGTCCAGTGACAGAAATAATTTCTTGATCCTAGTCCCATAACTTGCCTTAGACTATATGACAAGTAGATGTGTATCTCTGTAGAAGAATTGTCATACTGATCCCATCACAAACATCTCAGTCACTGCTCTTTTTTAAATCTCTATTTATGTACCGACATAATTATCCCTCATTACATAAAGTACATGTTGTGTGCACACAGACAGGAAAAATAAACTATGTAATGCAGCTGGGTCATTCTGTCTAGGGATAAAATTCAGCCACCATCATCAATTCTTAACTGCTGAATGTAATAGAAACCAGTTAGGAATTTGAGTTAGCATGTTGTTTTTTTTGTTTGTTCTTTAAAGCTAGAACTGTCCTAGTATTGTGGTTTATAGTTCGTCCATGAAGATACAAATTGTTTTCATTTCTTCTCACTTCTGTTTTACATTTTTTCCCCCAATATTAATGTATTTTGTGGAATAGATACAGTAAAACTGCTAACACGAAAGCTTTCTGCTTGGTTTAGGGCACTTTCCCATGTCGTCTGCCTGTATTTATTTCTCCTCTGCTGGGGTATAAATAGACAGAATATACTGTCCTATGCGATCTGAGTATAGTAAATTACTCCGTAAGTCACCAGATGGAAATCAATCAGATCTTTACTGAGTAAGAGAAGAATAAGGATAAAGATTCTTGGTCTAAACACTATCAGCCACTGGGTTCATCCATGTGCAAGCTTTAGGGTAGCATTGCATTAATGAAGAAAGGTGGGAATATCTGTCACTGTTGGGAAACTGTCTGGTAAACGAACATCTTAACAGCCAAAAAGATAATTGAAATTAAGGGAGCTCCTTCTGGGGAATGGCATAGCTGAATACCTCATGCAAACTCACTGCTGAAAACAGAGAGCACATCCTCCACCATCGGAAATATCCTGCTATAGGATCCTTTGGTTAGACCTGTTGTAAAAGCTGTGAGATTGCACTGTGTGAAAGATCTGCAGGTGAGACTTGCTTCTTGCACAAGAAGCTTAGCAACACATTGTGCATTGATGGGAACGGTGACCAACCAGGCCGTGCAGACAGGGTCACCCCTTGGCACTCTCCCACCTTGATGATGTGGCAGTTGGTGTTGGTAGCTTGCCAGGGATCCGTGATCTCTGGTCCTGGCAGTGTTTTAAGTGTCCTATTATCACTGGTTCTTCTCCCTGGATCTTTCTTGATAGATTAGAGGTAGTCTTTTCTACTTCTTGTAAATTAGGACTAGAGTCTTACCTTGGATCACGTGAGTCCTCATCCAGCAGCTGGAAGGAAAAGGTGCCTAAGGGTCCTGGTTTGAGTGCACAGGATGCACTTGACTTCTCGGAGCACATGCTATGTCTTCAGTTATAAATAATTCCAGTGTCTGATCACAGTGGCCTTTGTGTATGTGCCTTTCCAATAACAAAGAGATTTGATGGCAGGAATTTATCTATCCAAAACTGTTTGATAGAGTTCAGTGCTATAAACATTTTTAGTATCTTGATTCCTCTTTAATGTTTGCTTCTTCCATCTTCCCTATCCAAATTAACCTAAAAAAAAAAAAGAAAAAAAAACAAAGGGATGGTTCCCTGTGTAGGATCTCACTTATAACACTTAACTTCCCTTATAACATGTGGATCTAGGTGTCTGATACAGCCCAGGAAAGGAACATCTCTATTGCCACGAGCTGACTTTCCCTATTTAATTCAGCTCTTCATCCTGCTGCCAGTGGAGTGAGCAGCAGATTCCTCTTTGTTGGAAGAACTTTGTTGGATGAATGATTTGACTGTGCTGGGCCAAAAGCTCACTAAAAGGAGGAGACCAGCCTATGTTTTCATTTGTTTGTATTGTTTTAAGCAAGTTGATATGTTCCATGAAAAACAATATGTTCTTTGTTTTATGCATAACAGTAAAAGAGATTTGGAGGCTGAATTTCTCCAAAAAGTTCCCACAGGAATTTGAGTGCAGTGCTATGGTCTGGCCCAAACGTAGTGTTAGGGATAGGAAAAAACGGGTCTCCATTGTCTCTTAGCTGATGATCTTTCACAAAAGTCTATTCTGAGATCCCTGCTCTCATTCCATGGGGTCACCTACAGCCCCTGTTCTCAGCACTTGATGGTGGGTATGCAGGAACTCTTTTTTGGGACAAACTCATAAAAATGCACACGTAGGACCAGAACCATTCAATCCTTCATATCAATCACTCAAAGCTCTGAATCATTCAAGCCTCGGAAGGTTTCCCCCTCCCAGGACTGTTCGTGTCCTCTATCAGCAAGGAGGCCAGGCTGTGGCCACCGTCCGGCTTTTGACCTCTCTGTAACCCTTCAAATCTGGAAAGCTCAAGTACTTCCTCATTGCACAGCTTATGTTCGCTTGGTTTGGAGATGCCTTGGGATCGACTCGTGTTTTGGTAGTGTTGTATTTTATGGGCTTTATATCAGTTTTTGGAATCATCAAAAAAAGAAAAGTTGAAATGAAACTTTTTTGTGGGAGGCCGAATAAAAGGCAGAGGCTTCTCTCCTGCTTTGGTCAAAGGAATGAAAAACATCTACCATAAACGAAGAGGAAACTACCAGTTCACAGGAATGTCACGCAGTTTGCCTGTGTCTTTGCCATCTATTGAATACAGAAACTCTTTTTTTATTTTTTTCTCTTTCAGAATTAAGACAAGCTCTGTAATATTTATGCCCTTCTCTTTAACACATCAAGAGAGTGGATCATAATACTCATCTCACACTGTGCATCCCTGAAAGCATAATGTGAAGTATTGTGCAGCATTACATTATTCTTCAGAATAAGAAGGTAGATTCAGCAAAGAAAAATGGCATTTTAAGATTAGATCCTCCTAGCAGTGCTGGGTAGATACGATACACATGTAGAGAAGAAATTTTACTGTTTTAGAGCCTGAAGCTCTGGGTTATACTTCTCCTCTAATTAGGGGATCTAACTAAAGATATGGGGAGTTTTGGTGAAGGTTTTGTTATTGTTTTAAGAAAATCTTGGGCAGAAAACAAGCAACTTCACCTTGATGAGTCAATGTTTCTCTGAAGCTTTTTATCCCTCTTGGAACAAGATGGGTAGCAAATGATGTTCAAAAAAACTGTTTTCATCCGATACTTTATGTTGTTGCACTGGATCAACATAGTAATACAGTAGTCACTACCTAGAGCAGAAGAGCTGAAATAGTGTTTAAACTGCTTTGCTTTTGCCTTGAGTCCTCCAGCTCTGTCAATGTCCCTTAAATGGACATTTGATCCTGTTCCGGTGAAATCAGTGTGGCTTAATCTAGGGAGGTCTAATGTTAACAAATGAGCAGGATAAAACAATTAAATTTGTTTCTGCTCAAATTCAAATTTGACATCTGAATAATCCAGCATTCAAACCAGAAACCATATTTGATGTTTGTTTATTAAAATTATAGAGTAGTTGTACTCTTAGAAGCTTAAACTTTGAATTCTATTGCTTAGGCGGAACTAAAAAATATATCTGTGGAGTTAATAGTTTTATTTCTGAAAGGAGTCATTAATTTTTACACAATTTAATCAAAGTTGTTATCGTGATGCTTGCTTGTAGCAATACTTTACCTCTGAAGACTTTCATTAAAAGCCATATTTTTATAAATTATGTGCATAATTCCATTAGGTTGAACCACTTGTTTTAAGTTTGCAGGTTGTGATGAAATCTTACTCCTTATCACTCCTCTATCACTTCCTAAATGTATTAGATCACCCTTGAGTGTCATGTTAATAATCTGGGCAGGGATTGCAAGTGGAGACTCTATAGATCAAAAGTACTGGATTTTGCTCTAATCTCCATCTCTACTTGTGGTAGTAGATGTATAACAAATAATGACAGGTTTTATTTGTTTGTGGAATTAACTTTTTTTCTAATACAGACCCAGAATTGAGCAATTACAATCACTGGTTTAATGTTTCAAATTGTTTAGTTTGAGCACAATCTTACTAAAGCTAATGAGAAAAGTCTTCTTGCCTTCAGTGAGACTGGGGCTTGGTTCTGTTTCAGGCTCTCAGTAATGGGAACTGCAGAACTGGCCTGAGAATTTGGAAGAAAAATAAATAAACAAAAAAGCAATTGGGAGCATTTTCAATAGAACTCCTCCGGGTGCTCTGATGTCCTGAAGTGGAAGCGCTGCTGGGTATCGTGCATGAGCCTTGCTATTTGGGGTTTAGGCCTTGAGGAAGAAGGGGAACAAGCTCTTTTCCAAGGGCCTCCCAGTTCTAAGGGTCACTGTACCAGAGCTGGTGTATGTTTAAACCAAAATTAAAAGATAATGACACTGACCAAAGCCATGCGGACAATAAGGAGAAATTAACATTTTGGGAAAGTTAAATATTTTTGAGCCACTTTCAAACTGCAGACTTTGCCTTCCATTGACTTATGAACCTGGGGTTTCTTGCTCTCAGCATCAGGATGACACAGACTGTCTCAGGCATCTAATAACCAGGGAGCTGCACGCGTCTCACACGCAGCAGACGTTGCGTGTGTGGCCTCGCAAGCTGTGATAATATCCTTCCTGAACAACTGCAGTGTTTCTCAAGAGAGTAGTAACAACTGGAAGTTGCACATAGACTTTGGCTACATCAACACGCATTGCTCTGAAGTTTGCCAATGTAGCGAGTGGGACTTTGTTGCTGTGATACTGTGGGCTTTGCGCTAGGCTCTAATTATTACAAGTTCTTCCAGGCTGTGTAGCACATCTCCAAATAACCCTTGGCATCCACCACCTTCCCCATGATCCTCATTGTTTTCGGAGCACCATGCATGTAAAGATGGGGACCACAGGGGGAAATTCATGCCAATTGTTTCATATGGGAGACTTCCTCATAGGGTAATTGCAAGCAAACATTAAGATGAGCTAAATTCTTCAAAAGGTGGGGTGAGATTCTTAGCATAAGCTCACCTTGCTGCTCTCCAGCCTCTGCAAGCCGATCTTAACAGAACCTTAGAATTATTTCTGCTGGGAAACATGCACCAATATCTCCTTGCTATGATATGCACCCTTAAAAAGTACATAATACTGGTAATATCTAATACTGGCAGCAGATCAGAAGTCTCTAAGGAACAACAATATGTTTCCTTAATGGATCCTGAAGATAATGCTGTTGAGAATCTCCTTCTGAATCTCTGGACGTTGGGATGTTGCTTGTCCTGGCGCACAATGTTTCTGAGCGCTGTGAGCAGTGCTCCACAGGTTCCTTAATTGCTCTAATTCAAACTGTAGAAACCAGTGGCTCTTTCCTCATTTCTATTTATCTAAGAGGAGAATCCACGGATATTTAGAAACTGCAGAGAGGTTCTCACTCTCACTCTGCTAGGAGTTCAAAGAGGCAGTTCATATAAAATTTCCTGTTACCTCTTAGCCTGTGTTTGCTTCTTGACTGTTTTCAGCCCATTAAGGAATAAGGTCAGCATGGTCTCTAACAGTATTTTGCTGTCCCCTATTTCTTTAGCAATACTGGCCTGGTCCTTACTTGGATTCTGCCCTCTGGTTTTGGGACCGTTTACTGAGGAGTCAGGAAGACCACAGCAGCGAAAAGGTGCATTCCTCAAAGAGGCAAGGTTGTCCTCCTGCAAATTCTCCCTGTTTTATTTTCAATGAAGATTTGAAAATTACCATAATATTACGAAGACTTGGAGCTCTTTCTGGCTGTGAGGCAGTGAGATATTCCTTTATGTAGTCATGAGGATGCAAAGCTTTATGACAGTTTAGATTGCCTAAGTCCTTCTGCTGTAACAGCCCCATCTTCTGGGATGCAATCCACGGGCTTTCTGCATTATCATTCTGATGCCCCTAACTTCTCACTGCTACCTAAGCATTAGGAGCATTTAACATACTTTGAAAGGGCTTAAACTTCCAAGCCTGTTCTCTTGTGGGAACTTTTAAGCATTACTGCCATTAGTATTAAGTCTAGAGTTAAGCAGATGGCTTTTCTTTCCAGGGGCTGCAACCTGGAAAGCAGATTTAATTTCATTAGCCAATTCCTGCTATGAGGACAGGGTGCCTGTTAGTTCTGGGCAGAAGGAGGCCGCACCAGAGGGACTGGGGGGTTAGAACCAGCTCACCTCTCTCCCATACTGTGACTGACCAATACCACAAGCATCTTCTCAAGTGCTGAATGTCTCTGGGAAAGGGAAAGCTTAAACTTATGTTCTTCAGGTAAGCACCTATTGGCTCCGAATTCTGCCGTGAATAAAGAGAAGAAGGGACAATTTCACAGTAGACTGCAGGGAGTCATTGGAAAGACTGCAAAATATGCACATTTGGCAGCATCTCCACAGGGAACTTAGAGCAGTGTGGGAGACAGGGCAGAGCCCCAGACCTGAAGGTCCATCAGCTGCCATCACCAGCAGCAGCAGTTACATCCTCTCCACTGCCTCTAGAGGGTGGAACAACCATGAGTCTTCAGCAGGGTGGGCCGGTTGAGCAGGGCTATTTGGGGCTCCCGAAAGCTTTAAAACGACCTTAAAATGGCACAGAAAATGTGATAGCAGCAGGCAGAGATGCGTGAGGGGCAGCAGCTGAGCAGCCCTTGGCCAGATTCATCCCACTCCACTCGTTCTCACAGCAGCCTCGTGCAAGTCCCGGGACTGCTCGGCAGCAGTTGTGCCGGATAAACAGAGCTCCCGTTGTTACGGATGATTCCGCATCGATCCCCTGGAATCCAGTGCAGCAGGCACTTTGGGCTCTTAAAGGTCAGCACTTTTGAACTACTCTTCCAGTAATGCTGGACTGAGTGGCACCTATTGGTATCTCTTTTGGGGCAGCTGTTCCCTAATTGTTTTCTGCACTTTTTAAAGTAGGCAGGTACCCACTACTGGTTTTAACTCTCGAGTCCGCAGGTTCACTACACTGCCAATTGCACAAGCACCAGTTAATATCTTCTCAGACATACACATGTCTGTCTCATAATTATAAGGAGGGAGTCTTTGCCTCAAGAATTTTGGGGGAGGCGGTGATTATATCATGGGAGCAAAAGACAAGCCTAGAATGAAGGACTTGTGTGACTTCAGGATTGCCAAGGGAAAGAAACGTGGCTTTTTGCTGTATACATCTGGTATAGAAATTCTGTCCATAGTGAAGTATGAACAGTGCAGTTTCATTTAAAGCAGTCCTGATTATGACATCTCAAAATATCCCCTCCACGGAGTGGATTAAAAGGATCCGTTTCTGCTCCTGGCTTGCTAACTTAGCATTGCCATACGTTTATCTGTGCCTCCAGCGATCTGCCCAAGAGAACAACCGCCTCTGAACGTGCGGCATGTCCAGAACAGGGACACAGCCTCTTCAAGGACACAAAGCCTAGCCCGTTGTTATTTGCTTCGCTATCCTCCTTCTGAAGCATCTTAAAAATTGCACTGAACTTTTCAGAACCAGGAATTCACCAATGAGACATATGGGAATTAATAGAGGTGTTCCTGGAAATTGCATTCCAACAACAGGGTCTGCCTCTACGGCACAGGCCTTTTTGAGCCTGATCAGTGCTCTAGAGGTGGTTTATGTAAATCAGCTCAGGATGGTAATGTGATAGCAGCAGAGCTTGGTTATACCTCGGGCTTCTGCGTGGTGCAAAGTCTGGGTTTGATTGTTTATAGCAGGCAATGAAAAGGCTCTGCAGAGCCCTGCCTTTGCCCTTTGATTGCTGGGCTGACTGGAGGTCCTGAACGTTGCAAAAGCTCTACGGCCGTTGTTTTCTGCAAGTGGCATTTGCTGTGTTGCCACCTGTAGAATTGGAAAGATATGTGTGTATATAAATGTGTGTGTGTATACATATAAATATATTCAAATATACGTGTATATAAATGTATATACATCAATAAAAGTTAAGGCAGACGGTTTTTCAGAGATGTGCAGAGTGTGTTTCTGTGCTGCTAACAGGCTGTATCCTCCACTGGATTAAATGGACGTATGTGTATCAACTTCACGGACCTGTGCAGCTTTATACCAGCTGACAATTTAGCTCACTACATCCATAACATGTTGATTACATTATCATTGTAATTTTGTTTGTGACTTATCCTCTAATTCCCTGGGAGGGAGACCCCGGGTTGGATGAACAACAGCTACCTGAACTCACCCGTCTGCTGTCCTGTTCTCTCCCTGCAGGACCCATCCATTCTTGGTAAGCTGATGTGTGCGCACGTTTGGGAACTTGCTCCAGTCTGCACTCTCTGAGGAAGACCTGGAAACTAACAGGATATTTTCAGGTAATTCTTTTTATTCACCTTGTAAGTTTTCAGTACCTTAACCTTCATTTTATGTTTATATTTTGGTGACCATACCAAGATAGCCTTCCCTCCTTCTCTCAAAGATGTCGGCAGTAATGATATAGCAGGTTGGTGAACAACAAAGTAAAGCTTGAGGGACTGATTTTAAATACATAAAAAGAAAATTGTTATTTTGGTGCCAATTTTGTGTTAGAATGACATACAAGTGACTGAACATTTTCTTATTTACTTTACCTCACCACCCAGGCCCATCTCTCCTTAAATTAGCTGGCAGTTCCTCAGATCATCTTCAGTGCTCTCAGTGATTAACCTTGCAGTGAATTCTCAGGGGAGGTGGAGTATGAATTTGTCAGTTTTGAGTTCTAGGCTGATTTCAGAACCTTACTTTGCCTTTCTGTAACAGAATTCCTTCAAGCAAACCAAACTGAGAGTTCCCAAAGGTTGATTCTATCATTTTGTGCTTCTTTTTTACCTACTTAACCTATTTTTCTGCTTTCTGGATTCAACCATCAAGGCTATCTGGTCCTTCAAGGAAAGATTTAAATTTCCCTGCAGTTAAATCTCTTTTGTGCTGAGAGTCGTTCCCATTGGACATCTGCAAGAGCTAAACTTTATTTTTCCCTAGTATAAGGGGAGAGCAGAGTAGCAGAGGGGATGTTGGGATGCTCACTACAAATCATAGCACAGATGGGTTCCATTTCCAGCGTTTCTACGTAAGTGTCATTTGCATAGTAGCAGCAAACATCTAGCAGCAAACGGAGCCCTCAAGGAATCTGTTCATGTCATTTTTTTAATATAAGAAGTCATACATGAGCATCTAGTAAATTAACAGATTTTTTTATGTCATCAAATGTGTTTTTGAAAAGGAATCTCTATATTTATATGGAAAGACTTGGTCTATATTCTTCCTGCTCTAATAACAGGACTTCCTCTGACTTCCTCTGTTTGACTGAGATGAGTCTATTTCGTATAATTTCTGTGGTAATTTTTCTGTACACAAACTCTCAATTACTACAGTAATTGTCGTTGTGCTAGCTAATTATGTGGCTAAATAATCTCTGAGTGGAAGGGTCTACACACCATCAACCTAGGAAAGCAAATGAAAATAAGATTTCCTACATAAACATTTTGAAAAAGACCTAATTCCACTAGTCGTCCGCAAGAGAGGCAGTTCCAGGGAGCCTCCCTCGCTGCTCTGGCTCTCGCTTCACTTGGGGGCAGGTGAGTGTTTCCACAGTGATCCTCGAACCTGTGGGTTCTTGGAAGGGCTCTGGATGTGTTTGCGGGATATCATGAAATACAAGATGTGTTACTGCATTCGTCAAACCGTTTCACATTCTGTATTTTGGAAATGGAAAGAGATGGATTCAAAAGTAGACTGTTATAACCTGTTTCTGGAGGTAGGGAACTACAAAAAGTTGATGGAGCAAACCACTTCATCACCACTTCATCACTGGCCACTATCTGTTGCTTAACTAGCCTTCAGCATGCCCTGCACTGATCAAAATCAGCAGCCTGAAGACACTGCCCCTGGCCAGGCCTGACTCCTCGCAAAGATGTTGCCTCCAGGGCAGAGACACCTGAACCTCTGAGGAGTGAGGTCCTGATTGCTGCAGTGCCACTCCAACATACTGAAGTAAAATAGCTCCAGTCTGGGATGGCCTTGACTTTTCTGCTGCAGCCCAAGGCCTAATTCACAACTGGATGCACTGTCCTTCCTTTGAGGGCAATGACATCCAGCAGGAGAGTGGGGAAGGTGACTGGAGCAGCAGTAACATCTTTGCGCACACTGACCCTCCAATGGAATCCTTCTAACTATGTCACACAGTCCCCTAAATTATTGTTCAGTAATATAGGAGCTGAGGACTTCAGTTTGGAAGAAGTGTCCTAATTCCCTGAAACTAGTGTCTAGATAATATACTATGAAATGATGATGGATAGTTTGAAAGTATCCTCAGAAACCAGCCTACAGAAACATTGTTACATGTTTAATTAAGACAGAACAGACTGTTTTTTTTCCGGACTTTGGACTTTTCATACCATTTATACACTCCCTTTATTACAACTTATTTTCAGCGCTCCAATTACAGCAGACAGAGGAAAACACTTGCCTTATGTTTGCAGGTTTGAAAAAGTAAGATCATGCATGTGACTCTCCCCACTGAAAAGCTGTGCCCGAGGCCTCGGGCTTTGCGACCAGCCTCTCTGCACTGCAGCTGCGCTCGCTGAAGCACCTAGTGCCCTCCTTGAGTTCCAGCGTCTGCACAACAGAGCTCATGCAGGATTGCTTCCTACTATTCTAAACCCCTTAAGTGACAGGATTCTACCTCTTTTCCTTTGAAGATATGTCCATGATTTAATAAGTAGCACCAAGAGACATTTTTGAGGGTGACATTTGAGGGTGACAGAGCACTGGAACAGGCTGCCCAGAGAGGTTGTGGAGTCTCCTTCTCTGAAGATCTTCAAAACCCGCTTGGACGCAGCCCTGTGCCATGTGCTCTAGGTGACCCTGTGTGTAACGGGATCAGCTGCTCCACCCAGCTCCCAATCTGAGCAGGAGTGGGTGTTTGACCAAAGAAATTAATTGATCAAGAAGGGGAAAAGGCAAAAGGGGATGGAAAGGAGAAGGAAGTCTGACAGAATAGTAACAAGTTACAAAATTGATCTGTTCTCAGAGACTCTCCAATAACAGGACAGAGGTAAACGGTCTCTCCAGAGAAACGAATTCTAGGTGAGCAGCTGTCCTCTAAAGCCACTGTCTTTCTGCCACAATGAGAAATAAGCACAACACAGCAATAGTCATGAGAAAAGCCACAGAAGGATGGCGTTGGCATGGGAAATGGAAGGATATAAGAACAAAATACTCTTCAGAATGGAAGGTAGGTAACTCAAGGAAATCTTCAGCATAGCACTGTATGCCCCGAAGGATGCATGCGGAGACAAAACAGAAGAAACAGAGCTAAGTAACATTATCCTGCACCAGATAAAGCTTCTGCTGTGTTGGAGAGCTTGATTGCCATAATCCTGCAAACAATTTCAGCACCAAATGAGTAAAATGGCATTTCTTGCTGCAGAACAAATCTAAATCATAGTGGTTTGTAAATGCATAGAACAAGTATCCCATGGCCGACTTGCAGTGTGTTTGATGGAAACATCCCCGAGACAGACAGTGGAGGCTGCTTTGCTTCAGATCAAATGCAACTTGACATGACTTCAAGCTTCAGGCTAGCTAGGTTATAAAAACAAAGCATAATGGAATAGTTTGGCTGTTAGGCAAGGTATTCAATAACAAAGTTGCCCATTATATTGGCACCAGGAGAGACAAAGAGATGAACTTTCCAAGCAAGTTCGCTCTAGGCACCACTTCACAACTGGTTTCTATAAACAGTTCGGAAAAGGGCTTCATTAGCACGTGCAGGTTGGAAATGGCAAAGCAGTTCAAGCCTCTTCTTTGCAGTGATCTCAGGTGAGTTTTCAGAGACTTTCTGCCACGTAAAACCTAACAGAGGGTGGATAAGTGACCGAGGCCTGAAGCGTACTCACTGTCACCAAGAAAAGAGTCAGGAAACTGCACAGCGAGTGGTTCCAAGCAAGTTAGCTATAACACACCCATAAGGATCCTTTCTGTAGGAGATTTCAAAGCACCCATTGCCATATAAACCTGTAACCTGTAGGTCTCAGTGGTATTAAAGTCTCAGGAGTTTGCCTTGGACTAATTCAGTTTAGGTCAAAATTGCTGGCATTTGTATTTTGAGGAAGTTGATTACTTGGCTGTGCTGGTTTCTGTGTGTACTGGGAAAGGGTGGTGCTTTAAGCTTTAGGTTCTAACCGATTAAGTAGTCCAGTTGGTCAAGTAAAAGTGACTGTCCACAAACTCTTGGGGTTTGGTTCTTGGTAGAACCCACTGGTGATACTTATTGGCTCTATTAACAAAAAAATTGCCAAAAAAAAAAAAAAAGGTTTGCAGAAGCACCAAATTATTCCTTTTGTACAAGACACATTGTATCAAACTACTAAAGAAAAACTTAAAAGCATCAAGGCACTCTGAGCATTTAGGCAAGAAGGAAAATGAATATTAACACCTGCATTCTGCCAAAACACTGAAGAAGCCTCCAGAGAAGTCAGGCAAATCAAGTTTCAAAGCAGTTCCCACATGCATCATATCACTCAAGGCAACAGTGCTAAGCACAAGGCAAAGCAGCGCTAATCCTGCAAGGATCTCCTTTGCCAGATAGAGTCAGGAAGAAATAATTTGGTGTGTTAAATATACATATATTATATATATATATTATATATGGTTAAATGATGACCATAGGCAGGAGCCTTTTTCTTAATACAGCAATTCACACCTCAATGGTCAAAGAAAAAATTACTGAAAATTATCTTACACTAAGGGCCCCAGACCAAGAAGAGAATTCTGATCAGAGCCTGTCTTTAGGAAAGGAGCAATTTAAGGGCTTTCCAAGTATGGCATATGCAAAAAAATAAACAAATATTCTTTTCCCTCGCACTAGTACACTATGCACCAAAAGTACTTCAGATACAATATACCCAAAATCAAAGAACAGATTTTTTTTCCTCTCAGTTCTCTCAAGAATTGAAGTGTCCCATTCTTGCAAAAAACCCAAAAGCTCAGCCAAAGCCATCCCTGCTCGAAAAGACACTTCCCACCACACTGCCACAAAAATGCCCCAGGCCGGGGTGCCTAGAAAGCAGGGCCTTCCGAAACAAATTCTGCCCTGGCAGCCTGCTGTGATGCTAGCAGCAACTGAATGGCTAATGCTCAGATTCAAATAACAGAGCAACTCGTATTCAACGTGATTAATATTCATTGTTAAATATGGAGAGCAAATAAAGGTAGCCAGATGCTGCATTTGGCTGATTTTGCCACTATGGAGATATGAACTCATGCTCTCATCTTCCCTCCCATCATCTATTGTCAGTTCTGTGTTCTTTAAAATCCCATCCTTGCAACCTCCTCTAGATGTGAGCTACTTCTCTTAATGGGAGCAAGTGTAATTATGTGATTCCACCTGCCAACGCCTCTACCAGTTCCAGTACCGGGTCCCAGTTAAATTCATCCTTTCTATTTTTATGTCTTCAAATGGAACTGCCCCAGGGAGCCTTCCAGATGTTTATCTTTGCCCTGCTCTTTCTATTAGGCTAATTGGTGTCTTCCTCCTCTCTGCAACACTACAGTTCTAGCACTGCTGGTGTGAGAAACTCCTCCCCCACAAACTCCACAAATAGGAGCAGTTTTCCGGCAATTAATTCTCATTCTCTGCTTAAATATCTGTAGAAATTCTTCCCATTTGCCTATATAGTACCATAAAGAGAAGAAAAAGTTGCATCTCATTTGTTTCTTTTGGATTTTATGATGAAAAGCAGAAGTCTATTTATTTATTTATTTATTTATTTTGTCTTGGATTTTTGTCTTGTTTGCACTTTGACCTCTCCAGCTTTACTGGCTGGCACATAGCATAGGAAAATTGGGAGAATGACAACGGCAAAAGGGGCTGACATCTGAATAAACAGAGTGCAGGGGTTCCTAGTTGAACTGTTTTTTCCTTCTTCTCTTTCCTACTGAATCAAATTCCTAATAATACTTAGCAGACAACTTTTGCTGGCAAAAATTTAACGGTCCCGTCTTTATCGAAAGCCAAAGAGCTTTCACATCAGCAGCATCCTCTAAGAACAGCGAAGCTTCATAACTCTGATATTTCTTTCACTTAAAAAGCAAACAAACAAAACCCTAAAGGGAGAAGAGTTTTTTTTCTCTATTTTGCTGGAAATCTCTAACCTTAGCGCAAGAATTCCCCTAATTTTCATCCCACTATTATGTGCTTTCTTTCCTTGGATGCACTGCTAGGACAGCAGTGTGCACATAGCTCATATAGCTCACAGGCTGCGCATGCATTGCTCGTTCAGTTTGCTTTACACAGCACCGTTGCAAATATATCTAATTTAATAGACACTTTTCAGCTTTACCCTCTGCCTTCCATGTGGAGTAAGATGCAATTTTTTACAGAAAACCTTTGTTAATTAAATACACTTGCACAGAAAAAGATGGACGAGTAAAGTACCTTCCATTTCTTTTTCACTTTGGGTATATATCATTGTACCACTTGACTTCATGGTTTATTGTGTCCAGCAAAATTTGATGAGAAAAAAAAAACTCATCTGACTTTTCAAAAATGATAAACAATCACATCTTAAGTGTAAACATACAACTTTTAGCAAAACAGTTTTATTTTTTTTTGTGAGGGTTAGATTTTCTTTAAACAAAAACAACCTGTGGAATTAAATGTCTTGATTTTCTGCGAAAGTCATGAGAGATGTGGCTTTGGAAAATTGTTCAAAAATATACTTAAATCGTGAAGACCTTTAAACTATGGGGTGCATTCAGGTGTAGGTAATAGACCACATTTTAGTACAAAGGAATGCTGATATAAAAGATAATGATTGTTCAATTATGAAAAATCATCAAACGAAAGATCTCAGCAATTTCCACACAACCCGTGGGTATTTCATATTTCAGTCCTCTATCCCTTTATCCTTTTTTTTTTTTGAGTCAGACAGACAGGCAGCCTGTTCAATAACCTAAGCTGTGTTTCCTCAGGAGAATGCATAATTACAACATTTTCAGAGGTGGTTTCAACTCAGAGATCTTTCGTTTGACGAATCATAAAATAACTTCACTGGAAGGGACTTCCAGAGGTCACTGGATCAACCCCACACGGTGCTTTTTGGGGCTACATTGTGCCAAGGACAACTGCAGAAGACCAGGGATATTGCAGGCTTGTTAAAGCAGTTAAAGGATGAGAACAAATTCGTAGTTTTAAGCTCCAGCCCACTGCTTCTACAGCAGGTTGTTACAAATAAATGCATGCATTGCAGCTGGAGAAATTATCTAGCTCTTCTGTCTAATTTTAACAACAGCTTCTGAATTTTGCCTGTTACATCGCCTGTCTCACATGCTTTAGGATGCGCATAACTATCTCCTTCCTTGCACTCAGCCTTGAGGTGTTCCCGAGATCCTGGCTGGGCTGGAAGGAAGGTCTCCTGTTCCTGATTGTCCGCACTCATCTAGAGAGCCTAAGGCATCGGATTTGATTGTTTCCCTCCCTAAATATGCGCATAGGGGCTCACCTTTCACTCTCCAGGCACCATGCAAGCCAGGTGGCACTTAGCAATGTGGCAAAGGATCAGCAGGACCATGAAAAGGAGAATGGAGAGCTGCTGGCAACAGTGAGAATATTTTAACCGCTATTAATGCAGATACAGCAGTAATAGAAGTACCTACAGCACAGCACAGTGCTGTGACTGTAAACGTGGACCTTGTTGTGTGCGGTACTGTTGTTATGGAACAAGAAGGCAGGGCTGGTGCATGAACGGCAGCAACGGCGGCACATCTGAGGGAAGAGCTTGCCAGGACGGTTGGCGCCTCCCCTTGGCCCTAGGAGCAACCAAGAGACAAAAGCTAGAGAAGGAGGAAGGAGGAAAATTGTAGGTACGCGGCTTCCGTGGCGAAGGCACTTCAGCACGCCCAGGCTCTGTTTGTATCTAGGAAAACCATACTGGTGTGAGCATGGATAGGGTGCATCGGTGCAGGCTCAGCTCCCGCAGGAAGCACGGTGCTGGCACAGAGGGACGGCTGCATTAACGCACCTCACCCCAGTGACACAGCAGCACAAACTGCACGAGTGGTAACCCCAGTTTTGCTGATTTAGTGCATCTGTATTAAGGGCGTGTGTTGGTGTAATTGTCCTTCTGTCATTATCCATTACACAGCTATAAATTTTCTTAATTATAGACACGGCCATATGGACACATTAGAGAGTACCAACTGCTGGGAGTGTGGAGACTGGCCAGGAGTGGACATCTGCGCTGAAGGTAAGGGAGCACGTGGAGCCAACCGGGACGCAAGGGGGCGAGGAGCAGGGAGGAAACAAGAGGGTTGGCAGAAATGTTCCTGGCCTACCCAACCCTGCTGTGGGGCACAAGATGGGACCTTGCTCCAAGGGCATCCTGTGGTTTCCCTCAGCCCTGTGGCCTCGGATTCCCTCCTGCAGGTCTGCCTGTGGTGGCCATCAGGCCCTGTGAGTGTCTCTACACAGGGACCTGTTGGAACAGGGGGTACGAGGGCAGTGGAAGGTTTCCCTGGCTCAGGCGGGATTGGGATCTCTCATCTGGAGGCCAGAAACACAGGGGAGACTTGGAGCTCTGTCTGGTTCCTGCAGGCTCAGCTTGGCATGCATGCAAATGAATACTGGCTTGCGACTTTTAAAAATAAGCAGGCTGGATTGGATTTATATTTACTTTAGGAAGGCTCAGGAGCAAGTCAGCTTCACCAAAGGAAGCCTATTTCTTCAATGGCATTTTAAAGATGATAGCACCTCTTTTGCATCATCTCTCATTACTATGACTAATCTGGAGGGAATGCCGCGAGGCTGCAGCCAGTCTGACAGCCCTGTTGACCTAGGCAAGCACAGAAAGAGGAACCTCCCCTGCCCACTAAACTACGATTCCCCTTGGAGGATGAAATCCTCTGCTCAGGCGCCGCTCCACCAAAGTCCCTGGTGCTCTGTGTGGGCATAAGGGCCAGGAGGCCTGGATTAGATTACAGGAGGGAGGCCTAAATTTAGGCGTGATTCAGTAAGTGGGTGTAGGAAATGGAAGGAAGGAGTGAAAAGAGAAGGACAAGAACAAAAGTAACAGGAATGTATAGATAGGCTGTGTCATCACATCCCTGCACGTGAGCTTTATTTTTATTTTTTAAATATCAGTAACCCTTGTTGGGTGTTCGCCCAACTGTGCTGCATAAGGAATTTACCTTAAGAACCAGAGTAGACAGGAAGTATTTGTAGAGGGATGTTGTAGTCTTTGAGGATGGCATGAACAGTATATTAAGAAAATACAAAGTACCTATGGGACAGTTGGATAAATAAATGATTGGTCAGCAGTGGTGGAGTGGAGGCTAGCTCAAACTCTGGCAGGAACAATAGGGCCAGGCGCTTACACGAAGAGGACCAACACGGTCAACGTCCTTTGCTTGAAATGCTTTTAAAGGACAATTTTGTGTGTTGCACTGAAGAAAGGTGAATGGCAGAAGGTTTCACAACGGAGTGGCAATGGGCCAGAAATACTTAGCAGCAGAATCTTGAATGTAGCTAGGATAAAATGTTAGCATATGTTGAGATCTGGACCTTACCTTAGGCTTGGTCGTAAGATTTGTACTTCCTGTCAAGAAAGAATCAAATCACAATGCTATAATCTCTGGGTTCACTGTATAAAATGGTTACCTTTTAATTAATTCAAAAATACATTTGAGATGATTATATACACATACGTAAAATGCATTCCCTCTTAGATATAAGTACCTATACCCACTTTCAGTAGATTTTTTATGCATAGCTATTTTTACAGAATATAAATGACCTATTTTCACAAGACTCTTCTCTATATTATTGTATATGTTAGCCTGTAAGGTATCTGGAATCTGAAAAGATAAAGCTAATTTATATTAGGAATATATGGAAAGGAATCTACTTGGTTTTGATAGCCTGTCTTCAAAACTGTCATATGATGTTTCTGCACCCAACTAAAGACAGAGAAGTTGCCACCTCTCTCTCCCATACTACTCTTTCCACAAAAGGATACATGCACGCATTTGGCATGGCTTCTGTTCCTCTAAAGCAGTAGGAATATCCAAAGATTTGGGGAAAACTCGGAGAAACCTTCCTAAGTATAAGAAGGTTTTTAATGCCTACGATAAAACTGGCTTACGGTTGAATTAGTGGACATTTTCTTCTTCCTTGTAATAGAGGGATTATCTTCCTCAGTTGATCTTGTCCACAACCCTGGTGTTTATGGATGAAAGATCAGGTAAAACAACAGCAGCTACCCTTTTGTTGTGACATACTGGTTCATCTTGTATTGGGAATCACTGTGGAGGAAGGACGGAGGGATGAGTTTGAACCTGCATGGGATTTAGGAGGTTGGAAGTCATTAGGAATGAGCTAATGATGGTGAAAGAGCAGGACTGGAAAAGTCCAAGGATTAGGACATCAGGAAACTAAAGATGGGTGCATCAGTCTCCAAACTAATCCTGACCTCTTGGTGAGATCATCCAGATTTAGCAGATTGCTCATCTTTTCGCCTGTGTCATCAGCAGCAGAAATTTTTTAAGTGACTTTTCTTGAACCAGGGTTTGAGGGGAGTCAGCATCTCTTTTAGAAGGCACCTTATCAAATTAACTGGTTTTCACACCTCATCTTCCCGGTGACACCCTCATGCCCCTGCCCGTGTTTTCCCTGTTTCCAGCGTGGATTCCTACTACGTGCAGCAGGGCCTCGGGCAGCCCTTCTCTCCGTGCTTGCCCTGGCCTGCGGGGACGGGCTCTGCCGGTGGCCCCACATCTCCCCGTCCCGCGATGGTGGGACGGGGTGTGAAGCGGGACCCGGCGGCCACGCAAGGCAGCAGGCCCGGAACTCGCTCCGTGCGGGGCCTCAGGCCCCGCGCCGAGGCCGCCCCGCCGCGGCGGCCGGCTCGGCCTCGCGGCGCGCAGGGTCCCTCGGCGGCCCGCTCGGGCCCGGGCCGGGCCGGCGGCGGCTCCGCCCCTCGCGCCTCCCGCGGCGGCTGCTGTTGGCGCGGCGGGGCGGCCGCGGCGCTGCTCCCCCGCGCGGCTCCGCTCGCCTCGCCTCGGCGCGGCCCCTCATGCGGATGTGACATTTCGCGGCGCTGAGCGCGGCCGCCATTTTGAGGCGCAGAGCGCTGGCAGAGCGGCTCCAGCGCGCCGGGGGCACGGGCGGCCCGCGGGCCGGCAGCAGCGAGGCGGCCTCGCGCCAGCGGCTTCCCCGCGGCGCCGGCGGGGCGGCGGGGCACCGGGCCGGCCCCGCGGCGCCTCCGCGAGCGCGCAGCTCGCCGGCCCCCGGGGAAGCGCCGGCCGCCGGGCCCTGACTCCCGCTCCGCCGCCGCCCCCCGCGCCCTCCCCTCCGGCGCCCGGGGAAGCCGCTCCCGCCTCCCCTCCCCTCGGGCCGAGCAGGCGCCGCCGCCGAGATTGGGCGCATCGCGAGCAAATACGTGCGCGTCTCGCTGCCTCCCTCGGCCGCCCGCCCGCTGCCCGCCGCGCCGCCCGCCGAGCAGGGCCGCCCGCTGCCCCGGCCCCGCCGCTCCTCCTCCTCCGCGCCCGCCGCCGCGGGCCCGCAGCCGCCTGCAGCCCAGGCCCGCGCCGCCGCCGAGCCCGCGCCGCAGCCCGAGCCCGACATGAACCACCACCAGCAGCAGCAGCAGCACCCCAAGCCCGGCGAGCAGCAGCTGAGCGAGCCCGAGGACATGGAGATGGAAGGTGAGGCCCGCGCGGAGCCTCCCGCGGCACAAAGGGCCACGGGGGAACGGCGGGAGCCCCGCGCTGCCGCCGGGGCCGCGGCCGCTCATTGTGGGGCCGCAGCGCTGCTCGCCATTTTAATGCAGCCTCCTGCTAGGGCGGCCGGGCCGGGCCGGGCCGGGCCTAGCGCGGGCCGGGCCCGGATCCTGCACCGTCATCCCGCCGCGCTCCTTCCAGCGGGGAGCACATTCCCAGGCTCGTGCCTTGCTCCTGCCGAGCGAGCGGCCCCCCGAGCCTTCCGCACTCCGCCTTTAGCCCTTATTTATTTATTTTCCCCTCGTGAACAGCCCCTTTCCTATGCACCCAGCCATTAAAGCCGTCTTTTGGGGATGGGAGACACGGTGCGTCTCGATCCATCAGCCAGGGGTGGTCGCGCTGGGCTGCCTGCAGCAGTGGTGCTGGGCTTGGAGGTCCAGGCACCAAACTCCACGGGCGGGTGGTAAATACCCCCAGCACGAGGAATTTGCCTGGGAAAGGCGGCAGTGGGCCTGGCGAGTACAGGTTCTTGCTTCAAAATATGCTTGGAAATTATGAGTGGCCAAGGTGTTTTAGGGGAAGTTTTTCACAGGGACTGCAAGGCTCGACTTCAGGATTAAAAGGTCATTATCTAAAGCTTTTCTCTATTTCATAAAATAATAGTTAAAGCTTATTTATTGTTGCAGTCACGATGTCTGTGCTTCTCGTTTTAGAAAAATCTCTAAATTGGCCTTTCCCTAATATGGGGCAAATATATACAAGGGCCTGTTTTTTTAGAGAAATATCGTGTGTTTGTTTATGTGTATGCGTGTGTAACATCTGCGTGATGCATTTTCCTTTTTTTTTTTTTTTTTTTGGATAGCCCGTAGCAGCCTGCCCTTTTCTGATATCTAGGGCCTTTAACATACTGCCTGTATGCAATTTTCTTTGATTTTTATGGCCTTGGTGCTCTCCTGTGAAAGGCTGATCCATTTGGGTCAGTTTAGGGTGTTCAGTACTTCTTTTAGTCACATCCCTTCTGTCAGTGGGTAAATACAAGTCGGAATTTGAGTGGAAAACCCTTTGATGTCTGGGGAAACCTTATGCTGGTGGCCACCTCCACCCGGAAGAGTCCGTGTGTGTCTCAGCACTGAGCAACCTTCACAGCATTATCTCAGACACCTATTTGAGTTCTGTTAGCCAATGCACAGCTGATTCGGTTGGTATTATTAACTCACTAGTATATGACAGCTTAGTTAACTATGTATCTATGCAAGAAAAGTTTAGGTTGTTTTTTGGGATGCTTGCTTTTCCTTGAGGAATTTGCATTAAGTTTTCCGGATTATGGAAGGTAGATTCTTGCAACTTTTCTATTAAAAGTGCAGTAAACAAAAGCATACCTAAGCCATCCACAAGCCAGCGTCTGTCTTGTTAATGTATGGGTGTTTGTGCCTTAGTGCAAAGCAGTGAGGGAAATATTTAATAACATGTAGTTAACTTAATAAACTTAACTGCATAAAACAGTGTCAGATGTCATTCTCTCTGAGTGATCACGTTAGATTTAGGAGGTATGTGAAGAATGTGCAGTGGAAAATTGCACATGTCGATTTTGAGTTACGTGAAGGTTCACTGCTCTGTGCGCAGCTGTATGAGGTGAAGAGTTTTAAATGAGCGCAAGAACTGTCTTAGAAGTAGCAGCAAAGGTGAGGAATTAAACTCTTCTCAATTAAACTGGATGTGGTACTTTGAGCGTCTGCTTTCTTGTCGCTTTCCCCATTGACCGATTTACTCTTCTGTGACCAGCTAATGGACAGTTGGTCTAAACCAAAGTGGTGCAAGACAGGGCTATCGGGCTAAAGGAGAGAGGAAGACACTCACTTTATAAGGGAGTTAAATCTGCGCAGAGTGAAAGAGAGCAGCAGCGATAGCCGTGATCAGGGCAGGGATCCTATGGAAGCGTGTGACACAAGCCAGCCTCCTTGCAGTGCTTCAGCTACATGATGTGCTGTGAGTTGCCTTTTCCTACGTTTACTCTCTGTTACCTGTGGACATTGTGCTTGTAATAAGATTTATTCATACTAGGATATGGCAGCAGTGATGCATGGAGAGAGAAACTTTAAATTTACCAGGTCTGTTTATAAAAGAAAGTTGCTTCCCTTCAGTCAAAGGCGACGGCTTGCGTAGCTGATGTTAGATATATGTATAATTTGCTGCTGCTCATCCCCTGTATAGGGGAACATATCGCTACATAGTGATCAAAAACTAAAAATCAAACATTTTTTTCTTGAATGTAGTTCTTATTTCCTTAATTTTTCATTTGGTTCACGCTGCACCCTTGTTTAATGGTGTACGAATGCAGTGCAAGTTTGGCACAGGATTGTGAGGGAACAAGAATGGTTCTTGAGCTGGGAACTATCTTGGCCAAACAGTGTCCCAAGCAGCGGGTTTTGCGGGTGCCTCTTGCCTGGCTCTGTGTAAAGCACATGGTTGCAGTCCGTGTGGTTGCTTCCTTTCAAAACAAACTGGGAGGATGGACATGCCTCTGCTCTGGAAGAACTAATAGCTTGTGGCAGTAACTAGTAAATTACCCCGTTGAAATTCCGAGGCCTTTTCTCACCCATAAACTAACTAAACATATTAGAGGGAAAAAAAGATTTTTTTTCTGTACCGAAAGTTGCTTTATTATGCCAAGAATTAGAGCTGTTACTGGTGACATGTTCTGCAAAGTGTAATACAGTCTCAGTCCAGACTGGGCATATATGCTTCCTCTGCAACTCATTTGTTCAAATTTATCTTACCCCATTTCGAAGAACCTGTCTTAATACAAGTCTACGGTTACGTATTTCATAAAATGCCCTCATTCAGTGAAAAGTCGCTTTTGCAGCTTAATAACTGTAGGTATCCCTAGTTTTATGGCTTTAATCGTCCTCTTTCAACCCGTTGCCCTTAGTTATATCCTTGTGTTTTGCATTATGGAAAACTAAACTTCCCCCCGCCACACACACTTCTTTTTTTCTTTTCTGCAGGGGAGCAGGGATGCAGTAAGCACATTTTCTGCATCAACCCTGCGTCCTCTTGCATCACTACTTTTTTTTTTTTTTAATACCATTTTGCTATTTAGTACAATTTAAAGTTGAGATTTGACTTCCAAGTGATTTGACAAGAACATGAAAATCTATTTTGACCTATAAAACATGTGAAAAGTGAAGTAAAAGTGTGTGAAGAAACAGTATATGAAATGTTTAAAATGGCTCTTTTTTCAGTTTCTGTGCAATTAAAAGTTGATACCTTTTCACGGATATTTTTATCACTACTGCCAGTGTTTACTGTATTTCTGTCCCCCCGTGTAATACCAGTCTTGGGTACATTAACTTATTTTTTTGCTTGTCCTCAGAGTCATAACTCCCCCCCCCCCCCCCCCCTTTGTCCTCATGAGCATTCTGAGTTCCTGCCAATTGTATACAGTTAACTGTTCTTGTTTGTGGAAGATGGTCCCTGTTTCTGAAAGAAATGTTGTCCGGGCTCACATTTTAGATTTGGAAAGGCTGTACCAAACTGTCATGGTCACACTTAGCTCTACTCTTTTTTTTTTTTTTTTTTTATCGTGGGAGTTAAGTTAACTCTGTTTCCTCTTCTCTCCCTCTACTTTCTCCATCTCTGAAGGCCTCCATCATTTCTTATTCTTTCCCACCACGAGCTCCTTTACTGTCTTCTCTATTGCTTCCAGCTGATTGATAAAACGCAGCTGTATGTTTGAAAGGAGAATACCCAAACTAAAGTCACGGTGTGAACGTGGGTATCTTGCTTGTTTACATGTTCTCCTTGCCCCTTCCCCTCCCCAGCTGCAACATTTTCCCGTGAAATGAGAGATGCTCACACGGGAGGAGCTGCAAACGCTGATGGATCAGACAGCAGCCCAAATTGCATTGATGCTGTGGTTGAATATCCATACCTAAGAGTAAAGAACCTGCTGTCTTGTGCCCACTCTCAGTAATATTTAGTAACTCTGGAAACAGTTGGCCTTGGGAAAAGATGTAGGTTGCATCAATATCAGATGAAAGCAGCATCAGCAGGTTGCAGAGCGCCCTATATGTGCAGGGCATCCATGGTCCTATAGCTAGGTTTGCTTCTGTGTGCTCCCCAGGAGCTGAGTGATCAGTAGCGGTCAGATTTAGCAAACTTCTGTGAGAAGTGACCTAAATGAAATCCTGGAAAATGCATGTGAAATTCGGAAGGGAGGAATTAGCGTGCTATTCCAGGTGAACAATGTATACATTTTTTATCAGACTTCTTTACGCCATTCCACTTGTTGCATGGCATTGACTCAACTGAGAACAGGAGTAAAATCAACTGCCTGTTGTTACTAGGTCACTGTGCTAAGTAATGTAGCAAATCACGTATGTAAAAGTGCTATAATTCCAAACTTTAAAAGCACAATTAGAAATAGGTGCTGGAGACTTTGCAATCAATCAGTTTTGTACCTGCCAAATAATTTATCACAGGTAAATCTGCACAGTGCATCCAGCCTGGAGCAGTTAAACCAGTTTAGCCAGTACATCTTGCATGACATCATTCGATATTTGGGGTAAGGGTGAAAAGGAACTGGTTTAGAGCTTGTGAAGCACCCAATTTTTCTTAAATGATTATAAATTTAAAAAAGCCACTGTTTGCTTTGGGTTGTGCTGTGAGATGCCCTAGATTAGTTGTTTTAATGTAACTTTGTATCTAGTGCCTGTTATGAGTCAATTATGAAGGTGTTAAATATTGGATGACTTGCAATAGAATGTGCAGATATTCCCCAGCAAGTGTTGTCTTCTCAAATATATTATCCTTATCAATGTATATAAAATTTGGTCTGTGCTCGTTTGACATTTGCAACGTGTTTAGTGTTTATTATAAGGTGGTGTGGCAAGTAGAATGGGGGCTGTTGATTCTTGTGTTATTTTTCAAGCTATTAAATGCATGGGTTTGTTTTCCAAAAACATTTTTCTTGGTTACTTATTTAATGGTATTTAGCTCCTATGGCTTCAGTACAGTAATTTGATACACTAGCAAAAAGCTGTATATTCAAAGAATAAAAGTGCAGATAATCACTGGCAACTGCTGTAGCATAATGTATCCGTGCATATTGTTGCAGGTTTGGACTTAACTCTTAAATTTAAATATTTCTGTTGAGCCTTTTTTGACCTAGGCTTGCTAATTTTGTTAAAACAGGCTCTAACTTTAGAGGGATTGAGAGAAGTGAGTGGATTTTGAAAGTCTTGGCAGCAAAAGGAAGAAGGCTCAACCTGGAAGCACTATTTTATTCTAATTTGAGTTTCCTTGGCTTCATTAAGAGTCTGAGATTTTGTCAACTAGAAGTAATTTAGTTTATAGCCAGCTCAGGAAATTGATAGTTGAATTTTGAAAATGATTAAACTGGGCTGAATATTTGCAGTTTGACTAAGACAATTTTAGCATATCTTTTGCTGTAATACCTAGGGACTTCAAGTCTTCAGAATACAAAAGCACATTTAAAAACTATCCTGTACTGAACGTAACATGCAGCTAGAACAACACAACTCTCACAGCTCAATTATTTGGCATTGCACTTATTTTAAGACAAGTCCCTTCAAAAATGCGTGTACTGAAAAGTAAATGGTAAATTTTGGTAAAACTGTCGAATTCTATGATATAATCAGTATGGTATATATCAGTTTATTTTTCGGTGATATTTGGAAGCTGTTTTAAACATTACTGAAATAAGTTCGTTCTGACTCGTTTAATCATGAAGATGGAAACAGAAATGTCATGCTTTGTAGTGACTCCCTTCAGACACTTACAGAAAACGGGGCATTTGGCATCCTCAGAGCTGCAGTTCTCTTTGGCAGCAGCTGCCAGGTGAGCTCGGGAGTGCACGTGTTGCCCAGAACCTCCTGTTTAAACTGGGAAGAGAAAACGCCAGCCCCTCCGCTCGCTTTTGGCGGCGCACGGGGAGACAGACAGTATTCAGCCCTCTCGGTCCCGAGCAGCTTCAGGCTTTCTGCATCGAAACCAGCATCCTCGTGGCGCTCTGAAGCCTCTCGCAAGCCGCTGTAAGGCAGTGTTGATAGGGAGCTGAAATGTTTTATGAGAAAAAAGTTCCAAATAGGTTCCATGCCAGGAAAGGCAGTTTTAAAATATATATATATATATAATCACACCAGTTTGATAGGAGAATATAACTCAGAGCTTTACATTTTCATGTTAAGTGATTGAATGCATTAATATAGAACTCACTTTAAATGTATAAATTGCAACATTTTTAAAACAGTTTTTCACAATTTCCCTTTTTCTGTTGTAAATATGAAAGGATGTGTAGGAGTATCATTGGTAAAAGCGTTTACCATAGCTTTAAACTTGGTCTTGTGTATTTTCTCAAGGCGCAACAGAAAAAGAATGTACTTACAAAATGGGAAATCTCTAGCTGTGCACACACATTATTATTTCCAGCATCACTGATGGAGGTTTTCATAAAGGCATGAAGATGCAAAATCCTATTAAAATTTGGCATAGGTTTTAATTTCAAATCCATCATAGTGGATCAGTATTATTCCTCTTTAAATACATCTTTAGATCAGGGAGCGGTGGTGTAAATTTATTTCATTAGGCAGCTAGTTCTTGAATGAAAAAAATAGTACAGAATTTACATTTATAGTAAATATATTAGTAATTGAGCTGATACATGTAAACATTATCTATGAGAAGTAGATTTATATTTCTGCTGCCTTTTTAAGAAAAGGCCCTTTCCCAGTGTAAAGTGTTGTATGAATTTATAGAATTTGTTACTGTGAATCTTGCTTTGGAGCTACACAAATGCTGGATGAGTTCTGGGCTCGATTTTGGAGTTCCCTGTGGATGTCAGCGCTGGGGATGTCCGAACCCTCAGCTCAGAGGGTAGCAGTCCTGCAAGGGCACCAAGGTATGCGATAATACACAGCCCTGTTGCTTCCTTGTGCTTACAGTCTACCCTTCATCCCTCCGGAGAGGATGAAGACTCCTGGTGACACGTTTTAAACTTAAATTTTTAAATATTCTGCGGTTCTTACCCTGTTTGGGAAGTGGGCACTGTAGCCTGTAGATCCTAGTTTTCAGGCCACGGGATCTGAAAGGTTGGCCGTGCTGGGCCTAGTATCTGTGTTTTCATGCATTGCTGTTTTATACACCAGCATAAAACCGTTACTGATCTATGTCCTGTTAGGCTACTCTTGCCCCTTTTGACAAGAAAACTACCTGTGATGAAATGCGCTGCTGTGCCCTAGACAGGATTCCCACCACCGTTCACTAGCAGGGATTTTGTTTCTTGGTTATGCCCTACCAGATATTTCTGGTGACCATAATCAGCTAGCAGTTTTTGAGCAAAAGTTTGCCTTGCAGCATGCCTTCTATATTCTATTGAGATAAATGGTTGATTTGCTTGCGTTAGAGATTTTAGAGATATCTGGATACTCAGATGCTGTTTTACTAGATTCACTAGCTTCAAATTCAGTGTCTTTTGCTCTCATGCCAAAAAGGTAGTAAACATAACTCAGTTTTTTCAACCCTTTCTTAAAGCTTCCCAACAGTTTGGGAAATAAAAAGGAGAAGCAGTTAAAACAGAAATTTTTGTCAGAAACTGAAACTTAACTGACTTTAAAAAGATAATGCATTCCAAAATCTTAACCAAGGATTGGTAAAAATGTAGTTTATTCAGATTTATTGCTTCAGTTATTTATTGATGTGAAAATATTTTAGCGTTCCCTGCAAATTTTCTTGTCTTTAAACCTGTTCTGTTCCTTGGGCTTGATGATTTGGTGTACAGACTGTGTAGTTTTGCCTTCCAAAGTCGTGAAGGGTTTCTTTGGGAGGTAGCAATAGATCTCTGGAAAATCCTCTCAGTCATGCTATTAGCATAGATTGTAGTCAACCCTCAGGCTAAGGGAAAAATATTCAGAAAGTTGCGGGAAAAGGGAATCTAGTTTTATGTGTGGCAGTGGCATGTTTGTAAGGCGACCTGTTTGTCCTCTGCTGTGTGCTCTGCTTTGCCAGAGCTGTACCAGGAGACAGGGGTTCTGCAGTGCTCCCTGCAGCCGAGGGAGCAGCTCAAGTGAAGGGACAGGGCTGGAGGTGTGAATGAGTGCGAGGAAGGTGTGAGTGGGTGTTGGCACCTGAGAAATGCATGTGGAACCGCAGCAGCTGTCTTCAGGCTTGAAAACTAAAAAATAATAAATTCACCTCAGCTTTGTTGGTTAGTGAATTCACCTCTCTTTGTAGATCAGGAATATATTTGAACTAACTCTTTAAGACCCCTCAGCAGCCCTACGTGTAAGGAAAGCAGAGGTGTCAGCGTTAAAGCGATGAGAGCAGAGCCTTGGGTGATTCTAGTCGGTCAATTTGGAAATTGTGCTTGCACCAGAAGCATTTGTATAAACACACATTGCAGATTAATGATAAAGAATAATCAACATTTAGGTTTAGTGGCAGCTTTGAAGAGCAAAACTGAAATCAAATTCCAAAAACAGTATGGGTTGCTTGAAGTACAGCGTAGTCAAAATCTGAATGGGAGACGCAGGACTGGTGTATGTGCCCATACTGTTAAAACACGCTTTTTCAGGGAAAGTTCTGCAGATAGCACTGAATTCAAAGCCGAGCACGACATTCAGGACTCTCTCACTTGAGAGCATTATTATTGTTGCCCAACTTCTGCTTCGTTGTAGTAGCACAGACACATTCACACCGAGCAGATCTGCATTGGAGGCCCCTGTGGTCAGACATGTCCAGCATCTCCCATGTCCCCAGCGTGTCTCTGAGCAGCATGATGTCATTTGGCAGTGCAGTGGTCCAGCTACCAGGGCTGTGCACACCAAAAAGTCCTACAATTCCAGCTCCAAACTGCAGGGAAGGCCGTGAATTACAGCCAGGGGTCATTGCCTTCGTTATTCTATCAGATGACTTAAATGTTCCTGGGAGCCAAATAAGAGGTTGGATGCATCTCTATAAAGCACTGCTCCAGGGAAGAGGCATGTTCTGGAGGAGGTCTCTGCCTTTTGCCTCCTCGCTGGTGCAGCTGTTGGTGGAAGTACTTAGTGAATCAGATGAATGAAGATATCTGAGTTTAAAAAACTTCCTTATTTTAGATTTATTTTTAACCTTGCTCAGTTCACTGATCTTATTTGCTGTTTGGCCCTGCAAACAGCTGGGTCAGACTGAATGAAGAAGTAGTAGGAGGGATGAAAAGCTCTTAAGCCTTTAATAATTTTGCAGTGCCTTTCTCCCTCCTTCCCACCACCCATCTGTATCCTGGTTGCTAATTGGAAGAGCAGACAGGGATCTAGCAAAACTATAAGGAGAAAGATGTAATCCAAGAACTGCAATGCTGGTCTTACCATTATAAAAATTGTGTGTTGATCAGGTGCAAACCAGTTCTGGGGAAGGCCTTGTTCCCACTGCAGGCCTCGTTTTCAGTATCATCTCCCTTGTTTTTTCCATGTAGCTGAACATAGTTTCACATCTTCCAACTTGAAGATGTATCTGAAGGACCTTCAACTTTCTCACATGGACTGAATGCGTTACTATTTCCTGATATACATGTACACTAAAATCTCAGTTACCTCTGATCAAACTAGCTTTTCTTCTGATACTTTCAGTCCTCGTCAGCAGAATGATAGAAGGTTCAAGGTTACGTTTGGACCAGGGCTTGGTGCTTATTACAAGTGTCTCCCGTGAGCCAGGCCGCCTGGCCAGCTTGGTGCGTTAAATGGGAGCTGCTGGTTTGTGCAATGGAATTAGATCACACAGCAGTTTGTAGTAGGGCTCTTAGAAGAAATTTCAAGTTAAATTTTGCTGATGCTGAAACAAGTTATCAGAAAAATCTGTGAAATTTTGGCTATTTAAAATGCATTTAGCTATACATTGTGTTGTTAGCATTATGGTCATAGGCTGGTATGGTCATAATAATGCATGCATGCTAACCACCTCACATGTATGCTTTACTCAGTCCAAAGGCAGATGTGCAGTAAAAGCATTTGAAGTTTGGGCAGGATATAGGTTTCGTAAATAGAGATGTATGTTTGTGTTTTCTGATCTAAGAACACTTTTGAAGAAATTGGAGTTGTCGAGCAACTTGTAACCTTATGGGTCGTTTCTACCCCGGCTCTTGCATGCTGGGAGCAGCCAGTTGCTACCTCCGTGTTACAAAGCCATTCTGGGTGACCGTGTCACATTGTTGATTTCTGCATCGCGCTCAGAAGTTTTTTGGCAGGAAAACAACAACATTGAAATACATGTTACTATTACCAATAAGTGATGGTGTAGGCAGCAAAATGTGCCCTGAGCAGTGACAACTCCCCTGTGAACGTCACGTATATGCTGTGATTTCTCCTGGTACCCTGTTTCTTTCTGAACAAAACTCAAAATTGCCATCATAGTTCAGACAGAACTTGCTGTGTTCTGGTTTGTGGCCATTGCCTCTTGATCCATCCCTGGGCACCGCTGCCACCGAAAAGTCTGTTTGAACAGGGATCTTCAGCATCCCATAGATGGATTTGGGATTTTTTTCCCGAGTGCTTTGTATACCCTTTGTATATCTAATTTCTTTCTTTTTTTTTTTTTTTTTTGCATGTATTTTGCTGGATTGGGTTCGTGAACAAGCTGTAAAGATTCTCCTGCTTTGTGTGTGCAGATAAATATCCTTTTGTGCATCTTAACTGCTAGAAGTGCCCGTGTGGCTCCCACCCTGATAAACGCAATGTACTGCCGCTTTCCATGGGCACCTGTGCGGGCCGTGGGTTATTTTTTTCCCAGAACACTTTTTGTTTGTTTGTTTGTTTGTTTGTTTGTTTCGTGAGTCGGGGAGGGTAAATGAAATAACTGAATACTGTATCAAAGTGGATTTTCTGTTTTTCTTTTTGGTCCATGAATGCAATTTCTCTTCCTTTATAATCTCCAGAAAAAAATAGAAAACATTCTCTTTTCAAATCTATTTTGCCCTAATTCTTTATTATCTTTTATCTCTTTTATTATCCTTTATTGCGAAAGTGCCTTTGTTTTTTTTTCTTTTATTCTTCTCTGAAAGAAGGTTTCCGCTGTATAGACTGAAGTATTCTTGTATGAATAAAAGTTGCAGCTAAGTTATTGCTGTTTCTACTAATCTCTATTCATTCTTAAATCCTTGTCTTATTCTGACTTTGAGCAGCAACATCTGAGGCTCATTTAGAGTTTGGGTCAGACTTGAATATAACAGCATTTGAGCTGGAGCTCTAGGCTTAAGTTCTGGTCGGTTCAGGCTGGTGAATAATGACTTTTAGATCAGAAGCTTTCAGATGATTCACACTAGTTGTAGATATGTTTTTTTTTTTTTTTTTAATTGCATGCAATTCTCTTTCTTAAGCAGTATCTCTTAAATTGCATTCTGTCTTCTGAGAAGTATCCATAGAGATTATTTTTTCTTAACTGAAAAATATTTGGAGGAACGAGTCTGGAGGCCAGAAAGAGCCAGGAATCAGATGCTGGGCACTTTGTGGTATAACTCTTACCTTTCGATTAGTTTCTCTCTCCTCTCACCTGCTGCCAGGCATCGTCTTCCCCCATGTGCGCTGCCAAGGAAAGCTCTTCACAGGCAGTTTTAATTCGTTCAAAAGTAGTTGAGGAAAAAGAAGGAACAAGTTAAAGGACCAGGAATCCTCTAAAACTGACAGCAACAGCAGGAACTGTAGGTGGACCAGGTAGATCAGGAGGAAAGTGAGTTGATAAGGGTTGTGTCACAGCTCTGTGCGATTAGCCACCTACTTTGTAAGGGCTGATGGTGACGACAGCCCCAGATGATAACTTATTTGAGAGAACTTAGGGACTTAGGGGCTTCCTGACACAGCGGACTAATCATTCATCACTAGTGGAATGAGGAATTTGAGATACAATGTAGTTAAGTGACAGTGTTTATACTAGGTTCTAGCCAGAGGCAAAGCAGGAAGATGGTAATTTTGGAAGTCCTGAGAACTTGCTTCAGCTGAGTGATGATAGCAGTGGAGCAGTGAGAATCAGGAAGATTTTCCAGGAAAAAAAAAATGAATGTTGAGGTTAGGAATATAGTTATGCAGTTAGGGTGTTTTGCAGAGTATAAAAATACTTAATTCACTGGGTAACATGCAGTAGTCAGGTGGTCAGAGCACATTTCAAGTCTGTTTCCTTGCTTTCAGGCTCTGAGAAGTTACCCAGAATGCTATTGAAACCCAATTTTGGAATTTGGCTCATCGAGTAACAAATAAAAAATGTAGTAGGTAATCTATTGTGTGTGTGTGTGTGTGTGTGTGTGTAAATGCACAAGAGAAACGCAAGCGTCAAGGCACTGCTTCCTGTTGATAATGTATTTCTGCTCAAAATAAAGCAGTAGTTACGACTGTCGCCACATGTAAGGTGAGTAGCTTTTCAGGGGAAAAAGGAGAAAAAACCTCCTGCCATTAAGAAAAAAAATAAATAAATTGAAGACTCTGAAGTGAGGAGCCAGCTGCATTGCACTGTATGTGCTTCACCCAGGCGCGTTGTGGTAAGGTGAGAGTGGAGCCTGTGGAAGGGGTGGCTCTTGCAAAGCCAGGAAAAGCCACGTGCCTTAGGGGAGAGCAGCTGTGGAGGACATGGAGTTTTCCAGCACAGGAAAAGGGGCTCTGGAGAAAGAGTTACCTGGGATGGTGACACACAGAGCTAGCAAGAGAGCTGAGAAAACAAACTCTGTCTGAAGCCACGTCCCCCTGCCCTCGTCTGCCTGGGTGCGCTGTGCGAGGCCGTCCCAGGCAACATCCATGGGAGGCTTCCTTCTTTTTGACTGTGGCTCTGAAATTGCTGTTTCTAAAATAGTTGCTTGTGTTATTTGCATAAACCGCTCATTTTTGAAGCTTGCAGCTGCAAATGTTACTGTGGGATGTATAGGGGTGACGAGGAATCACATTGAAGGCAGCTGCTGCTTTACGGGGCAGGGTGTGTTTTATCAGTAGATAATTTTCATGTTTGTATTCCAGACAGTGTAATTTTGGAGTCTCGCGTTTAGTTTTTATCACCTAATGTGGCTCTGGAGTAGATTTTCTTGTGTCATTTATTTCCGTGCGTTTCTCTTAGACTTGGAAAGATAAAACCAACTTCAAAGTGTGTCCACTTTTCCATTAAAATGTCGAGTAGACCTTTTCCTGGTTGTGTTTGTCTGATGTGTGGATTTGGCTACCTGGCCCCATGGCAGCTCTTTTGGCACCAAAATAATAAGTTGGGTATTTAAACTTGAATGGCTTAAACAGGAAAAACCTTTTATTACTTCTTGAAACATTTCTTTTGTTTCTATGAAAAAGAGTGACTTAAAATTGCTGACAAGAAGAGTGATAAAATTGTCAGTGCAGTATTTATCTGAGGATTAGAAAATTCCTGCCCCTTCAGGAATTCCTCTGTCAGTAACAGGAGCTAATGCGTGAGTTCCTTGATTCCTCTGTGTAACAGGTTTTTAGCTGTGATTCCTTTTTGTGTAAGAATAAATAAATAAATTAAAAGGTCTTATAGATAGATGGTGTCACGTAATGAACACAGTTTGCTACCAATTTGGGCTTCTGTTCATTAGAGTGTTTTGAGTAGAGCGTCTTGTAATTTCAAAGCAGTGATGAGAAGCTCCTCTTCGTGCAGCCTGAGCCGCTTTTCCGCGGAGGCTGACCAGCCCTGCGGGCGGCAGCCAGGCTCTTTGAGGAGACTCGAGGCAGTTTTGGGGCGCTCCTGCTGAGGGGCTGCGGTTTCCCTGCCCAGCTGAGGACAGAACCGGTCCCCGCGCCGCAGTGGCCACTGCCCAGAGGCAGCAGCTTCCCGTCCTTGGGCCCATTCCAGCGTCAGGGTATCAGTGATGTGCGAGGGGCTCGGGAGACCCTCTGCCCTCGGGAAATCATTGACCACTTCCCGGGTTTTGCGGGACAGTTTTCAGTACCAGCAGGCTGAAAGATTTAGCTTGTTGAATAACTCAAAACCTAATGGAAACTTACTGTCTTTTGGGGCTTTGGGAAATTGATGGAGAATAGAAAACCGAAATCTGTGTTTTGCGGAACAAAAGAGTGCTTTCTTGTCCAGCTCATTCTGAAGCTTTCTAACCTATAATTTTAAGATTTTTTTTTTTTTGCTTCCTCTCAGGTTGTTAATTTAGTTTTTGTTAGTTACAGTGAAAAGAGATGGGAGAATTAACCCAAAGTGTGGATTTCTGTAACAAGACCCTCCTAAAATCATTATTCATCCTTCAGCCTGAAACACAGGTGGTTCTAAACTTACAAAATGGTGAAAACTGAGTTGTAGAAAATAGAAATAATAATTTTGCTAGCAAGGAAACTTGCTGAATGTTCCCCTGTGAGCGGAAAATACGTGTGTGTGCAGGAGTCGCACACGGTACCTAAGTCGCGTCTGCCCGTTTTGGTTCCTAGCTTGCATGCGCTGTCTGACGCGTCGCTGCCCTCACGGACCTGCGAGGATTGTGCTTTACCGCTGTGTCCTGGAGCGGGATGGTCCCCCTTGCAACAGCAGGGGCACTGAGCCAGGGTCGGTGCGGGGCGCGCGTTTCCCTGCCCTGCGCTCCCTGCGGGTTTCTGGCTCTAGGCAGGCATCTTCCTTGTGTTTAATGGCTTTTGATGGGTTGCTCTTCTATTCACTTTGCTTTTGGAAGTGAATAGGGGATTAATATATGCTTTGTACTCGTTCATTTTGCTTCTGCATCTTGAATACTGAGTGCAGTCTGGTTAACCAGCCCGCAAAGCCTTCCTTTGCAAAGGTAAAGGAAGAAAGGAAAAGAGGAAAATAAAGATCATCAGAGATAGCAAATGGTTGCAGGAGGAGTAATGAGTTAGTAGACGAGAATGCTTCTGCCTGGGCTTGGCTTCCCGGGTCCGCGAGGAAAGACAGAAATCTGGAAAGCGGGAGTGACGTGAGAAATGAAGTGGAGGTTCAGCACCTTGTACGATTTCAGAATGGAGAGTCCTCAAAGGCAGTGAGCGGGTGGCAGGGTGAGAACAAACTGCAGAACAGATATTTTGTATAGCACAGCTAACCTGCGTGTCTGCTGGCCGGGGATCTTGCAGGTACTGAGAACCTGCCTGAGTTTGGGAAGCGCAGGCTGTGCCCGCAGCGTGGTGTGAAACACAAGAATGTCATCCACAGCGCGTGGAACCCTGATGCCTCAGAGGAGGCAGGAAAGCGCGTCACTTTTCGCTCCGTGCCCCGGCTTCCTTTCTCCTTCTCCTTCCTTTCGTCGTTTTTCTTCCACACTGGCTCCACCCTAATCCAAGCGGATCCGATCGAGTCTCTGTTGTGGCATGAGGAGGCAGCGGTGCAGGACAGGCGCCCTGTGCCACGGGGCTCCTGAAGTCGGGGTGCAGCGCAGCGGTGACGTGCCTGATGCGCTCTTGTAATTGTTCTAGTTTTGCCTGTTTTGAGCGGTCTCCTAACTCGCTTTTCTTCCAGAGCCTTGGTAGGAAGATGCTGTTAACCCTAGTGAAAGATGGGGGTTTATTTACAACCAAAGTTTTGAAGCAAGCAGTGAAAATAGCATGAATATAAATATGAATCTGTGCTAAACCGGAATCTTAGAATCAGGAATAATGGTGAAAAATGTTCTAAATTTCGATAAAGGTATGCACACTGTTTTTAAAGCTAGTGTGGGCAAGTCATGCATAATCATATTAACCTTTTCTTCAAGAAGAATAATAGAGTGTTTTAAGTTACTGTCCCAAGAGAGAACTTTCTGCTGCTTCAGTATATAGTAGGCTTTCTGTTGTAATGTTAAACAGATGTACCCCCAAATTCTCTGAAACTGGTCAGTGCTACAGAAATGAGTTCTGAAAATGTGTGTAGCTGGCCAATTACTAAACCTTGGGTGGTTTGGGTGCTGAGGATGCACATGCTCCTGCATTTTCAGGAAAAAGAGGGAGATGAGGCTGCTAATGGGGGTGTGATTGCCAGTTCGTCCCAATAAACCTGCTTAATTACCCTGCAGTTCCCTTTTTAAAGCACAGCAGGATCGCATTAAATCAGCGTGTGTCGTGGCACACAGGAGGGCAGGTGTTCCCGGCCACACCAGGAGCTCTGGTTCTCCTTGAGACTGTATCGTTTTGCCCGTGTGGCAGAAGCAGTTTTTCCCTAGAGCTTGGCAGCCTTTCTAGGATGGCCGCAGAGGAGCTCGGCTTGTGTTGCTGCAGGAGAGCGGGAACACGTAGAGAGGGGTGTGACCCTGGAGAACCACATCGTTTAGGGGTGTGTAGAAGGTTGGGACCAAGTGCCCTGTCTTCAGCAGAGATGTAATCGCATTAGCATCCCTGGAATGTGCAGGAACAAGTCAGGAACTGCTTCAATAGCCCTGCTCTTGCAGATAAGCCAAGAGGAGAAGGTAGCGCAGGCCCTGCAGTTGCCATAATAGGTCCCGACACTTCTGATGGTTCAGCCTGTCCTTATCAGGGAAGAGAATAATTCATCCTGTCAACATTTCTGTGTACCACTTTTCAAGTATCAGATGAGGGTCAGAAGAGGCCTTCCTTCCATTTTCCTTCCTGCTCTCGTATTCTTTGGGAGCTTAACGTAAGACTAAGAACTCGGCAGACTAAGAAAATGGACCAGGGGATGGTCTTTGTCTTGCCCTGACGGCTGCAGAGTTGCTTAAGACACTGTGTGGGTGAAAACAGGTTAGTGAGATAGATGGATCAGTCTCTTTCTAAAAAATAATACAGCCATATTGAAGAAAAATGCTGCTGCCTGCCCAAGTTATAGTACACCTAGAGCTTAAAAAAAGGTATATGGAGAATTTTATACAATAAAAATGAGAATACTGTCAATGGCAACTGCTTCAGCACGAGTATAAGGTCATAAATACGGCAGGTAATTATAGGTGTGCTGTTAGTGTCCACCCTGCACTTTGGTTCAGGCAGCCTTTCATTGGACACTGAATTATTCCTAAAGCAAGGAGTTAAACTGCTGAAAGTTGGCAGTGATTTAGTTGCTGTTTGTTTTAATAATTTTGGGGGGTGAGTTCTGAGGTGGCAGCTTCTGGTCCACTGAATAATTGTTTATGCTACCTTAATTGCCATGTCCATAAGAAGTTAGGCACATTTTCGGTACTTACAATTTTGTTTTGTAGAATGTAGTCAGAATTCTTACGTTTTTAAAGATAAGCAGATGAATAAGCTGCAGCACAAATTACCTCCTTTGTGGAACAAGTTGTCTAAGCTGTTTGCTCTCAAACATTATGGTTTCCACAAAGTTACATTGTACCTCCTTCTCCTTTTCAAATAAGGATAACTTCTTCCCTAGGCTAAAGCTTCAGATACTGTTTACATTCCCATAACCTTATGGACATGTAGCTGTCTTGGAGTATGTTGTTTTAAGGTTGAGAAACTTCTTATTCAGTGCAGTAACTCTTGTTTTATCTGATAATTCAATAGCGAGAAAGCTTATAAATACAGTCGTATTTCCTTAATTCATTACTTTGTACTTTGGCACGGCGTGAAAACATCCCACCTCGTCAAAGCACTCCCTTTGCCCGGGTGGCAAGGCCCGCGCGGTGCCGGCGGTGCGCGCCCCGGAGCAGCGCGCCGAGTCAGCCGCACGGCGAGCGGAGCGCGGCCGCGGCGCCGCTGTCCGTGTGCTCCTGGCAGGAACGCCGCGCCTGCTTCCGGAGGCTGCCGCATCCCAGGAGCGGCTGCCTCTCCCCTTACTGCCCTGTGCAGCATCGCCCCCTGCCAGGGGGCTTTTGCAGCGCACAGTCGGTAGGGCAGTAATTATTTGTTTCAGATGGCAATTAGAGGGCCAGTCTGTGTAGCAGAGTTTCTAATCCTGTGTAGCAGAGTTTCTAATCTTTTTTTTACATCTTTTCAAGGCCTGATATTCGTTCGCTCTTTATTTATTTATTTATTTATCTATATTTGTTTTAAAGCTTCTTTCCTCTTAATTTTTCTAGAGCAAATTTAGCAAGGGATGAGGCTGCTTAGAGCGTGCCCACCTAGCTCAAGGCGATCCCTCTTCCCATGCTCTTGACACCTCCTTCCTTCGTTTTGCAAACTTGCCTCTGGCCGCTTCCGTGGAAGCCTCATCCCCATAAATCCCCGGCGTCATCCTTTACACCTTGCTGCTTTGGAGATTTGTGCCAAATTGCAAGTACTTCTCAACACTAAATAAAGAAAAGGTAATGAGCCATAAAGGAAGAAAAATAATAAATGAAACAAAAATAAATTGCCTCTTATTTTGCTGATATGAGAAGTAGCTTTTTACTATGAATGCAAATGACCCCCTTTCAGAAGTCAGGGTAACTGTGGCAGCACTGAGCTCTGCATCTCTCCAACCAGCAGTGTTTTAGGGCTGTAGCTGCTTCACTTTCCCTTCCTCCCCTTCACATTGGCCGGCTGCATCTCCATTTCTTTCTCTGTTACTCTGTTCTCATTTAAAAACAGATTATTAGGCGGATTGTTTTGTTTTCAGGTGTCGTTCAAATGAGAAATTGTTTGGTGCCTTTTTGGATTTTCATTACAGTACTCAAAGTCTGCCTTAAGAAATGAAGCTAAAGAGCACTTTGCATTTGATTCCTGTTCTGCCTTGTCCTTTAGTGCAGCAGAGAAGTGGAGTTTCTGTCCGAAGCACAGAGAGGCATCAGAGGCCAAATATTTTCAGACTTTCAAAAGACTGAATTTTTCCAGAGCAAGCAGATCTGGTCCTTTCTGCCAAAGAAATAATTTTGTTTTGCTTTGAACAATACTAGTTTAAAAACGAATATTGTAAATGAAGTTAAGTCATAATGTTGGAAACTTGCTTGGTTATTTTCGTAGAGCTTTTAATCCCCTGTGCCCTGGGAATAACGCTCCGCAGTGGGGCATTCGGGGCAAGGCTTTCCCAGCCTGCAGGGAGGTCGCTGGAAAGGTGCGGGTTTCACGGCAGCTGCTGATGTGATGGAATCAGCCCCGATGCGGGGCCCTTCTCAGACCCCTGGCAGAGCCTGCGCTGGGGCGTCTGCTGCAGAAAGGGCTGAAAGCAGCTGTGCCCTGTGCGCGTCTCGCTTTCACCATTTAGAGACAGGTACTTGCCCTCTTCTTCCTTGCTCCCGGTTCCCTGTTGCTTCCTTTGCCTTCAGGAGGTAACAGCTTTTACTGGCCGAGGCGGCTCTGTCCTTTCTTTGCCTCACTGCAGTTAACGGCCTTGGAAACCCCTCCGTGTACCGTGTGCTTCGGGAGTCACTCCATTTTTCGAACATATTTGTATTGTATGTTCAGTGTGTAGCTGGTATCATTCGATAACAAAGTGATTTAACTGTTAGAAGACTGATTTCAGTGAGTTTTTCGGTGAGATTTACACAGCCTTTCTTTATTCTTCTTACCACCTCATGTTTTGGCTCAGACCGTTGCTTTTCTCAGCATTTACTGGAGCTTGAATGAGCTGCTGGCATCCTCTCCCTTTCCTGGGTTAGTGAACAGAGTTATTGCGAGTACGGTATCGTGAAGCTTATCCTCCAGGACGCCGTGGAACTAGCATAAGGTGGCGATGAACAGAATAACTAATCTAACTGTCTAGATTTGAATCACACTGTGCATACTGTTCCATTAAAACAAAAAAACCCTCAAGAAATTTTTTGGAACCTTCTACGAAGTTACAAGGACCTTGGTTCTGGAATGCCCTGCAGTCCAGCAGCAGGGGAGAAAGACTCGTGTTTTCAGCTTTCTCCCCCTAAAGGCAGAATTCCAGATAGGAAGTTTGGCATATCCAAGTCTTTCCGTTGCTGCCAGCAGGGAGTGCCAGCAGTGATTTGACTTTGCTTGGATGTGTTATCACTGCAGTTGGTGCCGTTCAGTCATCGTTTCCTGGGATAGCCATGAAAGTTCTGCATGGAAGTTTATGCTGACTGTATGAGGGGCCCTGTAGGAGTCTGTGATACCGGTAGCTCCTGTCGTGAGACCGTCCTCTGAGCGAAACAGTAACACTCTAGTGTCCCTATGAACTCTCCGTTGTGGTCTCGTCAAACCTCAGAAGGAAACAGCAGTTTTTCAGTCTGCTGAAGAGGCTGCTCCAGATTCTCTGGTGGCTGCTCAATCTAAAACCCAATGAGCAACGCTATAGGTAATGTGCTAAACTGTGCACACTTGGCGACGGCCGAAATCCATAAAGCCACCAGCTCCCTGCCTTCCTTCTGAACATGTGGCAGCGCTTTGTGTAACTGCACTGCAGCCGTGGAGCTGTTTTCCACGAGTGACCTCAAGCGGATGTTTGCTGCTGAGCAACTTAGCTGAAATCTTGCAGACATGAAATTCTTCAGCAGTCCTATCTTGCAACAGGACTTGCATCACTCCAAAAACTGCATGATCCAGAGGAAGTATTTCCTGCTTTCTCATTAATAGGAAGGAAAAACCAAACTTTGAGGTTCAAGCCGCACAAGTTCAAGTAACACAAACCATAGAACAGGCAATATATCTTTCAGTGACCTTATTAAATCACCTAAATCTGACTGAACGCTCTTTTTGAGTACAGTTTTTAATCATTGCTCTATTTTCCTTCTGATTACTTAAGAATGTTAGTATTTGAATGTCAAAATGCTGTTTCCTTTGGTGCTGGCATTTGAGTTCCTCAGCGAGGAACTTGAGTTCCTCAAGAGAGGAGATGAAACATGCATTTGCAGTGGGATTCATACATGATAGTAACTTATCTGTGTAGAGCAAGTGCCAGGGATGCAGCTCGCAGATTGTACATACCAGCCGGCCCTGCTGCACTTTGTGGTTGCAAACAGGAGTTTCTTGCACTTCATCATTTCAGCATTCAAGGTCCGTTCTGCATCTTTTTCTTTTTGCTCTAAGTTACTAATGATAAGAAGTGTCTCTCCTTTGGATGCTGCCAAAAGGAAGCTCCAAAGTGTAGAGCATCTTTTCTAAACACTTAGAGCTGCAGCTGATTGCTTGTGTGTGACACTTTTCTCTATTTATTTATTCGTTTATCTTTTAATACAGTGGTTTGAGTAGACAAAAATGCTTCGTATAACCCTAAATGCTTGTTTGTTTGTTTTTTTTTGACCCACAGTAAATAATTATCATAGTTCATCATGTTGTCCTGTGTTTCTGTTCCTAATGAACTGATAATATGTCTGTGAAGTTACCCTTAGGGAGGTAGAAAACAATTTAAATGGTGTTTACATAAGTCTGATGGTATTTATCTAAAATATTGGTGATGCTTATCTTTTAAGCTGATCACTTTTGCTCTAATTTCTTAGGTATCCTCTTGCCTCTCTGCAAACCACTCAGACTTGTGAGACATAGAGAACCGTGTCTCAGAGAAAGCTCTACTTTTTAGGACATTTTTTTCCTTGTAAAATATATTATCAGCACTTCAGTGCAAGTTTCTTAAAAGGCAATTTTGGATGAGCAGTTCGCACAGAATCGCTGTTCTGGAGCTGTTTGCTTCCTTGCATGACAACTTCAAAAATCCCGGTGTTAATTTAACATACAAGTGGTTGTCGCAATCCATCCATGTGCTGTAAGGAGGGGAAAATAGCAAGCTGCAGAAATGCTCATGGGGATCTCTGCTTCCTTCCCTTCTCTTTGCAGTTTTTCTGGTTCTTCAGCTGCAGCTACTTCACCCTGTCCCCCTTCATTTTGTTGCTAGCGCAGTTCCTACATGAGTGGGCTTGTCACAAATGCTCCTACCTGGGAGCTAATTTGCTACAAAATTTTCGCTATAAGCCCCATATTTGGAATGCTGTTTGACTTTGCGATGGTTATTTTGATGAGAAATGGGAAAGGGGCAGGGGACTGCGTTCTGTCTGTTCAGGGTATGGATTTCACTCCTGTCACAGTGCAATGTGTTGTGAGCTCAGGGACTTCCTGGAGCCTGTGTCCTTAGGAAAGTGATTTTGAGCTGATCAGTAGTCAAAGAAAGGGACCAACAAACCTGTCTTGTGCATTAGGAGAGCAATGAAATTATCATCTGTGGATGTGCGGGTGTTCTGACAAAGCAGCAAGGTTGGACCCCTCGATTTTTTGGCCAAGTTGCCGTAACTTTGTGAGACTCCTATGAGCGCCTGCCTCGGGCCAGGGCGTCTTACCCCTTGAATCGTAGCATCTGTGCCAGGCTTCTTGCTCGCTTTTTGGGCTTATGTTTGGGCAGAGGGAGGTTAGTGGCAGTGGCTGCGAGCGCGGGGACGGGCTGCGCTAACGGTAGGGATGTGGGGTGTTTTGCACAGCTTTGCAGCACCATTCCCCGCGATTTTACAGCCCTCCCGGAGCAGCAAGTGTCGACGCTGCCCCGTGCGGAGCCGCAGAGCGCGCGGAGCCCTGCCCTGTCCAGGGTGCTGAGCGCCCGCGGCCGCCCCGCCAGGGCCGCAACCCCGCGGCTCTCCCGGAGGCGCCGGGCGCCCTGTTCCAGTGCGCGTCACCCCAGCTGGATGTGCAGACACCGGGAGCAGCCGCGGCGCCGGCGGAGGCTCTGCAGAGCTGGGCGCGAGGCAGTTTGTGCCCCTGCATGCCCAGAAGTACAGCAATCCCATCCGATGGGCTGCAGAGAGAAGGAGGTGCCTCTCCGTTCTTACCTTAACCCATCAGTCAAATGCATCTTTCAAATAGGCTTTCTGGTGCATGGGGTTATTTCATGCCTCCCTCTCAGTTACATTTGCATTTGTTTTAAATAGTCATCTAAGTAAAATTTAAGAGCAGAAATGAAAAGACATAGGAAAATATTTCCTCAAAAATGTTCCTGAAGTGGCAATAGGTTTTTCTTTTCCAGATTTTCTCTAGTAAGATTTAAAAGATCACCTTTACATTCCATGAAATGCTGTTTTCCTTTAAAAAGCAGGAACACTTAACAGTAGTTAACGTTAGATTACAAATAAGTTATTAGGAAACTGATATCTATATAAAACTTTATTCTTCAGTGAAATGTCTGAAGATTAGTCATTTAAAAGTCATTTTAATTTAATCGGACTCAATCGTTAGATACTGCCTATAGAAACATCTCTTTGAGGAGCTCCACAGTTATCTGTGTACCAGTACTATTGTTGGGCTTTGCTATGCCAGGATAATTTTAGTGGCTTCTGGGTGTTTTTTCTGGAATAAGTCTTTAAGATTTCAGTGTGTCTTAACATTTCTCTCTTCAGGTAATCCTTAATACAGCTGACTGATTGTCATTTTTTTTTTTGCTATTTTTTTCCCTGCTTTAGCTGGAGATACAGATGATCCTCCAAGAATTACTCAAAACCCTGTCATTAATGGGAATGTAGCAATGGCTGATGGACATAACAACACTGAAGAAGACATGGAAGATGGTGAGTAAATATTTGGTGAAAATGTAAGGATTTCCAGCCTCTTTATGGATTTGATGACAAAGCGATTCGTGTCTATGTGTATCTGGAGCAGCAGGTCATTGAGGAATCACTTCCTCCTGTGTTTGTGACTGCTGGATTTCCATATTGAAATCCTAGTGATTTTATCTGTTTTTCTATATTGTAATATGCTCTTCAAATGTCCTGCATCTGGTTGTTTGCTGAGAAGTGATCGTTGTCGGGATCTTCAGGAATTTAGGGTCATTATGTGTCCCACTGTGTTGTCAGGTATTAGCTGTGATTTTAAAAAGCTTTATCTTTGTATGATAAATCAGTGTTAGCTGTTCTCTTAAGGACTTCTTTTCTTGCAACTCTGACACCCTTCCACCTGAGAATACAAGGGAAGAGATGGGTATTGATGTCATGGTAACAGGAAGGGACAATGATGATGATTTTCAAATAGTATTGTCTGTCAAAGAAAGGTTAAAATGATTGATCAGTTCTAACAAAAGTATATCCAAAAATTAGTTACTTGTATAAATAAAGCAAGAGAGAGTAAAGCTTCAGAGGCAGCTAAATAAGTCCAGGCATTATCAAGGATGGCAGGCAGTCTGACTGAGATTTACTTTCCCTTCGTTCAGAATAACTTTGACTTTTTAATCAAAAAGCTACTGTAAAACAATTCTGATTATTTACTAAATATTTGAATCATCTCCGAGTATGGTATCAAAGTGCTGTTGGGGAAAAGGGAAAAGAAGGCTCTGAAGGGACTCAGCAAAAGGTTGGTGAAAGCTTTTCTTGCCAGTGGTGCTAGTGTCCTGGGGGACTTCCAAAGCTTTGGTCCGCTCTGCTATGGGACAGCTTGAGTTTAGGAGCAAAATGCAATTATTAAGCACTGCTAATAGTTCCTCAGGATCATATTTGAATAGGGAGCGTCTGCTACGTCCTGGTGTTACAGTGCTTTTACATATAGGTAGTGCATGCTGGTGTATCGAGCAATAGTTTTAACTGCAGAAACGTTCCCTAGGGCTTGCCTCGCATCAGTGGACGATGCTTTTCCAAGCCTTGTAAATTAGCTGAGTTGTGTGATGCTGCATTATTGCCCCATCCGGGCGACTCTCGCTGCTCCCTTGCTGTTGTGGTTCGCAGCGGGGTTGCTCTCAGTGAAAATGCACAGCTGTATTTTCACTGCATCCTATTGCTGCTCCAAGATGCCTTAGCAATTAAAAGGACCTGGCTGGAGGAAAGCACTGGGCTGCTATGGAAGAGGACTTAGCCAAGTTTCATGAGAGGGCTCACCATAGTCTATGCTAAATGAGATTATGAAAAAGAATGTGCGTCATAATTCCAAATAGCAGAGAGAATAAGTTCCCTCGGACCTTAAAGTTCAAACAAAAAGTCCATACTCCTGGGTTATTGTCATTACCTGACTGAAGTATTTCTCTGGCTGATTATAGAGGCTGGGGGAATTTCAGAAGTGTTAGTTTTAGCCATATGCTGTTATTGCCATTAAAACCTTCATAGAATATTCAGACAGCTCCTTTAATAATTCATGTTCAGAATATTTAAAATAACCTTGGTGTACTTCAAAGGCAGCCACACTTACCAAAAGAATGAAGAAATTTGCTTTTCCCGTAGATGTGTGCTTCAGTTGTAAAATAGATTACTTTCTGTATTTGGAGCTCAGGTTTGAAGGCTCTGTGTCACGTCAAGGTGCTAAGCGTGACACTCAGCTCACCATGGAAAGATCCTTTTCCCTGTAGCAGGTGGAATCCTTCTTGGAAGGAGAGGAGGATGGTTGTCCCTGGAGGTGATGTTTATGGTTCTAAAGAAACTCCTGTTTCAGGGCTGACCTCTGTTCCGAGGCTGAATGTTTTGAACAGTTTCTGGTGACCGCTCCTGTGCCCTAGTGAAGAGTCCCGCTTTCCTGCGGTTTTCCCCACCCAGGAAATGCCAGGAAACCCTCTCTGAAGCATCGGCCACTCCGCGGGGATGGCTGGTTTTGGCCAGGAAGGTGGCAGTGTGCTTGTGCTGAAGCACTCTGAAACCTGAGGCAAAGGCAGCAGATGCCAACTGTTTCAGCAGCCTAGGCTAAACACAGAAGTACTGATCTTCGTTGTGAATAAAGAGGCTTTCCTGAACCATTTTAAAGTGCATCTGATGGAAGCTGGATTTTTAAATGAATTCCATTAGATGTTTTTCTTTGACTTTTGTCTCCATGGAAGGTACCTTTGGCTGCAGAGCATCTCACTTTTCTGGTCATAGAATACCCGCTGACCCATTGGCTATTTTCCATAAACAGATAAAAAAAAAAAAGTAAAATATCTAGAAAAAAAAAGCTCTTAAGTGGTGATAGACTTCTGTCTAGCTACACTTACATGTAGGAAAAAGAATTAAAAATGCAATAATCCTTTGAACCTTTCCATTGCTTGAGGAGCTGATAGCATTCTTGAATTGTGCTATGAGGGTGGTTTCGGGTGTAGAGAGAAGGCTGGTTTCTGTTAAATTGCTTTTAAGAGATGGACTAGGAAGGCTCAGGGCTGTCAGGCTGCCCACAAGCTCAACCCCGGTGTGCGGCTCAGAATCAGGAGCTTGAAAAGACAACCAGTTAGCAAGGGCAAGGAGTGACATCTGGAAGCTCCTACATGGTGTGAACAAAACTTTTCAATCTCAGTATTGGCATTTTTTATCAAAACTGTTTAAGTCATCAAGGAGCACCTAGGACTTGCCTGATCTTTACAGTATCATTCAGCACTACCTTAGTGCATTTGGGCTTGGTGTACTGTATTTGTGGCATATACATATATATTTCATGGGTTTCTCTGCGTTCTGCATCACCTGTGAGTGCCGGGAGAACAGAAGTGTGACCATGAGGCCCTGTGCTCCCTGATGTGCTACTGGATGGTGTTAAATCCGATAGCAATTCTTCTGCCCTATAAAACTGTTCAGATGCTTATAAGTTGTTTTTTTGCCATATGCACTAGGAGACATTTCACAGTAAAAACCTGTCTGGAGCTGCCGTGGTCTCCAGCATCCTTCCCTAGTCTCACACAACGGAAGCAGAAAAGTTTTTGGTATATGAAGAACTGCGGACGTGGGAAGAAAATCAAATTGCGTTTCGTAGTAGAGAACACCCTTTCTTCTCCTTTTCTTCCCCAATACTCCTTGCACGTGTGTGTGTGTTTTACAGACACGAGTTGGCGGTCGGAAGCAACGTTCCAATTCACAGTCGAGCGCTTCAACAGGTTGAGCGAGTCAGTCCTCAGCCCACCCTGCTTTGTGCGGAATTTGCCATGGAAGATCATGGTTATGCCACGACTTTACCCAGATAGACCACACCAAAAAAGCGTAGGATTCTTCCTTCAATGCAATGCTGAGTCTGATTCCACGTAAGGCCCTCTTAATTATTTCACAAGCCCCATTTGTAGTAGTTAATCCATACTGAAAGACAGACAAATACCTACCAAAATTATTCTGCCTAGCTTTCTTTAAAAGGAAAAGGATTCTTGCAAAGTTTTGAATGTCCTTTCATCTCACCCTTCAAAAACTCAAAACATAAGAGTAATCTTTTGTTTGGGCTGAGTGGCTGGAAGTTTATGGTAGAATTTGAGTATTTTTTGAGTATATTTTTTGAGTATTTTGGGTATATTTGATTGCTGGGTTGAAGTCTTTGACTGACAATTTTCTTGGCATTGGAGGAATCTGGGTTTATTTCATGCTGAAGTGTTACTGGAGGGCTGGTAACCCACCTGAGCCATAAATCCCATCCGGTAAAGAGCACAAGCAGGTAACTGCTAGTAACAGAGGTACAGGAATATGAGAGGTAGTTGCCCTTTTAAATCGAATTTGTCATTCATTAACCAAGACACAGTAAATGAACATTTGTGTGTTCATAGATTCCCAGGTATCCTTTCCAGTAAAGTGACTTTTTTGCATGAAACCTCACAAAATTTGCAGTTCTTGCAGAGTAGAACAGAAAATTTTGACAGTTGCCTTTTTGTAACCCAAAAGGTGAACTCTCAGGAGCTGCAAAAGGCAAAGGAGAAAGTCCTAAAGTCACAGGAGATGTGATTCACATACAGAGTCACAGAAAAGGCAAAAGATAATGTAATCCCTCAAAGCATTAAGCAGGAGGTTGCTGGTGGAGCTAAGTAGCAACGCCATCACACGAGGCCATGACAAGACTTTGTTTGAATTGATACTCAGCCTGATCATTAGCTTGCATGAGTGGGATGGATTTGAACAGGAATGATAGTAATGAAGCGTTTCTGAGAAAATTAGGGGGTTGGAGAGTTTGTGCCTTAGGAGGAATGTGGAAGAACTTCCTACCTTTCTTTAGCCAAAAGCTGCGTTAACGCTCTGTGGAGACACCAAGAGCACCACTTTCAGTCCCCCCTAACTCGCCCATCTGCACTGAAATGGGTAGAATTTCTAGCTTATCTTAGAGAGCAGTTACCTTCTTACACCTCTAACTCTGTTGCTGGTGATTGCCTGACAAGCACATTCCTAGCAGCTCTGCTGCCTGAGAGAATCTCTCTTCTAACCTTATGTTGATAATTCGACTTCAGAGCACCCCAGGGAGTCCTGCCCTCAACAATAACCAAGCACACAATATCAAAGAAGATAAAAAGGCCACAACCTTATATGTGAAAACAGTGCCCCCCGCCCTCCAAAATTTCTAATGCCTGTAAAAAGGGGATTTGGAAAGAGTTCAGAATGTTGCTTTTGTATTTATAGATCATGGTCTTGCCATGCACAAGCAGTTCTCAAGATAATCAACTACAAGGATGATGAAAAATCATTCAGTCGTCGTATTAGTCATTTGTTCTTTCATAAGGAAAATGACTGGGGCTTTTCCAACTTTATGGCCTGGAGTGTAAGTAATTGTATAAGTGTGTGTGTGTGTGTGTATATTCTTTACCAGACAGTAGTGTTGAACTTCAGCTTTTGAATAATGAAACACCTGTAGAATAATAATAATTTTTAAAAGTGATTTTTTTCTTGTGTCATTGCTGAAGATTCTTGTTTAATTTCTTATGAATTTCTGCACTTAAGTAAAAGTCATCTATAATAATTATGTTGTGAATTCTCCCTCACATTGTTTTCTCCGTATCTGAATGCTTGTTTTTTTTTTTATGCTGTGTCATAGTTATTCTGAAGCAACCTAGATTTTCCTGCATTTCCAGGTGGTGTGTGTGTGTTTCTGTGCAGGTGCTTTAATGCATTAATAATACTCCCAAACCTTATCTTAAATGGAGACAGCTTCTTAAGCAATTTGATGATTGGTCCTATAGTCTTTCATCTGTCTGAAACAGCATCCTTGAAATAGAAACAGAACTTCTGATTATTGACTTTATTATCCAGAGGAAAAAAATGATATAGTATTGGAGAACCTTAAAAGCCAGAATAGGTTTCCTAGATGGAGACATTGAAAAGAATTAAGTGGATGAAGTTAGAAAAAGATCAGTTCATGGCCTTCCACTTCTTTAGTTCATTGGCAAGAGCTCTGGTGATAGCTCAGGCTTGAGACCAAGTGCTGGCTAGTTGGATGCTTTGTTACAGCCGTGGTGTGAGATCCACAAGTTTTGCTGTTTTCGTTTCCTGCATGACTCCTGTTTTACAGGAAGTTACTGATCCTGAGAAAGGTTTTATAGAAGAGGACAAAGTGACTTTCGAGGTCTATGTTCAAGCAGACGCTCCACACGGAGTGGCGTAAGTATCACTGCTAAAAATAAAAATTGCAACTCCAGTATTCTAGCATCACCTGAGCTTGTTCAAGTATTTTGTGTTATTAATTATAGCTGTCCAGAGCCAATTTGTCTTTTTTTAATTGATGAATTCTTGCAAGGCAGTATTTTACATTAGTTGCATAGTGATTTTTTTCAAGGTTAAATTTCTAATTGCATTTTGCAGTCTAATGTTGCGGAGCTCTTTAATCCCGTATAAATTGATTTGTGGTTTAATACCTCTGCATAACTAGTTTCACCATTTCTGATCGCAGAGGTGGTGTCTCAGGCGCAGTCTGACAGCTTTGCTCTCTAGTTTGCCTTAGTTGGCTTGTTTTACAGTTGCCTTTTCTGAGTTATTCTTCTTCATGCCACTTAAATTGACTGCACTAAAATGCAGACATGCTCTTAAAAGTTTGGCTCTGGGTTCTGGTACCTTTTAATTGTAGTTTTACTGCTACAGGAACCCTTAGAACTGAGAATTTGGCAGTTCTTTATTTTGTAAAATATAATAATGAAGAGTATTTTTTTTTCTAGTAGCAATATTAGAATAAATACTCTGTATTATACTTGATTCAGATCTAACTTGTTTCTAACCACTATCTTCTAGGTGGGATTCAAAGAAGCACACAGGATATGTTGGATTAAAAAACCAGGGAGCAACTTGTTACATGAACAGTTTATTACAGACTTTGTTTTTCACAAATCAGCTACGAAAGGTAACTTAAAATATGAAAGAAAATATCCAAGATTCTGTATTAGAGGCAAAGTGTCCATTTCTTTTGTTTCCTTCCTTGTCATAAAAAGGGTTCTGACTTATCTGAGGCACTACTTACACGAGACCAAGTGGAGAAAGCTCCCTTCAACACAGCCTTTGGTTTTGCCTAAGTAGGCAAAATACCTGGTGAACCCCTGATGTAAGGGATGTTTTTTTTCAGACTTTCTTGTTAATTTTGCACTGAATTATTGCAGGAAAAAAAGAATGCTGATCCTCCTTGCAGATGAGAGAGGGAAGTAGTTTTCCTTCTAAAAATAGTTAAAACACAAAAGTCAGTTGCAACTTCTCAGCCCATAAACCACATGAAAAGTATGAGCTGTGCAGTTCATTTATCTTTTAATTTATATAACGCAGTTGAATTTTGTGTTATTGCAGCTAGCCTTTTTTGTGATGGAGAACATTGTAATTTTAATGATTTAAACAATTTCTATTTGCTTCATTTGCATTTTTTTTATATTTACCACAAATGTTGTGTCTTTGCTGAAAGGAATTGAACTTATAATATGGATTTAATAAATATTTCACTGAAAAAACAGTGGTATGTAGTAAGTAGTATGCAATTTAAAAGTAGTGAAATAGCCTTGATGGAGTAAAAAAATAACTCGTGAAAGAAATGAGATTGAAGGGACTATCTGGAAAAGGGGATATACAGGAAAAAACATGGCTCTCATTTAGTACAGGAGACTCCTACTGATTCTGATTCATGTTCCACTTTGTCATTACTGATTATTACCCTTTAATAATCAGAAAAGTCTCTCAGATATGTTGAGGATTCTCAGTGTGCTCCCTTTTGTGCTGTTGTCTCTAGTTCCCTATTTTTACCCAAGTATTTTGTGTTTGCAAGCTTGCCCCTCACACCTACTGTCTATTTCTTAGTGAAAATGTTCTCTCCTGACCTCTGCCTTCTCTTATGTATGTGTAAGCAGTTACACCTCTATTAAGCTTTGTTTTCTCCAAAAGGAGCAGGCTGAAATTTTTCTTCCCAACATTTTTATATTCCTCTGTCTTTATCACTATTATTTTTATCACTGTGGCCTGCAAGTGTCCCAGTGGGATTTTTGTTTTTTTCTTTTTGCAATGTGCTGCTCGCTTTGAAGCGTTGCAAAAAAAAATAGCACAGTGAATTCGCATAGACCTGTAATTGAGATCTTAACCAGTGCCAAGCGCAAGAAATACCTTTCCTTGTTTTCCATATTGCACCTATTCCTTTTTTTTGCAAGAGGTATAATTTATTCATTCAGTTTATCATTCATTATAATGCCTATTCTTTTTGCTGAGTACTCATAATGTTTGTGCATTTTACGTTTTTGGACGACCTCTTATCACTCTTGGAAGAAAAACGTGTTTTTATAACGGTTGCGTCTAATCCAGTTGAGTAGCCCTTTTCAGAAATGCTTTGTCAGTAGATTCATAAGTGCCATGAAATAATACTGTTCTGTGAAGAAGAAATTCTTATTGTCATGTAGGTTTGTTTCAGCTAAACTGATCTGTGCAGGCACTGCCCGTGTACCTCCCTTGTGTCCCCAAATACACATCAGTGTGTAGGGCTGCTCAAAATCTACTCTGGTAAAGCTCAAGTGCCTGGCTGGTAACTGCAGCTTTCCTTACAAGAAGGATAACGGCCGGCAGCTGAAATGCCGATTCTCCTCTTATCCCTAAGGTTTTCAAAGCTCTTTATAAATAAAACAGACTAGTACTTTTGGGCAGTGTTAATACTCATTTGCCGTTATTGATGTCTTGGTTTGTCAAGAGGAATTTTTAGCATTTAATATTTATTTTTTATAACTCTTAAAAAAAAAAAAAAAAAAAAAAACTATGGAAATGTGCCGGTACTGGTTAGGGATTTTCATTAGTTTGTTGGAATTATTTTGAAATTGTGTGTTCTGATACTAGGAAGCAAAGTGTTCCCAGGCAGGGTGGTGCAGCCTCGCCCCGGGCTGCCTGGGGAGGATGTGGGATCTGTGTGTGCAGAGGCGCTCTGAGCCCGCCTGGACGCGGCCCCGAGCCCCAACCCTGCCCGCTTGGTAGAGATAGCAAGTCGTGGCCCAGGGAATTGGCAGAAATCATTGCAGGAAGCATTACTGAGATTCAGTCATTAAGTTGATCTTCAGCAACGAGTTTTGAAGATGATTTTTCCCCGCTAATTTGTGAAATTGAAAAAGCAGTCCGAGCACATTTTGAAATCTTGGAGAAGGAGAGTAAAGGCAGATTGGTCTTGAACATTTGCAAAGCGCTGAGTACGTGTCCCCCAACAGCTCAGCTGCACTGTGGAAGCACTGGCTCGCTTTCCCTACGAGGAGGCGAAGTGTGGTGTAAGTCCGGCGTGCTGCCAGCCAGGGCTGAGGTCCCGGCACGCGGGCGCGGAGTGAGAACCGCTGCCACTGCAGGGCGGGCTGCGCTCACGGAACGGCCCGCTCTTCTGTGCCCGCTCATTTGTGGCCCTTTTTTTTTTTTTTTTTCTTTTTTCTTTCATATATATGTAGTGCCAAACTGAAGCAAAAAAAAATTCTTTTGAAAAGTCTGGTGTTATTCAGTATATCAGGTCCTGCTGTTAGGACATATTAAGGCATATTAAGATATAAGGCATATTAAGACATAGACATGGCAGGCACGATAAATTGTTTAAAGATGTTGAATTCTTTGGTGTATTTTCCAAGTTGGAGTAAGGGAACTATTTAGATACAGTTACCGTGATTGGAGTTAGTTGTTCAGGTTTTCTAGCCGTGTTGCTCTAAGAAGAGGGAGTCCAGTTAATTTATAGAACATTGCAGTAGGAGATTTTATTTTATTTTTGGACTCTTGGGAGTGATGATTATATGGAGTTATATATGAAGCAAGGCATTGAGGAGGGAAGAATGTGTTTAAAAAATGAGCTGTGAAGTTTTCCTTAGGTGCTAATGGAAGTAAATGCTTTCTTCAGGCCGTGTACATGATGCCCACAGAAGGAGATGATTCCTCCAAAAGTGTTCCCTTAGCATTGCAACGAGTGTTCTACGAACTGCAACATAGTGACAAGCCGGTGGGAACTAAAAAGTTAACAAAATCTTTTGGGTAAGTTTCAGGCGTTTGGCATATATATTGGTATCTTATAGGCTTCATAAACTTTTCTTTAAAATGTTTTATTTAAATTAGACTGTTGTTAGAGGGGTGCAGAGAGCTGTTAATATTGCATTATTGCTGATCACTCTTTTTTCTTAGTTAGCATGGATACGTTTTTATTTCTAGGCCCGTACTACAGTCAGCTTATTCAAAGATTATGTTTTTTTATACAGAGTCATCAAACACAATGGTTAATAGCTGGATTAGCATTCACTTGTTAACTAGATAGTGTGATGCACTTAAATAAGTAAAATCCAGAACAAAGTACAAAATTGAAATGTGCGGGTGTCCTTTTATTTTTATATTTCACCAGTATCCAGCTCATTCTCTGGTCGGTCTAGTACTTGTGGTTGTGATGTAGTGTTAAAAAGTGTAAATTAAGTTTGGAATATTGAGACCTGAAAGTATACGACCTAGCTATGTTAAGACTTTTTTTAAACTATCACTGTGCACAAATTAGCATAGAGTATAAAGATTAGCATAAGTTTTATGGTTTCTCTTTGCACTTTGTGTAATGTGAAGATTTTTCTTTTTAATCAAAAATGGTTCTAAATTTTCTTATTGACACTCCTGCTGTCCCACTGGACTCACAGGAGTTGCTAATATAAGTATTTTGTCTTGAGGTAGTGTCGGGTGTCATCCTGAGTAGCAGGACAAGACCTTTCCTCGGGGCGTTGTGAGGTGCTTAATTCTGTATGTGAGTGGAAGGTCTCACATGCGTGCTCCTATGTGCCCGTTGTGTTGGGTATGCCTGAGGACCGGTCTTTATCCTCCCTTGCGTGAGAGGAGTTCGTGGCTGGGAGACGCCGGCTCTGGCGTGGACGTAGCGGAGGTTTTCTTGGCTACCGCGAGTTCCCGAGGAGCCCGGCGTTGGCTCCTGGCAGCAGGAAGCGCCGCGGCTGCCTGGAGCAGCCCTCCTCTCTCACTAATATGAGTGTGTGACTCTGTTACTCCGTTTTGTGGCTCGAGATGGCCAGTATTTAACGTGGAGGGTGGCTCATGCGCAGCGCGGGTGCTGTGTGTGAGGGGGCTGGTGCCCCTGCGTCCCTGGAGGCCCCGTATGTGTGGAGATGGAGTGTGAGGAGGAGCACGGAGGGGCTGCTATTTCTTGCAACCCGTTTACTTCCTGCGCACATAACCCCTGATCTCTGCCTGCCTGCCTGCACCCGAAGGGCTCTCAGAAAAGATGCAGCCAGCAAAGGAGTCCCCGCAAGGCGCTGAGCATGCCAGCCGCTCCCAGGGCTTTTCCCTAAGAGCGTTTTGCCATGAAGAAGGTAGAGGCCGGGGGGCGGACGGCTGGCAGCAGTGCCCTCCGGGCCCATTCCCGGCGCCGTCCTGGGATGAGGGGGCCGTGGGGCACAGACTGGCTGCCAGAATATCCCCCGGCTCCCACCCTGCTCCCACCTAGGTGCTTGCAGCAGAAATGGATCTAGAGCTGGTTGGGAGCCAAGTAAATCCTACAGAATAATAATAATAATAATAAAAAGCATTAAGCACTAAATCTTGCAGTCTTTATGTCTTACTCTATTAAATTCTGAGAGGTGGCATGAAAATGTCTTTTATGTTGTAAATCTGCTTTATAATGTAGTAATTTTGTGTTTTGCCTTATAAAGGTGGGAAACTTTAGACAGCTTCATGCAACACGATGTCCAGGAATTATGTCGAGTGGTACGTTTTTGGCATTTCTCACTAATCCTAGCAAATACATGTATGTTGCATAATATTGTCTCTTAATACTGTATATATTATACTGTTTAGTAAACCCTTAATAATAATGGCAGTGTCTAATTTGAGCCATGCCTCTAAGGCTTAGAATTTTTGTTTGCATATGCATCTGTCTTCTGCCTCTGAATAGTTTTTTTGGGGGGTGGAGGGTTATTTGTTTGTTTTCCCTTCTTCTTTACAAAGGGCTGGTTGTAGCCCTCTGGGAATGAAGAATTAGGGGATCATTTATGAAGAATGGGGAAGGTTGAAAAGAGAGAGAGTGTCTGTGCTTGTGGTCCCTAAGAGCCATAGAGGGAAGGGGCAAGTACATCATTACACTTGTGAGGGTTCCAAAGTCAAAGGGAAGGGAAGTCCTCAGTGCAGTTTTTGAGAGAGGGATTTAAGGAGTAGAAAAGAGTCCTCTAGGAATTGCCTAAAAATTAACTTTAATGTGAGTGGCTCAGCACTCAATCAGTGAATTAAAGTTACCTGTTTGGTCAATAAATTCAAGAAATATCCAAGTTGACTCTGCTTTAAAAATTAATCTTTCTTTCAGCTGCTTGATAATGTGGAGAACAAAATGAAAGGCACGTGTGTAGAAGGCACTATTCCTAAATTGTTCAGAGGGAAGATGGTGGTAAGTATTTAAACTGGTGATATATTTTTTTAAACAAATTCTGTTACTTGTGTATGTTGAAATCCTTTTTTTTTTTTTTTTTAATTTTTGTTTACAGTCTTATATCCAGTGCAAACATGTAGACTATCGATCTGAACGAATAGAAGATTATTATGACATTCAGCTAAGTATAAAGGGAAAGAAAAATAGTAAGTAGTACATTGTGATATGCGCAAATCGAATACCTCAATGTGTTGGGCTTTTTTGTCAGATGCGTGGTGCCTTTTGATTTCAAATGGGTTTCAAAATCCTGACTTTTAGTTCAGAGAAAAAAATCTTCAGTTTGGACGCCTCATTGAAAATCTTTCCTATAGCAAATATTTCTACTTGTGTTAGCTTTCTTCCCTTTTCCGTTCCTGTTTCCCTTCCTTGCACCATCCCCATAGTTACCTTACTGAGCATTTTACATAAAATTCTGCATTTCAGGGGTTTTCCAAGTGTTGTGAAAGTGCCTACTATGTTCGCTCACATTGTCACAGTAGATGGTACCTTGTATATAAAAGTAAACTTGTAGGAAATAAATTCCAAATGAGGCTGACCATGGTAATAAGCAAATGAGTTAACTAATCAGAGCAGCCTAGTGGTAGTTTCTTATTATCACTTCAGCAGGCAGTTGGCATGCAAGACATGAAAAAGGACATTTAAGACTCCAGCAAGCAAAATTAGCTAGCTTGATATTTAGCAATCGAGCACTGAGAATAGGAAATTTGACAGACAAGTGCAACTATTTGATTTAGAAAACTGTTAATATTATTGTATGCCCTCTCCAATTTTGATACATCGCATGATGTTTGTAAGCAATGTACAGCTTTCTTTTTCTCTTTATAAAGACAGAAATATTCAAATAAGAGCTCTGAAGTCTTAATATGTTATTTTCTGAATGTATTGGTAGGCCTGGATGCTAAAGTAAATTTCTGTTTTTCTTCTTCTCTCCCTATTATTCCCAAATCTTTTTTCCTGCAGTATTTGAGTCCTTCATCGACTATGTCGCAGTGGAGCAGTTGGATGGAGATAACAAGTATGATGCAGGAGAACATGGCTTGCAGGTATTTTTTGCACTCTTTTAGTGCATGTTTTGGTGTCAGGACTATAGAATGCCAGCCCACAGGAGATGGGTCTACAGCAAGTAGTTTATAGTTGCTGGAAGTTGTTGTAATACCAACCTTCCCTTTCATTCCCAATGTCCAGGAGGCAGAGAAAGGTGTGAAGTTCCTAACATTGCCACCAGTATTACACCTACAACTCATGAGATTTATGTATGATCCTCAAACTGACCAAAATATCAAGATAAATGATAGGTAAGTTTTTGCCTTATAGAATTTGAATTTCTTGATATGTTTTATAAAATAATCAAAATTCTGGTTTTGAATCAGCACCAGGAAAGTGCAGTGGCATATGTTGTAGATTGCTAAGAGATGCACCAATTGAGTATTAAGTTGCTGAGTGACAAATTTATTACCTTAGTCATTTATAGGTATTATTTGGGATGTGAAGTAAATAAGTTTTATTTGTTTTGGTTTTGTTTTTTTATAATATGATATGTGGAGCATTCTTTGTGCCATCTGTGGAAAGTTGGAATGTTCCCTTAGGCTGCCCCAAGAATAAGTAGGACAAATAAGTAATCCTTCCCTTTGCCTCCATACATTTCCATGCCTAGTTACTATCTCTAGAAATAGATGGTTCCCCAAGGACATGTGTATTTGTTTGGAAACAAAATCCTTATTTCACTAATAAAATAGAAGTGTCACTTCAGCACTTGAAAGACGTTCCAAAGTAATATTTCAGTCAGCAGTGTAATATTTGGCATTATAATTATAGCTGTTCAATTCTTTCAGCTTGCTTTGAGGGCAAGTATTGATGTCCTTCAGCATAATAATAAGACGTGTCTGTCTCAAGTAAAAATAAAACTGTCTTAATTCTTTTCCAAACTAGGTTTGAATTTCCTGAACAGTTGCCACTAGATGAATTTTTGCAAAAAACAGATCCTAAAGATCCTGCTAATTACATTCTTCATGCGGTTCTAGTACACAGTGGAGATAACCATGGTGGACATTATGTTGTTTACTTAAATCCAAAGGGGGATGGCAAAGTGAGTATGGAAACCCGACTGAACATATTTGTGTTTTGCAAATATATCCTTGTGATTTTCCTAATGGTCACATCTTTGGAATTTTTGTTTCCTAACAGCATGCTGGGATGCTCCTTCATGGAGGAATCAAATCCATGTGTGATGCAGTTCTTAGCTTGATTTTTTTCTTTTCTTTTTTTTTTTTTCTTTTTTTTTTTTTTTGCCTTATGACACCTATTTTATTACATTTGGGAAACATACTTAGTATTTTAAGACAGAAGCCAAACCAGCAGACCTTATTTCTGTGCTTTTTTTTTTTTTTTTTGCTCTTCAGGGAGAAGTGAGCTTTCAGAGACAGTAGAGTCACATTTTTCCTTAAGAAGAGCAAATTCATATTTACTGTTGGCTTTTGGCCAAAGACATTAACTAAGGGAATCCCTTCAGTCATGTGTATTTATACATATTGCACTTGTACAGCAAGCATATTCTATCCAGTATTTCTTTAAGATGTCTGAACACTGGAGCAAACTTGAATGTTTTAATGTTTTTGGGACTGTGTAGTTCACTTCTCCTGTACGTCCCACTCTGTCAGCTCTAGGTGACTGGAGTGGACTGGATGTTTGTCAGTCAGGTGCCTCTTCTCTTGTTTCCTGTTTTTGTGTGTGCATGACCAGTAGTAGTAAAATTAGTAGTCAGATTTTTCTGTTAATTTGTTGCTATCCATCTTTCATTCTTAATTCTATAGCAGATAAAAGTTGCAGTTTGGAATGATTTTATTTCAAAATTGCTGTAAAGCACTTTAAATTTGCTAATGTTAATCAGGTATCTTGTGCACCACTGTCTTTTATTTTACACCAGATGAGGTCTGTTATCTGAACTTCATACAGGAATGCAGTATATTTGAATAAGAATTGTAAGATAAATTATTTGAATGATTACTTGGATAAAATCTTCTGAAATTCTGTGTAAAGTGTTCGAATATTTTAGAAAGGATGTGGTGATTTATTGCCTTATGTCAACTTGAAGTTAGCAGGTTGCAGAAACTGCACTGAACTAGTTCTTGAATAATAATAATTAATATTATTTTAACTTGCGTTGCTTGAAGAGAAATTCTAGGCTCTTCAAAGCATTGAAAGACATGCCAGAAATAGAATTAACTTGTCATTCAAGAACATCTTTTGTATGTGAAATTACATTTATATACAATTTTCTCCCTAGTGGTGTAAATTTGATGATGATGTTGTATCAAGATGTACAAAGGAAGAAGCAATCGAACACAATTATGGAGGTCATGACGACGACTTATCTGTACGGCATTGTACTAATGCCTACATGTTGGTTTACATCAGGGAATCAAAATTAAGTATGTATACCCTGTCTGTGTGTGTTCCAACTGAGCTTGACATGCAGAAATACAGCCCTATTGTACTTCTGGCCTGTTTACGGTCTTCCTATACAAAAGTTTATTTGATGTAGGAATGATTTTCTTAAGTATAATTAAAATTTACAAATTCAAATGGATCATCCAGCCTTTGACTTGCTTCTGGAAAGATCGGTCTCATCTAGTGATAGATAGATGCAAATATGTAGATACATGTATGATACATGCAGATAAATGTATGTTTCAAAATTTACCTGTATGATACATGCAGATAAATGTATGTTTCAAAATTTACCTGTATGATACATGCAGATAAATGTATGTTTCAAAATTTACCTGTATGATACATGCAGATAAATGTATGTTTCAAAATTTGAGTAGTAGTAAATACTTTTTTAATCATAAAATGAATGTTTAGTTCAACAGGGTGTGTTACATATTTCATGGAAGCAAAGCATTTTAGCTGAGGTGTTCTTGCATGATCATATCAAGTAATGTTTTTAATTAAAACATGAAAATACCATCTCTGACTTAAATCAATGGAGTGTCAAGTGTGTATGAAAACTGTCCAGCATAAATGTGAATTGACATGCCAAGATCTGCATTGCAGGTGAGGTTTTGCAGCCTGTCACGGACCATGATATTCCCCAGCAACTTGTAGAAAGGCTACAAGAAGAGAAGAGAATAGAGGCTCAGAAGAGGAAGGAAAGGCAGGAAGCTCATCTCTATATGCAAGTGCAGGTCAGCTTTCGAACCGGATCGAGTTGCAAGCAACTTATTATCAAAATTTGGAATATTGAGCCACCCAAGATGAAACTTGATTTTCAGTTTTCAGCTACTTGTTTTTATTTAGCGTTGCAAGTTCTGAGTGGGATTTTAGTGTTTAAAAGCGCCCTCACACCTGCACTAAGTCCCAGTGAAACAAGCAGTGCTCCTCTGGGAATGACAGTTTTTGGGGGCATTTCTGTTTTCTGTAGAAGTGTGGGAAAAGTTATATGCTTACAAGTAAAAATAGTAAATTCAGGTAAAAGGAAAAGGACTAGATTATGCTGAATGGATGTTCTGCTACTGCACTGTCATCTCCTTCAGGAATTATCTTCTAAAATTAGAATGTATCTAGCCATACACTGCAATCCTGGGCTTCTGCCAAAGTGAGCTCATTAGGTTTGAGGAGAAAAGGGGGGAAGAGCTTATATTTGCAGTTAGTGGTTTTGGGAAAGCCAAATGGATGGATGATTAGGAATTGCCTTAAGGAATGCTGCTTATGGCTTTTCCAGAGCCCGTCTAGCTGAAGAGAGACAGGCCCATTTTCCATTTGCCCCAGTGTTTCCTTGGTTTGCTCTTCGTGGTGCTTGTAAGGAGGAACACCAGTAAAGCTCAGCTTGTTCTGCACAACGGTTACACTAGAGCTGTTCTAGTTAGCAGGGTGGTGCAATCTTGTTTTCTGTCAGCTGAGACCGCATAAGGACTGCGCAGACACAGGGAAACTGTTAGTCCCTTGCATAGCCTATTTCGAATGCCAGGATTATACAGTACATGTTTCCAAGACTGGGATAAGTGTCACTGGCTCTTTATTGTTTGGGATTTGTCAGAATTAGTGTATTTTAATTACTTATGTTGATTTGAGTATCACAAATTTTTTATTTCATTATATCCTACGTTCTTGGAAATTTTTCTTCAGGAGAACACAATATGCACAGTGTGAAACTATCCAGTAAGCCAGTGATGTTACACAGTAAAGTGTCTTCAAAAAGGTATAATATTCTGCAGCTGAGTTAATATGAATAATAACCTCTAAATGTGAATTTTCAGATAGTGGCAGAAGATCAGTTCTGTGGCCACCAAGGCAATGATATGTATGATGAAGAAAAAGTGAAATACACTGTTTTCAAAGTATTAAAAAACTCCACACTTACGGAATTTGTGCAAAATCTTTCGCAAACAATGGTAAGTTGTCTGCAGAGGACTCTCTATCTATGTTTTACTACGTTATGTTCTCTTAGTGCAGCAGCACTCAGTCATTCTTTAGAGCTTTTTATAAAAGGATCAGTTTTGACTAAGTTTAATAAATGTTTGTAATCTTCTTTCTTTTTTTTTTCTTTTTTTCTTTTTTCTCCCTTTTCCCTGTCATAATTATTACTTATTGTAGGGATTTCCACAGGATCAAATCAGATTATGGCCAATGCAAGCCAGAAGTAATGGAACAAAAAGACCTGCAATGTTAGATAATGAAGCAGATGGCAATAAAACGGTAACTATCCACTGGCAGAGGACGTTATTTCTCTGTCATTCATGAGGGTCAGTCCCTGCTAAGAATCTGTAAATTTGGGACATGGGATTTTTTTTTTTTTTTTTTTTGGTAAGGGTTTTAAATTAACCTCTATTTGGTGATGTTTGTTTTTTTGAAAAGATTTGAGATTTAGTGGAATGTTATTTTGTGAGAGAGGGGAGAAAATCTGGTGGATGCTCTTACCTCAATAAAGAAAACACATGATCTTGATCTATGTGCTATTTTTTAAACATAAGTGTTGCTTGAACCATTTTGGTATCTGGGCAGTAGTACTGGATTTAGTCACATGTATTGCGTAAAATGTTGCACCTAAATATTCCCTCCAAAATATATGGTGAAATTCTTGTTTGTCTGATCGAAATGCGGATACCAAATTATATTCTCCAGAGTCTTTTCTTCTTTTTTCTTGTATTTCTAAACAGATGATTGAGCTCAGTGACAATGAAAATCCATGGACAATATTTTTGGAAACAGTAGATCCAGAGATGGCTGCTACTGGAGCAACATTACCCAAGTTTGATAAAGATCGTAAGCATATAAACTAAAACTTGAGTAAATACATAATACTCTTATTTTATGTACCCCTCAGAAAACATTATGTGCTTTTTTCCATGATGTCATTGATGTACTCATCAGACTGCAGTGCTGATACTTGTTTTTCTCTTGTTCTTTTCTTCTCCCTCATTTCAAGATTGAGGACATTGTCATATGGTTTTAAAAACACTGAAGAAATTTGAACTTCTATAGGTTCTCTATATATAAATTCAGTATGCAGTAATATTTGAAGAACACCAGTTGTATATCAAAAGACATTTTTTAATATTTTAAAGAAAAATAAGTTTTTTTGAGATATACTCAAATAAGCCTTACTTAAAATTAATTTTTGCTTTTTAATTAGACGATGTAATGTTGTTCCTGAAGATGTATGATCCGAAGACTCGGAGTTTGAATTATTGTGGACATATCTACACACCTATATCCTGCAAAATACGTGAGTTCTATAATTCAGTTTCGTTGCTGTTGGCTGTCATTTAACTTTTTTGTTGCTGGTTGGCCCTATTCACCAGGTGGTGCTGAATGCAACGGGCTGTTTCACACCTGCTGAACCACTCTGGGATATGCTGTTGCTCCCCATTTTTTTTCTATCTTGTATTTCAGTTGGGTTTCGTGACGTATAGACCTAAAGGAAGTACTTAGGGCTCTTCATACAACTTTTCCCAGTAGTAACCTAGGCCAGCTGGTCAGACTGAAATTTGTTGTGAGCCTTGGTTCCATCGAACAAATTTAGCAAATATCCACTGAGTAGAAATGCTTTGACTTGTCACTTTGAGAGTCTCCTTCTAATGACTTGTATGTGCTTTCAGTTTTTGTATTTTAGCTATGTGACTTTAAGGTCACATACAAAAACTGAAAGAAATGAAAATTCCTCTAAGAGGAGGAGCAATGTCGTTCAATCTGTGTGTTCCTGAATGGCCTTCCACATTTGGTTTCTTTTGTTCCGTTCAGATGAATGGAGCAAAACTTAAAGCCTGTGTTTGTATAGGAAGCTATAACCTAGTAGGTTCCCTGTCCCAGGTGTTATAAAACTTTAACCAGGATCAGAAAAAATACTTTTTCTTTTTTCTTTCTTTCTTTTTTTTTTTGCAAGCAGCTCTCACCAGCACCTGAAGCTGCAATGCATTTCATATATATATTTTTTCTTTTCCAATAGGTGACTTGCTTCCAGTTATGTGTGAGAGAGCAGGATTTCCACAAGAAACTAACCTTGTCCTCTATGAGGTTTGGATTGTTAGATTTATTTATTATACAAATTGTGATCAGTGTACCAGTGGAAAGGTTTGTTTGAGGATAGATTGCTATGTGATTAAAATATTCTAGTCTTTTTTTTAAAAAAAAAAAAAAAAAAAGGGGCAAGGAAAACATTCTCTAGATAACACTGTGTGCATGCAGATAGGTAGAACTGCAAAGCCTAATACAGCAGGTGTGATTTAGCTATCTCCCCTATAACAGAGGAGAATATTAAACCCAATGTTGTCACTTACAGAACTACAGTCCCTTGCCCTGCAGGGACCTTCTGACCAGGGAACACTTGTGTCCTGAAGCAGGTGGTTCAGAGAGGTTGTGGATATCTCCATCCATGGATGTTTTCAGAAATTGAGAGAGCGACCTGCTCTTACTTGAAAGTAGGCCCTGCTTTGACCAGGAGGCCAGACTAGAGACCTCCAGTGGTCCCTTCAGACAGATCCTGCGATTCAGTACAACACTCAAATTTCACATGCTAAGCTTTTGAAATTACGCTTCTGTTTTACTGTGCTATCTTATAAAATACATACCTAGGCACCTTTCTGGGCTTCTTGCCTTTCAGTCAGTTTAAAAGAAACCCGTTGTAAAAGGCTTGCTTGCAAATTGAAGGCCAGTTGATGAAAGGCGCTTAAGAGCTAATAATAATTTGTGTATGTGTTATGATACCTTTTGAGCCACGGAACTATTAATAGGGCACTGACAAATTAGTCTCTTTTCCCAAAGAACCAAAGGATTGAGTTCCCTTGATGTTATAACTCAGAGATAACAAAATATTCTAAAGTTACGTTTTTGTATTCTTTACTGTGTAGTTAGAGAATGGTTAAAAAGATTGCTCGTTTCAGTAATTTAAAATCATAAGCATTTTGAAGTCTGCAGTGATAGAGTATCACCAGTTAGTATTAGCAGCAGTTATTCATGGAGGACTTCATGCAGATTTTTTTTGTTTTAAAACCTTGCACTTTTAAGTTACTTAATTTTAAATCTCTCTTGAAGTTAACTGAGTGTGTCCCTGTCCTCTAAGTCACTGTGTGCTGTTATTATTGGCCAGTATGCTTTCAGTGTCCTTCTTAGATTGTTGAGAAAATGTTGCACCTGCCTTTTCCTCCCCAAGTTAGAAGTTAGCTGACAAGATAGTCTGCTAACGTATTCCTGCCCAAACATAGCAATAGTAAACCTTTATAATTCCTGCATTTATTGAGTGCTGAAGGTGCAGGTCTTGCCAAAGCAAAGTCCTTGCTGTAGTAAAAACAAGGAATTGCTTTTATAGCTAGCAGTCATGCTGCTCTCTCTGGTGATTCCAGGAGTGTGCACAGAGGTCTGTGCTAAAAAGAACAGCCAGGTACTTCTCTGTGTATTTGTTTCCAAAAACCACGGGCCTCTTAAAATGTCAAACACTTTCTACCCTGTGCAGGTGAGGCTTGCCGTGTCATTCCGGTTTTAGTGCTTTTATCCCATGAAGTTAACCTACAGTATAAATACATAATTTGCATAGAGCTATTTTCAAGTATAAACATATTTAATCAGTCCTTTTTAAAAAATGAAAGTGTATTTTTGTGCAAAGATTCTGTGCTTATCTAGAGAAGCAAGTGTAGTAGGTCTTCTCCGTCTTTCTAAAAGCTGCGTCGGTGAAATGGTGACAAGATAATAACTGAATGCTAAAATACTTTATAAATTAAGATAACTTGAAAGAGAATCCTAAGGTAAACTGTTGATTTTTGAGAAGTAATTGACTGTATCAAAAAAGACATTTTTCTGACCCCTAGTTAAGATTAATTTACAAATACCTGTTCCCATTTATCTCAGTTGAACAAGATACTGGTTAGCTTGCCTTATGTTTTCTTTACTATTTTGACTCCCTTTATTTTGTCTTTTCAGTTGTCTAAATCAACTTTATTTTTCCCTTTTACTGCAGGAAGTTAAACCCAATTTAACAGAAAGGATTCAAGATTATGATGTATCCCTTGATAAAGCTCTTGATGAACTCATGGATGGTGACATCATAGTGTTTCAGAAGTAGGTATTTTTAAGGAGCCAGCTCATGGCAGATAAACCTAGTTCGCTTCGATTGCAGAGCTGCTTTAAATTTAGGGGTTTTAGTAAGAGCAAGGATAGTTTTCTAGTGACAGACAAGTTCTCAGCAGTTGTCCTTTGTCCACGCAGAAGGGAAATGAATAAATCTATATTTTGACTATCACATGCCACATTATTTAAGGAAACGATATCTTCATCTGAGTTTAGAAGACTTTGTGCTCACAAATGCTAAAATAGGCCTTAATGTTACCAAAGGGTATGATTCAGCAATACATCCAAGTCCTGCAGCTTTTTCCCTGGAGCCACCGTGACTCAGACATCGAGAAGTCTACCTGATATCAAATGTTAGGCTCTGTGCTGTAACATGGCTCTCGACTTGGAGCTCCTTTCAGCCTAGAAATGAACTGCTCTGCCTTTTCCTTTTTATTCCTGCTCACAATAAGTTCCCCATTGGTCTGCAGTGGTGAGATGCTCCTGATTCACCTGAGCATTCCCGACTCGAGTGTACTAGTCCTTCGACTGCAGGTTTCTCCCAGGCCAAAGGAGAACTCTTGTGCCTTGTGTCCGTTAAAGGGATCCCCTTTAAGCTTGTCAGGGCTATAATCAGCACTTCAATGCTCTCACTCGTGATGGTCACACCCAACTGTGTTGCTGTGTTTCTCTCCATGGGCTGACAGTGGGTGGAAGCCAGCTAGTCTATCTTCAGCACTCTTGCCCCAGATTATGTGAGATGAATGTATTTCTCATGTCATGCCTTGGAACTCGCATTCCCTGTTGACCCAGTTGGTGTTATGCACCTTTGGCTGGCTGCTGACTTTGGGTAAGTGCACAGCTTGTACCCTGGAGCTATTTCTCTGCTGAGAAGATAGGGGTACCAGTCAGTAGTGACCCTACTTAATTTCTTAACAGTGAGGGTGACAGAGCGCTGGAACAGGCTGCCCAGAGAGGTTGTGGAGTCTCCTTCTCTGGAGATCTTCAAAACCCACTTGGATGCAGTCCTGTGCCACGTGCTCTAGGTGACCCTGCGTGTGCAGAGGGGTTGGACTAGATGAGCTCTAGAGGTTCCTTCCAACCTTAAGCATTCTGTGATTCTATGACCCAAACCGACATCTGTGCAGATGTTTTTCTTCTCTCATGCAAGGGGTGTTAGCGCCACTGACCGCGGTGCAAAGTGACAAATACAGGAGCTTGGGGGAAGTTTTGGCAGGTCATAAAGGTGTGCGCTGATGTGCCAGGGATGGCGAGGGAGGGGAACAGTTACTGCTAGGATGCCTCTGTGGAACAAATAGGATCACTTCATTGCCAGAGCAGCAACGATGCGAGTGTTGCGTGCAAGGATGTTTGCTCTTGCACAGCACAGATGTGTTCAAGGGTGTGGATCACTACTGAGCATCATAGACCTACTGTGTATGAGTGGTGGCTCTCTAAAAAGGTTTCTTAACTGCACTTCTGTATTTCTCACCCGTTGCTGACCTACTGTAAAACGTGTTTGTTAAAGCCTTAGCCACTTACATGGGCAAGAGCATAATATGTGAGGGTTTCATTTGTCTGCCCTTATAGGGATGACCCAGAAAGTGATAACAGTGAGCTGCCAACAGCTAAAGAATACTTCAGAGACCTCTACCATCGTGTGGATGTCATTTTCTGTGATAAAACCATCCCCAATGACCCTGGATTTGTTGTTACTTTATCCAATAGGATGAATTACTTTCAGGTATGTATTCTAGTTGTTCCTCTGTGTTTGTCTTCTTGTTACAGAAGGGACTTTGTCATTAGATCACCAGCATGTTTTATGTACTGCCTGAAAAGAGCATTCTTGGTCTTGTTAGTTTTTTTTTTCATTATGTTACAAAAAGCTTAAGTCACTAATGTTTGTTAGAGTAAATGTTTAATAATTTTAATATTAGTAAAGGTGAATTCCAGTTGTTTGTGAGGAAAATTTCACAATAAACTATATTTAGTTAAACTAGTATTAATTTTAATGATAATATTCTTATTAAACTAATAATATGTTAATATGACTTCAGTTATTTCTGCAGAGGATTATTTTAATAGTATTAATAATTTACTTGATTTTTTTTTTCTTTACATGCTATTCTGTCCTGGAAAATGCTAATAATGAAATGATAGGATAGCTTTGAGTGACTTGTAAAAATGTTCCGTTCATTTGGTTATTAGAAAAACAGTCAGAGCCACAGCTATTTTATGGACTTAGTTTCACCACAAAACTCAACTTGTAGCCCAAACTGCATTGTGTTTTTTCACTTGCACATGGCTGTTCAGCGCTCAGTGGCACTAGATCAGTTCTGTTGTATTCATAAAGATAAAGCACAAGGACAGGACAGTTAGAATTAAAACAGGTCAATGAAAATGTAAAAAGTAAAAATTTGGCTGATATATTTAGCATCTGAGTAGATCTCAATCACTAGAGTTCTACAGTTCCTGTTATTACTGTCAAGAGGAATACATAAAAACAGACAACATTATTTTCAGTCAAAGAAAGCAGAAGTAGATTTACAGGGAAAGGGAGAGATTATTATTTTGCTATCCTTTCTCCTCAGATCTGCCATCCAGTGACACTTTCTCTTATTTCATTTTTACTTGAATTTTAAGTTGCTTGCAGATTATTTTGGCAGGGGTGAATTGTCAAAGGATTCCCGTGCTTCTTGTGAGGCTGTGGCATGAAATACTCCAATGGGAATAACATGGGAATATCACTAGTCAAGCCAGTTTTCTTAGAGTAAATTAAAAGCCAGTGGAAAATTGGAATTTTCAAAGGACAAGCCTCACTTATCTTTCCAATAATATTATAATTGAAGAGAAAATACGGGATAAGTAGAATTATATTCAAACAGCAAGTTGTTTCCTTCTTTTGTTTTGGGCACGTTTATTGCAATAAAGGGGAAATTATCTTCTCCTTTTTTTTCTGTCGTATCTTTATCAATTAGTTATGAGATAATATGAAAGCCAGAAAAACTGAAGTTTCTTTTGCCCTGGGGGAGTGGGCATTGGGGTTTTCTTTCAGAATTTCTATAGCCTGATGTTCTGTAAGTAGTATAGTGAGTGATAATAGAGCATTTTCATAATAGAGAAATAATAGAGAACTTGAAAATTACTTTACAGGTTGCAAAGACAGTTGCACAAAGGCTTAATACAGATCCAATGCTATTACAGTTTTTCAAGTCCCAAGGGTAAGTAGAATTTTGTAAGTATAATACTCTTGCTCTGAAGCATTCGGCCAAAAATACATAGGTTACAGTTATTTCATACCTTCTATCCATGTTGCAAATTAATTCTTCCCTAATAAAACACCAGCATTCTGACCTGCACAGGGAGTAGCCAAATGGTTTAAAGAAATAGAGTCACTGGCTGTAGGGGTTCCATCAATTCAAACTTTTGTAAGGAATTTGGTAAGCATTACTGAAAAAAAGATATTTTAAGGGGTGAGTATTTATGCTAAATTTCTAAGACTGTTCATTACTTTAAAGCCTTTCTACGTAGGACAAAAGCTGTTAAATTAATTAAACTGCTAGGAAGTGGTATTTCAGTGACGCTTCCTAGAATGGAGGAGACCATAACAAGTACATATAAAAGTTGTATTTTTGCTGCGGTTACGTATTATAATAATTTTAATGCAAGAGTTACCTGACTGTCTATTTGATTATTCTTTTTGTGGAAGTCTGCAAGTGAGGATTTTTGAAGATAGCTGAGTTAAGTTTGCTGCTGCTGAAAGGGTCAGTTTTGGTTAAAGTGGGATTCCTGGCACAGCTCTATAAAACTGGATTTGAATCTATAGAAAATTGAAATGGTAGCAGAAAAATAGTGTACTGATAGTTATGTTCTAAATATGCTGCAGGAATAATGCACACAAAAACTTGGTTATCAACATTTATGTTCATGCAAATGTCGATTGCTCTTCATTAACCTGAAGGTGTTTCCCACCATCATCAGCAAACCTGTAACTCCCTGCAGCTTGCTGGGCTGTGGCCACCCAGGAACTTTGCTGTGTCATGTGGCTCCAAAATTAACCCCTCCGAGTCCAAAGTAGGTGATTTTAGTGCTGCCATAGCAGTCGTTTCAGAGGAACATTGGTCTGCCACCCTGCAGGATTGAAGTGACGCCAGGAGAGTTCACACACACGTGAATGGTATTTCGGTGCCCATGCTGGGGGCCAGTTTAAAAAAAATCACTTAAGCACTGAGTAAAATGCTGCTTGGGTTGTACAGGAAGCTAAACGAAACTGGTAGTCAGAAATAGAAATGTACTTAATATCTCGATTTGCTGTGCAGTGATGATTTATAACCAGATTTTTTTCTCTCCTTTTTTTTTTTTTTTTTCTTTGAGCAGTTATAGGGATGGCCCTGGTAATCCTCTTAGACATAATTATGAAGGTACTTTAAGAGATCTTCTCCAGTTCTTCAAGCCTAGGCAACCTAAGAAACTTTACTATCAACAGGTAAGAGTCTTCTTTTTTTACAATGTATTCTAAAGCAATTCCGCTTTGAACAAAACATGCCTAAAGTGTGTCTCTTTTTCTTCTTTAAGCTCAAAATGAAAATAACTGATTTTGAAAACAGAAGAAGTTTTAAATGCATATGGCTAAATAGCCAGTTTAGGGAAGAGGTAAGTAAGATGGGCTGTGAGATTTTTTGTTTATTTCTTTTTCCAGTAAAGGTGGGATAATGTTGAGATTTATGTAGTCCTGTTTTGGGGCAACATGATATTACAACAGAGTTGTAACTTTTCAAATCAAATGTATTCATCCTTAACAGAGTTTTGGGAATTAAAGTTATTGTTCACTTCAGTAATTGTTGTTGTCTTGTAGAGATGAACTTGTATTGAAGAGAAAAATCCCGTGTTCTGCTCTAATTTGGTTGTTTATATTTACAGCCTTTCTAACAATCATTTTGTTCTACACACTACCTAGGAAATAACACTATATCCAGACAAGCATGGGTGTGTGCGGGACCTGTTAGAGGAATGTAAAAAAGCTGTAGAACTCTCCGAAAAAGGTTCAGGGAAATTAAGGTAAAGCTGGAAGATATGTCATCATGTGAATTAAATGTCATGATGTGATTTTAATGTGGACAAGTATCTTTTCAATTTAAATACTGTAGAAACCAGTTATTATGTTAAGATACTGGGAGCCTCAGGATTCTCATTTCTAGAGTGTTTTTAAATATGGATAGAAATTTTATGCATATATTTAACATTTCGTAAAGTTGTGTTCTAGAGACACATAGGATTCATCAACAGCAATTGTAAACTCACAGTGAAATAATTTTCATATGCAAGCATTTCATGCTATTTATTTCTCAGGGATTAAACAGTGGTCATTTTGAAAAGAGTTTTAAAAGTAATTTAACTTCAAATCCATTGTCCAGTAGTTGCAAGTACTGGCTTTTTTTTGCACTAAGACAGAAGTTTTTCTCTCCAAGTTTGCAACTTAATTTTTGGCAAAGACTGCATTGGTAAAGTTGCACGCTCAGTATTAATGTTGTGTTTATATTCTGACTACATGTATCTTCCTTGAGGTTTGAGAGACAGATGTTAGCTTGACTGTTTAATACTTTCCCTATCCATTTATTTTTAAGGCTGCTAGAAATTGTAAGTTACAAAATAATTGGCGTCCATCAGGAAGATGAACTGTTAGAGTGTTTGTCACCTGCAACAAGTCGAACGTTTCGAATAGAGGTAAATGCTGCTTTCTTTAAACACCTCCAGAAGCTTTAACTTTGAGCGAAGTAACTTTCAGGTGGTAATTTTCCATTTCTGGATTCGGAATTATCAAATACTGGGATATTTACGGCAAGCTTCCCCACATAGTAATATATATGTATTTTTTAAAGTAATTCTTCTGATGTTCTTCATATGCTTGCTTGTAGTGATTCCGTTTTTAGATATGTTTTTATAACAATATGTGAATGATTGGCAAGGTTCCTGTCCATAGGACTTTTCTCTCCTTAGCAGTAGTTCTCAGGTTTGTCTGGTGACTCACGGTGTAAAGTTTTATGCCTGTAACTTGCTTTGAGGCTCTGGACTTAAGTGTTCTAGAAGAGCTTGATTCCTTATGAGCTAAGGTTTGACTTTCAAAGACAAAATTGTGTGATTATTCAAAGCACATCCTCTTGCAAACCTGAGAGGAGAAAAAGAGAAAAAAAGTTTTCAATGTAAAACTATAACGAGAAGATGAGTAGATTTATAAGTTTTTTATTATGATTGATCACAACTTATGAAAGATTCTATGTTAGAAAAGTCATACGGGAAGGCTAGGAGACTGTTTTAGGAGCGTAGAGGCAGCTGAAATATATCACGTCTGAGATGATTTGTGTAAAGAGGTTTTGTCAGATGGATTGGCTCTTGATTACTTTCAAAATGAGTTGTTTTACATCAGTAGCATCACCTAATTATGCTCTTAGCTAAATAATAGAGGTTTTTTTTTGTGGATGTTTTAGCTGATTTTAGTCATACTTTTATGTCTGAATCTAGGAAATTCCTCTGGACCAGGTAGATATAGATAAAGAAAATGAGATGCTAATCACAGTGGCACATTTCCACAAAGAGGTTTTTGGGACATTTGGAATTCCATTCTTGCTGAGGATACACCAGGTACAGTATGTCTCCCTTATTCCCTTTTGGGATTATTTTAATGGCATTTTCTTATGTTTTCTTAAGTTATGCACAAGGAAACATTAGCATAAAGAGTGTACGGGAAAATATCACTCCTGTAGAAAGGTTTCTGCCCCAGATATGTGTCTCTGTGATTAAACTGCTTAGCACCTCCATTCTGTTCTGCATGTACAGATTGTTCCATTTCCAAAGCTAAGACTGCCTTTCAGTGAGTGTGTGAAATGTGTAGAAGGAACAGCCAGGGCCTGAAAATACTGTAACTGGAATATAAACAAAAAAACCCAACCAGCCTCCTTATTGCTAGTACATTCCTGGTTAGTACAGTGTGAACTCGTTGCCAAAAATGAAGAAGAGAATTCAGGCCATTGTTGCTGGGCTTCTTTTTGAGACACATGTGACTGAATTTACATTTGCTAGAATGACTTTGTATTTTATAACTCAGCTTCTTGTTAAAATTTGACGTGCTATATCTTCCAGGACTGCACGTTAATAAAAGAGTAAAAGCTAATTTTGAAAGCTTAATTAAAATTCTGAGTTTTTGTGTAGTGGTGCTTCAATGGAGTGTCATGCGGTTTTTGTTAATACCAAAGTGCATTTCTGGGGTATTTGATTACAGTGTTTTTAAAGTGGTTCTGGTTCTTACATGCTAATTTGTATGAAAATGTAGTTTCATAGTTCTGGACTGTGAAATATGTCCAGATGTCTGAATCCTGTGCATCTTACAGTATTTCTGTATTTATGGTGAATGTAGAGTAACCTTTGATTCTCAGTGGAAGCCAGTTGTACTGTGTTTCCCTGTCTGCAACAGCAGATACATCACAGATCTTTTAAATTGATGCAAGTACCTACACAGTTTGCAGAAAAATACTACCAAGAAATTATTAGCTGGCAGGGGGAAGAGGGAAATCACAAGTATAGAAGTTCTCAAAGGTAGTGTGCTTAGGAAAGTTTATTTATTTACTTAGGGTTCCAACTTGCTGTTAATTTTCTAACCTTTGTTTCATAACTTTAACGTAATTTACACATATTAATGCTTCACAATTACAAGTGCTTCGCCACTTTGAGGCAATTTGTGTAATGAGTGCATAAAATCTATAGCAAGTTGTGTGACATTCTATGTCATAGGGGATGATGCTGACATTTCTATAATTTTGAGAATAACTGCGAGATTAAGATATGCAGTGTATTTCAGTGTAATTTGAAGTAGGAAAGATAAGCAGCAGCATCTTTGTCATTGACTGTTGCTAAAAGTCTTATTGAAATTACTAGGGTGAACACTTCAGAGAGGTTATGAAGCGGATTCAGACAATGCTGGACATACAAGAAAAAGAATTTGAAAAGGTAATGGCATTTGCAAAAGTTCTTACTGCTCCTGGTAGATTCTAAAGTTTATTTTAAAAACTTGTGACATGACAGATTTTATATAAGTGAATATTTTTATTAATAGAATAGTTGGTTGACGTAGATAGTGCCTTTTCTGGGAATAATTAGGTAGGATGTCTGGGAGTGATAGTTCTGTCTTGCCATCAAACTGTTTTCAGGGCTGTAAAGTGATCTGGGTAGACTAGAGGGAGAAGGCCTCTAAGTTCATCTTGTCCTGTTGTCCAGGGTATTCACAGGGATTTTTAAATGGACTTGGCATCAGCGTCAGGTTCCCCTGGGGAATATCCCCCCCAGCCAGCTGGGAGTTAGATTCTGAAGTTAGATTTTTAGGCTTTATTTTCATGCTCTGTCTTAACAGTTTTTTTCCTGTTTGTAGTTTAAATTTGCCATTGTAATGATGGGCCGACACCAATATCTCAATGAAGATGAGTATGAAGTGAACTTGAAAGACTTTGAGCCCCAACCTGGTGAGTTGTTGGCCAACTTGGCTATTCTTCTAAGATGTCTGCTGGTGGTCAGGATGTGGTTATCCCTAGCTCTGGATTCAGAAGAAGATTTATCGTTCTTTGTGGACAAAATGTGTTTTAATTAAGCAAGTATTTATATATGCTCACGTGTCAAGTGTTCATAAACATTTTTATATTCAAATAAAATTCATTAAATGATAATGTGCTAGTTAATCTTCCAGGAGTTCCTCCATAGTCATGAAAATTTCCAGTTGAGAATGACAGCTTTGAATTTGCAAGCAGGGCTCTGTTAAAAGCCTTAAGATCAAGGGTCTGGTAGGGCCAAACACCAAAAATTCTCTGCCTTTTTTTTTTTTTCCCTAAAGCTCTGCTTTTAATTTATCTAACAGTTCTAATGAAATCCTGTAACTGTCTATATAATTAAAAGTCCCCAGAGACTTAGGTCTTGTACCATCAGTGAGTACTTTTCCAGGAACCTAGCAAAAGTGGTGGTTTCTGCAGCTAGGTTTAGGCTTATGTTTGGGAAGACAAAGTGGCTTGTCTAACTCTTGAGTATTCGCATCTGAACAAGCCATGGAGGAGCAGAGGCAGAAAATCAGCCAGGTGCCCTAGGTCCAGGAGTACAGGAGAGGGCAGAACACTGAAAAGGGGAAAACTTACCCTACAATTTATTCCTCCAACAGGTATCTGAGACTAATGGGTTTTAATCTGAGAGTTTACAGGCAGTTGCTCTTGCACTGTAAAATGCTCTGAGGTGAAAAACCTCATGAAATTCAACAAGGCCAAGTGCAAGGTTCTGCACCTGGGGAGGAATAACCCCAGACACCAGTACAGGCTGGGGACCGACCTTCTGGAGAGCAGCTCTGCAGAGAAAGACCTGGGTGTCATGGTGGATGACAAGTTGACCATGAGGCAGCAGTGTGCTCTTGTGGCCAAGAAGGCCAATGGGATCCTGGGGTGCGTTAAGAAGAGCATCTCCAGCAGGTTGAGGGAGGTGATCCTGCCCCTCTACTCAAGCCTGGTGAGGCCACATCTGGAGTATTGTGTCCAGTTCTGGGCTCCACAGTATAAGAGGGATGTGGAGCTGCTGGAGAGAGTCCAGCACAGGGCCACAAGGATGATCAGGGGCCTGGAACATCTGCCCTATGAGGAGGGACTCAGAGAGTGAGACCTGACAGAGCACTGGAACAGGCTGTCCAGAGAGGTTGTGGAGTCTCCTTCTCTGGAGGTCTTCAAAACCCCCTTGGACGCAGTCCTGTGCCACGTGCTCTAGGTGACCCGGCGTGTGCAGGAGGGTTGGACTAGATGATCTCTAGAGGTCCCTTCCAACCTTAAGCATTCTATGATTCTATAATGCATTCCCATTGAAGCTCCTGGTTGTGCTGGTAATATGGGACTCGGACTTTCTTAGTAAATGATATTTGAAGGCTCCCAGGTTTTTTACAAGTGTCAATTTGAGTTCATATTACACTGATTGAACTAAACCTTTAATACTGCAGTTGGATCAAAGTAGTACATAGCAGTAGCTCCCCATCTTTTAAAAAGATGCACGCTAACAACACTGTGTCCCTAAACCCCAATCAGGAAATTCTTCTATGTTTTTAATTGCTCTTCTAGCTAGCTTTACTGGTGCTAATAGTGTGGGACCTCATGTCAGTCACCAGAGGTTGTTGGTTAGCTCAAGGGAGGTGGTTGATTCTCTTTTATATTTGATAGTGACTATTATGTAAAACAAAAAGAAAAATCCATTTGATTGCAGAAGGTGCATCCAGAGAGACAGATACCCGTGGCTAAACAGGTCATGTCTTTTGTGTTTTGATGGTTTTGGATATAGGAGTGCACACTTCTTGCTGTAAGACCTTTAGTTTCCGCCTTTATCATGTGATTTCAAAGAACATTTGATGCTTGAACTAGGAACACCTTAAAAGGGAGCTTCTCCCATTTGCAAGAAGTATGTGGACCCTAGATTTTGCTTAAAAATTAGCAATAGATAAAATAGTACTGTGAAACAAGTGGAAAAACTGTTTGTCTTCTTTATACTCTAAGTATGACTGTAATTTTTAAAAAAGTGTCAAGTTACGTGATTTCTTATCTAACTATTTGCATTTTACCTTTATTCAAAGAATATGCCCATTTAAACAAGGTGATAACCACATCTTTTTTACTGTAGCACACGTTGCCACTGCTGTGACATCTTGTAAGTTACTGAAGAGGATGAAAACCAGAAAGAGTTTGAGGATGTATGACTGAAAGCAGAGCAGTAGTCATGAAAGCAGCCCTGCTGGCGAGGGCTGCGGGCCTGTTCTGCAGCCCGTTTCCATGCTGTAATATTCCTAGCAGTCCATCATCAGAGCCCACATTGAGTAGTTTTATGTAAGGGAAAGTGTTCAACATAGTCTTAAAACTTCTTTTTTTTCTCTTTTCTAGGCAACATGTCTCATCCAAGGCCATGGCTAGGGCTTGACCATTTCAATAAAGCCCCAAAGAGAAGTCGCTACACTTACCTTGAAAAAGCTATTAAAATCCATAACTGACTGACTTAACCAGATTGTCAAGGCAAGAGATGGAATAAGTGTGTGTGTGCACCTTTTTAACAACTGTAGAACTTTGGTACACGTGCACTCTATCTGAAGTCTTCAGCAAGAGGATTTGCTGCTGATGTTAATTTTATTTTGTTGAGGCTGTTCAGTTTGGCTTCTCTGTATCTATTGACTGCCCTTTTTGAGCAAAATGAAGGTGTTTTTATAAAGCTTGGATGCCAATGAGAGTTATTTTATGGTAAACGTAATGCAAGGCAATTGTCAGCATAATGAGGGAAGAGTTTAGTAGAACAGTTGACATTGGCAAAATATTTGTCTGTAGTACGTTTCTAGATGGCATAAGCTGGCTGGCTGCCCTTCCTGGTGTGGTATTCACCATCACTGCAGCTAGTGCGTCTTATGTTTAGATTCACATCAGATTTATTTCCTTCAGTTATACTTTAAATGACATTTTTGTGCATTTGTAAATGCAAAAAACTCACATCATCAATAAATAGCAATCTACTTCATTGTGTACATTGTTGGCACTTATTCGGGATTTTTGTCTCCTCCAGCTGCATAGAATATTTTTAATAAACTAGTTCTCATTTAATTTAGTCACTACTTTGCATCCCCTTTTGCCAAGTGGATGCCCTTGAATCCTTTAAAAAAAAAAAAAAAGACTTTTGGGTCTTCTTATTAAATTTTCAATCCTTGAGAAATACTATTGAGATTTATTATGCCTCTTCTAGCAATGAGAACGACACTCAAAGTCAGCAAAAACAAGAGAAAAAAATATAAATATCATTAATTTAGTTAACGTGGGAAGAGAAGGGGAAAACACAGAAATAGCCTTTTAGCACAGAGGGCATACTCACTAGCATTTAGTAAGCTGTTGACTTTGTATAAAAAAAAAAAGGAGAGAAAAGAAGAAAAAAGAAGAAAAATGTATATTTAATGAATGAACATGTACAATTTAACACTTGGAGGTTAATTTTGTTGGGTGAGTCTGCAAGTGAATTTCACTGATGTTGATATTCATTGTGTGTAGTCTTATTTCAGTCCCCGAGACTGCTTTTTGTTTGTTTTTTTATTTTTATTTTTTTTCCTGGAGCTAATGCCAGCTGCGTGTCTAGTTTGAGTGCAGTAAAGATAGAATCAGCAATTCACACTTAATTTTACATTCTTTTCCAGTATTTTATTTTGTTTCTGTAGCTGCAGTGTACAACAACTCTTCCTGTATATTGCCTTTTTTTGCTGGAAAATGTTGTATGTTGAATAAAATTTTCTATAAAATTTTTCTTCGGTGAGTGATGACATGGACGTTGAAGAAGATTTCTACTCTGCTTGGAAATACAGTTTGGGAAATGTTTTTTTAAATTGTGAGGTTTTTGCTAAAGGTGTGTTTTCCTCCTTCAGTTTGACAATTGTATAAGTCTCATCTTGGTTGTTTTGGGAGTTTGGGGGGAATTTGTGGGGTTTTTTGTTCACTTGTTTTGGGTTTTGGAATTTTGTTTTTAACTTTCTAACCAATCACATTTTGAACTTAAGATATAAAAGGTTTTCCAGGAAGGAACCAACCCATGTACAAATAAGAGGAATGGAAAGATTATTTTACTAGTTTGTTTGTAAAGCTTGTAGTAGAGTCGTTGTGGTAGACTTGACTCTGCCTGCCTGTACAAAATTTTGTGGTCCAGATTCTCAAGTCTAATATTATAAATGGTGTAAAGTAAAATCTGGAGTCTCTAAAGGTAAGCTCTCTTGATAGAGTAATAGATTCCCACTGTAATGTGTTCCTTTTATGCATAACCAAAACAAAAAGTTCCTAGAAGCTTCCTTTTCTCAGAAAAATCAATAAACATTTAATAGGGGTTATATGCATGTGATGGCCTTTATAGTTTTTTTTGACATGGGTTCTGGTGGTTACTGAAAACACCAGCGATTTTTTTAAATTAAAATTTAAGGTTTCATTCTTTTAGTTCTAAAAATAGTTTAATCTCGTGAGTTTTAGGTGTGTTTGGGTTTCTTTTAACTTATATTTTGTGGTGCTTTTAACCGTCTCTTATTTCCAATCAAGGCAAACTAATTGTTTACAATTTTTAAAAAACCATCTGAGTATCTAGCTTACAGGTGAAGTACTTAAACGGCATGTCGTACGCGGGCAAAGTTTTCTTTTATCTGTATTTGCACTGAACTGGTGAGAATTATAAAGCAATCCCAGGTAACTGGTGTTTTCACTAGTACTTGGGCTGTCTCTGCAGATTTTCACTAAATATCAGGATTTCTACTCAAAATATTTCTGTAAAATTGGATATTCCGATCAGCAGTAGTATGCCCTAATTATATTTTGTGAACTTACGGTAGACTGATAGAGTTGAGCTTGTTTCTGAATGTCACTGAGTGTTCACATAATGTATGGGAGATTGATGGATTTCAGGGGAATATCTTAAGAAATCGCAATACTTGCTGTTTCAGGAGAAAATATTGCTAACAGAGTGAATTTTGGGTGCCTTTTGATTTTTAGATGACAGGTTTTTACATGGTGTTGAGTATTGTGCTATTCCCACACAAATGAAGACATTAAGACCTTCTGTTTTCAATAACTGAGGGTTTTTTATGACTTTTTTTGGAGCACAAGTATCTTGTTATTCCAATGTGGAAACAACTCAGAAGAGGAAGATGGGATGTTATCTCAGGTGCAGTATCTTTGTACAGTTCATTCTAAAAATTCACAAGACTTTAATCTTAAATTACTACTCTCCATTTTTATTCCTATTTTGGGATTATCTAGATGATAGACACCACATTAAGTTAGTGATAATAGTTTTAGGCAGTAAGGATGTAATTACATGGTACACAGGATCACAGCAACATGATGCTAACAGCCCATCAGAATTCTTACTATAAGAATAGCAAGAATTGTTCCTGTAAAGCTCCACAGTGCCTTTCATTCCAAAGGATTCCAAAGCTTTTTATGAAACCTAAGCAAACTGCCCCAGGGAAATAGTCTCCGACTAGAGAGTAGCAGCCAGCGAGCACCTCCTCTGCGGGAAGGGCCGGTTAGCAGCAGCAGGACACGTTGGATGCTGCGGGAGGCCGTGCGGAGCCGCGTCCCGCTGCAGCCGCGCAGCGCTGGCCTGGGCGCTGTGCGCTGCCTGCTGCCGTCCCTCGTAGAGCGAAGCTGTGCCGTGTTTTGTGCTATTCGATATCCGTGTGAGAAAGCGTTTCTCTTTTTCTGTAGGAAATGTGTATATTGTAAATAAAATAGACCAGGATAAGCCCTGCATTTGTGTCTTGTCAATTCGTTTTGGGTAAGATCTGCACTGAAAGCAAATGCAGTGCTCAGAGGTCAAGGTCATTTTGATTTAAGGACGTCAATTTTGCAAAATCCAACCAAATTATGTGTTAAAATGACATTCATACGATAAGGAGAGGAGGCCAGAAGGTAAATGCAGAATTCTGCAAGAGTTTCAATGTGTTTAACTTCGCGTGTTTCCTCTCTCAGAGTAGCTGACCAAAAGTATTTGAACTATTTGTCAGTGGTGTGTGTGTGTTGGGTGAGGAGAGGCCTGCGTGCAGGTTTTCTTGTTGTATTTTAAAGAGGCCCAACCTTTAGCCTCAGGAAAAAAAAAAAAAAAATGCTGAAGTCTTTTCTTCCTGAATCGGGATTCGAATCCAAGCTCCTCTTGATTTCTGTCCCAAGTGATTTTAGGGTTAGGTCTGCACCAAGCAGAGCAGGAAATAAAATTTGTTCACCACAATACTGTAGCTGGAATCTTCTCTTTCTCATAAAATACTTACATAAGCTATTGTTAACTCCACTTACCCATGAAAAAAGGCTTTTACTACTATTGGTCAATGCCTAGCTCTCATCTTAAATACTTTTTTGTTATGTGTATATTCGTATTTTCCACTTTGTGTATATATGCCTCTTTCTGCCTAAGCGGTACCCAACTTGGATGCATATTTACATGGAGTTAGGAGTAAGGTTTGCTGTTTCACAGCCAGATTTTTAAAAATCCCTAAAACAGTGCAAACCCTGTTAGATCTGCTCGGCTGCTTCTCCACTTAACTGTAGTGGTATTTCTGTTTAGGTCAAGGTGATGCCTAAGTATTTTGGGTCACGGAAGCATAGAGACTTTTTGACCTTGTTACCAAGTGAGGGTCAGGTCAGCTACTTTTGGAATTGCCTTCATCATAGTTTCTGCCACTTGGGCTTAGAAAGCTGTGAGGAGGCAATTCTGGTCTTCCTGCAAATCCATAGGAACAGTCAGAAAGTTCCTTGATAGAAATATGTCATTTGAGAAATTTTGTTACCAAGCTTGTGCTCCTCGCAGAGCTTCTGAGCTTTAAGCAGTGTGAATATTGGAAGAGCACATGAATTCTTCAATCAAATGCTCTCTTCCCCCCCACCCCCATTGTTCAGCATCTGAAAGGAGACAGTCTCCAATCATTTAAAATCTTTTGGCATCTAAATCTCAGTTTTTATCTATACTAGTGACAGGAGCCTGGTGCTGTTCTGTGGAGAAGCTACCATGCAAGGAGGCAACCTATTCAGATTGAGAGATGATTGTGAGCACAGGAAGCTGGTGTGGATGGGCAGGTAAGCGATTAATACCAGCATTTATCCTTAATCCAGACCAGGTCGGTGAGGGCCACCCTGCTCTGCTTCCCTGAGGGTTGTACTGAGCATTTCTATCACAGCCAGCCTGCAGAAATGATCTGATTATTTAGTGTGAAAATTCAAATGCATATAATGGTCAGCCTATTTCCAAGCAGCCCAAATCCACCGCCCACTTCACTTTAGATTGTGCCAACAAGGGAGCTGCTAATTAAGCGACAGTATATGTGCTAAATGCAGCAGTGCAAGACCCATGCACACCCTTTTGTAGCATTTTCTTCAAGTCCTGAGGAAGATATATTAAAAGGATGTGTTAGATGGGACTGCTGGCAGTAAGTCCCTGTTCAGGTTACTTGATGTATGCATTTTTTTTGTTCACTGAAAACTGGAGCTGAAGACCTGTGAAGCACTGAATTATAATGTGCTTGCTCTGAAGTGATTTCTGCTGTGCCCTAGCAATGTGGCTTTCTTACACTGTACCTTTTATGTCAGAGAAGGAAGGTGTGTCTAGATCTGTGGTGTCTGCTGGGGTGAAACTTCAGGCTGCTGTCCTAGCAGAAATGCAAGTTTGGTCCATGCACTTAATTTTGATTCACCTGAATAAAATTGCTAAACAGATTTTACGTTCATTGATGCACCTGTGCTTTTTCCCCACACACCGTATCATTTCCATACTTCAGGCATTGGAGCTCTGCTACTTCTTGAAACAAAACAGAAACCCTTGGACAAACTCATGTTACTTTAGTTAAAGCCATTTAAAAATATGCTATTAGCTAAATGGATACTATTAGTAGTAAAGACAAGCTCCAAGTAATTTAAAGCACACTGAGAAATTCTATTCTGGGAACTTCTTTCCAGTGCATCCTTCAAAGTTACATTTTTTAAAAAAGGCCAGGTTTTAATAACTGCAATTTCCACTTTCCAGAATTGTGATCTTGTGCCCTCCAAAGGAAAGCAAGTGGAATTGCATGGGTGTCAGGGCATGTTTGTTTATTGTACGGGTTATATCTATGTCTGCTGCGAAGTGTGTGCCGCATGGAATGCGGGAAGTGTTCAGATGGAATGTGAAAAAAACACAGGAAACACCTGGAGCCAGTGGCACTACCTGGGACTGCTGCTCATGAGCAGAGCTGAGAGCACTTAACGAGCAGCCCGTCGATGACTGTGCATAGTCAACATGACGTCTAAAAACACTGGAAACAGGCTTTTACAGAATCACAGAATCACAGAATGGTTGAGGTTGGAAGGGACCTCTGGAGGTCATCTAGTCCAACCCTCCTGCTCCAGCAGGGACATCTGGACTTAACAGGCTTTTTTTTTTTTTTTTTTTTTTTTTTTTTTTTTTTTTTTTTTTTTTTTACTAGCAGAAAGGAGATGCAAGAAACGTCTTTTTCAGTTGTTGGTGAGGGCATTGTGTTTGTTCTAATTTTTTGTGCAGGAAGAGGGGATTGAGTATTCCAACCCGACTGCCCCATGACACTGAGCTAACACGGGAGCTGCGCAGGGGCGAGAGCCGGCTGAACTAATCAGACTGGCTGCTCGCGCAGCAGCGGGGTCTGCTGGGCTGAGGGGCTCCGAGCGGCATGGCCGCGGACCCAGGAGCCGCGTGGGAGACGCGTGCTCTCCTCACACGTCCCCTTTCAGGGCTTGGAAGCACCTGCCGCCATCTCGCAGGAGGCTGAGGAGAGGCCGCCCTACCGCCCCCGCCGCCTTCCCGCTTGCCCTCTGGGGAGAGTCTGGGCACAGCTGGATTCCAGAGGCGCCACCGGGAGCAGCGTCCAGCTGTGGACGCAGGAGAGAGGCCTTTGAGCAAGGCAGCAGCGCTGCGGTTCTCTCCCTCTCTCCTCAGCGAGCAGCGCGCCCAAGACAGCCACGCGGGGCAAGGATGTGGACTCGCAAGGCAGCGGCCACAGGCGAGCGCTGCCCTGAGGTAAAATGAGGGCCTTGTGATCTCTCCGCTTTTTTTATATCTTTTATTCTTCATATGCTTGCCCTGTGGTTCTTGGCCTGTTCTTGTAAAGGGGAGTCTGCCTTAGGCCTCTGCGCTGGGCGCAACCTGATGCAGAAGCAACAGAGACCATTTGTTTGCTAAAATTGTCAGTGCTGAAAGGTTTATTTCCTTACCTCGCATATAACAACAGAAACGACATTCTCATAACTTAGTATTAATAAATAATCAGCTATCCTGTGCCACCCACAGCCCTGCACAGGGACGTCCCACACAAGAGCACAGAGAAACAAATCCTGATCGCCCATTTTTGGTGCAAAGAAACCAAGTGCTTATCCAAAACACGCGTTTTCAAACCTCTCGCTTCCTGATGTTTTGTAAAGTCCAGGAGAGGCCATGTCCCAGCTGGGCTAGAGATTTGAAGAGAGCAGTAAGAGCACTAAAGTATTCACTAGTTGGACACTTCACATCACTTCACCAATCAAGAAAACTATCCAAATAGGTATAAATTCAAGTGATAATATAAGCTAGTCTTGAGGCTTTGTTTCAGAGTCAGTCCAACTATGTGATGATAAACTTCAGGTGGATTAGTCAGTGAGGAAGTTGCAGTACTTAAGTTATTTCTATATGTTTCCCAGCAGTATTTCTACCTATGCAATTCTGTTAGGAAACAGAGACACTTGCATCATATGGTTGTATAACTTTGTTCTTACAGTCTTTTGTATCTATAAATACGGAATTGGCAAAGCGGGCAGTAGTGGTCTGCATCCTTGAAAATCTTGATGAACAGAGGTACAAAGCAACATCCAAAACAGCACCTGTAGCCAAAGAGGACATAAACACGCATGATTTACCAACTTCTCTTTCTACTGGTTACATCTATTCTTTCCCTTTGCCTTATTCTGGTTGCCATAAATCTCCATCCCTTCTGAATCTCTTAATATAAAGTGTCTTCCCAGTGATCAATTGCCTTCGCTCCTAACATCTTGTGTATGTCTGGCACTAATCCTAAATTTTGATAGGGGAAGTGTACAGTGTTTTACTTTTTCTTTGTCTAATGAAAAACGCTACTCCCTGGTTAAATTTAGCACCAGTTCGTGCCCCCTGTAGCTGTGATGGCTGTGTCTGTTATGAACAGGCTGATTTCTAAGTGGCCTCCATAGTTCCATAGTGGAACTTTGTTTTGGGATGTTCTATCTTTATTTTCTTGATCCTCTTGCTCTGAAGAAAAGCAGGAGCCTACACGAGAGCTTACCCAAACAAACATAGGGTGGTGCACAGAAGACAAGACAGTTTGCCCACTCTGTAGATGACTTGTGTGGTGATGTGCTGGCGGCACGAAGGGCATATTGTGGACGTTGGTTTGCATGAGAAGATCCCGGCTACAATGATCGGAGGCTGAGACACCAAGTAAACTGAGAAAAGAAGAAATGGCAAAATTAGAAGTACTGGAAACTTTTTTTATGAGTTATAAATGGCTGTGCAATCTTCACTGTGGAATGTAGGTCCTTAAAGTGACCAGTGTAGAAGCAGACTGCAGGAGTGGAAAGGTAGTGCCCATTAGGTAAGATACAGAATAGCCTGGACTTATGTTTCCATTTATTTATTTTAATTTGTGTATCTCCTTCCCTCACAAATAGTTAATTTGACTATTTTTTGGAGCCTTTCCTCAGTGCCTCCTTATTAAAAAAAAAAGTGACCAGGATAAGAAGAATATAGTGTCAGGCTTAAATACAGTTTTTCTGAAGGTCCTTGTTCTTAGTTAATTAAGGAAAGTCATTGCTTCTGTAGCTTGATAATGTTGAAAAAAATGAGTGTCCTTCATCTCCCACATATTCTCTATCCTTCTAGGTTGTGACTGGGTCAGGATACACTATCTTCTCTGTAGAGTTAAAAATCTGAGACATTTTTCTTTTGTTAATACATTGAGCTATGAACATGATTGGAAACGCAGTCCTTGGCACTTACCTGGTTGCTCAATGGTGACTGTTTCTCGATAGGAATAAGGTGGAGGAGAAGGGTATTCATACTCTTCTATGAAAAGAAAAACAGAGTAAAACATTAATTTTCTTAAAAAACACACATCCCAAAAATAATTGGGGGTTTTTGTGCATCCCAAAAGCTGCGTTTAGAGCCTGAGGAGAACTGCCTGTCTCATGCTTAGCTGAGGAACTCACAACAAGTGAGACTTTTCTTCCTAACCTCACGCAGGCTCTTCAGAGAGGTTACAAAGAAGCCGGAGAGGTTTTTGGAGGAAATCACTGGGTGCTCAGAGAGCTGATCGGCATAAAATGCTCTGAAATGAGTTGAGGTTAGAGGGCCATTACAGATGCATCCAGCCCTGTTAGTCACCTCCTACTGTGTTTTTTGCTCCTGTCCTATCTACTGAATGACAGTTTCCATAATGGCAGGAAGGTGGCCCAGGTAAAACCACTGATATCTGAGGGTTTTGCATGGCTGTGAGCTCGAAGAGCCAGAGGACAAACCAGTGCAGTGAGATACCTGTGGGTGCCGAGGAGGAAGCCAAGAAGCAGCAAGACCATTTCAGAGAGCGAGGGCACCTCTGAGCAGCAGGAGCTTTTGGGGAAAGGCCGATTATCTGGGAATCATCTTGCAGTTTAAGCAAGAGACAGACACCAGGCCCCCGTGTAAAGTTTGCTGGCTGAACGTTTGCTCGTTAGGAACATGGAACTATTGTAGAGATGCAACTGCTTCTTCAATAAAGCTCCTGCTGTTAGGAAAGTGGTTTTAACTAGGCCATCTTTTTTTTTTTTTTTTTTTTTTTTGCTGTTTTAAATGGTGTTTCCAGAGTTCTCTAGAGCACCACAGGCTCTTGCTAAACACATCCTGTTCTGGCAAAGCTGGACCCTCTTGGACTAGCTCAGTCCTGTGCCAGAAACCCGCAGCATTTATCACAACCCACCAAGAATGCAGTCTTGCCAAAACGTTTCTGAGGAAATCTGCTCACCCGCTTGCCCGCAGAACTCCGGAGCGGAGGGTTCCGGCGCGGAGGGATCTTGACGCGGTTCGTACATGATCATGGGGACTTCTGTGCGTCCCTTCTCACTTGCCATCTCTGCAGTTCACCTGCCTAAAACAGCACAAAGTGAAAAACTCGGCTGCAAGTGACTTTCAATGAGCTGTATCTGTCAGTGCCTGCGCCTGCCATTTCTAGTTCTCATCCTCTCAGATTATATTTGCATATTTCATGTTTTGACTTCTTTATTATAGACTAGATTAAGGTTCAGGGAGTTGCAATGCTTCCACATGAGGAACACAGGAGGAGGGGAGCAGAAAATACCATTTTTCCTTTTGTGTTTATTTGCACTGAAAATCTAAAAATGTTCACCCAGGAAGCATGCTATTCAAATCATTCAAATCTGTGACTGAAGTAGTTACCTTTATGGAGAAGTTAACATCGCCTGAACTCAATGATCTTGAAAGTCTTTTCCAGCCATAATGATTCTCTGATCCTATTTTTTTCTCTGAATTGTCAAACTCGCCAGGCGAGGGAAGGGCACATAGGGAACCAGGTGTGAAAACCCTCCCCAGGTCATTAAGCCAGAGCCTGCAGCTGTGCAAGTGGTGGCAATGTGGGCCTGTCCTTTACCTGGCTCTTATGCAATGTCCCTGTCATCATTACAGTGACTAGTTTTGTACCATGAAACTCTTGTCTCAGTGCTGCTGTGACAGGCCTATGTTGGGCAAGGGCATCATTAAATATGAGTGCGCTGCCTAAGGCTCCCAACAAGATTAGGCCACTAAATACATGTGTTTTGCAGGACTGTTCCTGGCAGGAGAGGCAAACCGGAGGGAGAGGATACAGCTGGAGATGTGCATTTGTATCACTGTAAAAACACACGGTTTGTTATCTTTATCTGGCCATAGAACAGTATTAATGGGTGGATTTCCTGCTAATGCCAGCCTGGTGTCACACTCAATGGTGCAGCTGATGTCCCTGCTTAGTGGCAGGACTCCCTTTGAGCGTGGGCCTTGCTGCTGTCTCGGTACGTGAGGACCAAACAGGACCCGCCGAGGGCGGTAGTGGCAGTGACGTTTGTGCTGGAGTCACCTGGGCGGCTGCAGAACAGGAAAGGAGAAAAGGGCTTTCGAGCCCGACGCTGTGAGTGGGGAGCAGGCCCGTCGCGCGTCACAGCTGGCGCAAGTGAGAGCCTCGCGGGCTCCCAGCTGAATGTGAGCAAGCGCTGAGCAATCCTCGCTCCACCCAGCGAGGCCTTGGGACAATAGCCCGGCTCCCTGTACGGGTCAGGAGATGCAGCACGTGGCGTGTGCTGGGCCCAATGGGCCAACAGGGAGCCCCACTGGATTCCAGGTGCTGCTAGTAAAGTGACTGGCTGGAATGTGTTCCATGTTCAGTGGCTTCTCACGCAGTCCTGGTGCCACTGAGTTCTTGATCTCTGCTGTGCCCGCGGTGGTGGAGAGCCCCTCGGGACGGTGACGTCCAACCTGCAAACGCTCTTGCTGTGGGTTAGGAATAGAGCCTTTCCTGCCTTCCCTTCTCTTAGGGTGGCAGTTTGCTGGAGAGAACAGCAGGCCCTGCAGAGAAACGGAGGTAAGTGGAGCTCCCAGGGAGGACACCTCAGCAGGTGGCTCTGCCCTCAGGCTTCAGGTGCACCGAGGTCCCGTTTCAGGGAGCTCCATTTCCAGCTGGTGCAAACTGCTTGGTTTGCAGAAGTCTAGGGAAAGGAAGGTGAAAATGTCAGTGTTATGTTCCAGGAGGGACGTATCCTTCGGGCGAACGGCCGCTTCCATAATCTTCCTCGGGGCTTGCTCCATCTAACGAGCAGTCCTGGCCACCGGCAAAGCCGGAATTCCCACGGCACATTCCGCTTTCCCGGTGCACGCTGGCCCCCTGCGTGTCTCTTCCTGACCATCCCCGGTGGCCAAGGGACTCCCTGGAGGGAAGCGCTTGGACATTGTGTCTCCAGGTGCCTTCAGAGCAGCACGGACACTGCCTTTGTGCTTTATAAAGGGGAAACGAAGGCTCACGGAGCATAATCATTCCAGGAGTCTGGATAGGGTCGATGTTTGGCCTCCCACATCTGCTTCAAGTCCTTGCAAAGACAGCGGTGGCTTTACTGCTCTCCTAGGGATATTTTTCAAAAAGCCTTTTCTGGTGCTTAGTGCTGGCAGTGCTAGGCACACTGGCAGTCTTGTGTATGCAAATTGGGCATTTTTCACCTCTCAAAAATGAATTCTTCCAGTTTGATTTTTGACAGGAATATGTCTTTCCCACAAACACCTCTTCAAAAGTGACATTGTGGTTTTCAAAATGGAAATGTGCATGAGAACAGAGAGCCCTGTGGGACTTTGGGTCTATTTGGACCTCGGTGTAACTCATCAGAACACAAGCTGAGAGTTACAGAAGTGTCATTTCAGAAATCTCTTTGCTTTAGAGCTGTTGCATCTTTTTTTGAATCCTATGAGCCTGTGCCAATTGTGTATTTATGGTGTCATTTGAGAAAAAGAAGTTCCCTGCAGTACTAATTCTTTTCCATTCATATTTTGAAATCATCGTCTGAAAAGGAGAGGAGGCAGACAGGATTTGGTAGGTGTATACGTAGGCAATATTTATATTTAGGTAGGTAATATTTCCGAGTAATATTTCTTTTGCCTTGGTATTCTATTTGATTGCAGTTCTTTCTTAGAAGAACATGAGTTACAAATTTACTTACGAAGTGATAGGATACATCCGTAATATCTGGGGATACCTGAGCAAGGGTTTGAGGATCCGAAGGGATATTTGTGTGTTCTGTCTGTCCCAGAGCTGGCAGCGAGGCCTGGATCTGTATCTGGTGATACCAGTCGTATACCGGGATGGTATCCAGGATCTTGGGCAGCACAGGAAGGAAGCAAAAGTGCTTAATTCCTGTTCCAACTCCAGCTGATGTCAGCAAGAAGTTTGATATTGACCCCAGTCAGACATGATTCGGAGCCTGAAATCCAGTGCATGGAATTTGGGAGAGAATATTTACTCATAGTTGCGGATGGCAGAGTAATCCATTCCTAAGTTTTATATTTTTGTTGATTGTCAGTCATTAAAACATGGTAGCTGCCGTCAGGAGGGCTCACGGGATCATGCCAGTGCAGCAGCTTCCAGCAGTGCTTGCTGGCTGCCAGGCGCTACCTGGAAGGCTTCTAGTGTCTTGTAATCTGCATTTGCGCTCCTGTCCTTGTAAGTTTAATGTCTGTTGGGGCATTTAGTCTTTCCAGGTGTGTTTATGAGATAATTCCAATCTCTGCCATTTTAAAGAGTGATCCTGTAATGTGCTGGCATGAGCAGTATCAAGTGCCTCTGTTTTCCTTTACTGAAGCAGTCGAATTACAGTTTTTCAACTGGTGGTGGGATACTGAATTCCTCAGTGGAAAGCTCTTTTCTAATTAGCCCCTAATTGATCATTTATGGTAGCAGTCACAGTGCGCTGAGTCTTTTCTGGTGTTCAGGGAGGAAGAGTTCCAGCTCTAGCATAGAGGAGCGGAAAGCTGGGGAGCAATGTTCAGGTATTTACTAGCTCTTACTAGCTCTCATCCTTAAAATATTCTCTAAAATGGATGAGTGCAGACAGCAGATTGAAAGTGAGACATAACAAACTATTCAGGACATCTAAAGCAGCCATCCTGTGAATGAGATCAGGCGGTTCTCAAGGTCCCTGACTGAAGTACTCAGGGGAAGAAGTGGGTTGTTCATCCATGGAAGTCATAGGGATGTTTCTGGGCAGAGCCCAGAAAGTCTTTGTGAAGATGCTGCCTTCTCCCCCCGGCGTGAACAGGGAGGTCTGTGTGTGCCGTTCGTGTCCCTTTGCAGTAGATCACAGGTCTCCTTGGCTTAAATGGAAAACCTAGTGGAAGGAAACTGAACGGAGCACACCGGCTGTTCACAAAGCAGAGGGAAGCACGCGCTGAGGAGCGGAACGCTGGTGCTGTACCTGGACAGGCTTCTGTGCTGTTAGCTCTGGTCAGAATTTTGCTTAGAATCGGGTAAGTTTTCTGCTCCTGTTGCTGTCACCTCTACTCAGCACCTCCAAGCTGTAAATCTTCACAAGCTTCCCAGCATAGACTCATTCATGGCAGTTCATCGCCGTGTGTTATCACGGGAGTGTTGTCCTTCTACTGAGCTTCTCCACGCGAGGAGGATTTGCAGCCCTTTTGTGCAGGGCCTGCAAACCAGGCCCACCAAACACAGGTGGGTCCTTCTCCTTTCTACCACCCAGCCTTTTTTGCCTTTGCTCTACAATGAATTCATCCTCTTGGTCACGAGTGATCAGAACGTATTCAGAAATAATGCACTTTCTCATTATTCATACATTTTATTACCCTCTCCCATCTTTTTGTCGTGGTTATTAATTAAAATACTAAATAATAAATGTTTAGTCACTTATTCCTGTACGAACTTTTCATGCAAACTAGATGCCTCTCCTTAAGCCTGTTCCTTAGTTTACTGCTTGTGGCATAATCTCAAGCTTCCTTCAGGTGTCCAAAGTCAGTCACGTTGTCAGGGCCTTTCTTTTCTGAAGGAAAAGCAGAATCGGGCCCTAGGATTGCATTAGGGCTTCTCCCTCCTCATCTAGCATTCCAAAAATAGATGACTAACCACAAAAAAGGAAGCATTGCCCAGTGGTTAATGCATTAACCTGTATGGGGAAAAAGGATGAGTTCAGCTCCTGTTCTGCAACAGTGCTGATGAGTAAATTAATTAGTGTTGTTTTAGCTCAACTCTGTGTATAGAAACACTGTTCCTGAACAAGGAAACATCATGACTGTTCTGCAATGGCATGAGCCATATAAATTTGGTTTTGATTTATCCTAAAACTAGAGCAAGCAACAAATGATAGGAAATAAGAAGTCTAGATTAAGTCTGTATCCTTCGTCGATACAACTGGTTTTCACTTTCCCTTCTAACCATCTCAACGGAGTACATCCCCACATGATTGCTTATATCACCCCATCATTACCTTAAAGTTTGATATTTGCATCTTTTCATTTGGTTCTCTTAGTGATTAACATTCACTAACCAACCAAGTTCAAGCAGTAAATCATGGGGAGCCAGCATAAAACTAATACCCAGGTAAAAATCATGTCCTTAGCTCATCCTTTGATTGAAAACTGATAGAAGAGCTTCAGTAGCAAGTCAAGTAGCCTCTGTACCTGGCTTAGCAACTCTTGCAAAGATTTTATGGATCAAGGTACTTTTGTGAAGACTGACATTTCTGTCTTCTGTCCACATCTTCACCTTATCAGAAAGCTCATTTTCCAGTTTTCCATCTCTGATCTGTTCTAGAGGACAGTTAAAAGATAGACCTTCGCCCCTGAGATCTTAGGAAAACATGAGGGAGCTTGCAGCCTTTCAAAGCTCAGTCAGGTTTGAGCTTTTAATCTTAGAGAGTCAGTATTTGAAACCGAGCGACAGCGTCCTACTTGTCAAGCCCGTTGTTCTGTTTAAACCTTTGCCCTAATCCTCCCTCCCTGGGCTTCCTAAGGAGCAACCACAGTATTGATCCCAAGTAATTAAAGAACTCTTACCCTTAGGTAGCAGTGCCAAATCTGAGGAGCAGAAACACTTCAGAAGTCAATCACTTCATCCACGTCTCTCCCGTGCAGCGCGTAGGGAAGGAGGCAGCGCACAGGACGCGTGACACGGCCTGCTTCATACCTCAGCGCTGCATCCAGCTCGAGTGGCGAGCGTGCCGGGCTGCCTCTGTGTAATTACCCTGGTCCCAGCCCACTGCTCACACCTGCTCTGCAGCCCCAGGAATGCTGTGTGGCAAGGTTGCTCCAGAGGTTTTTCTCTCCAATCATTTTCTAATACTCCATGGATTTGTACTTCTTGCGAACTTGAAATGTAGTTGAAGAAAATTAGAAGAAACGTGGGAATAATTTGACTCAGTGTGATGGAGTTTTCCTCTGCTCATTCCACTAATCCTCCAGCAGGCTGAGGACACTCTGCCTTAATCTGAGATGCTTGTGTAACTGGCCTACAGCCTAAATCAAAACAAGTTCTAAAATAGTGCTCCAAAAGATTTGATGGAGGTTGATCAAATTTGCTCAAAAAGCCAGACAATCATTTGCCCCAAGCTTGTGTTTAATAAGGACACATCCCGTTCTGTGCTCTGATGCTTACTTTCCTCTCTAGAAGGTGATTGATAATTCATGTTTTTACTTTTCTTGCTAACAAGTTATTTTAGGCTCTCACAATGCCAAATAGCCAAGTAGTAAATGCGTAAGACAACGCAGACCTGGTAAATATGAAGTCATGCCTACGGGGAAGATAATTCATGTTCAACAGAAGCTTCAAAATAGATTTTACCCCTTGGATTACCTGTATGTGTAGGAATTCACCAGGACAGCAGCAAGCAAAAAGAAGGTGAGGAATTGTTAGAAAAAGGAATGAGGAAAAAAAAAAAAAGAAGTTTTATAGTGCAAAATAACCACCCACAAAGTGAATACTGAATGTTCTGGTTGTAGGGTATCTTCTCTGAAATGAGCTGATGAGTAGAGAGAAGGGCGGAGAGACTGAAGTCTCTGTCTTCCAAATAGGCTAAATAGACTAAGTTTGAACTCGAGAGTGTTAGACAGTTAATCTATAAAAGCTTATAGCGAGGGTAAGGATGTGGTGTGGGCTGCTGCTCATGATTGTAGAATTATAGAATGCTTAAGGTCAGAAGGTTAGAATGATGCAGGCCACTGCTCACTGAGGCCTTGACAGTTTTATCAGGTAGAAATTTTAAACCAAATCCCCACAAAATGTAGGTGATGATACAGTTCTTGACCAAAAGAGGTGGAAGAGACCAAAATTATAAAAAAAAATAAATAAAGGAAAAGTCCTTAACTCCAACACAGTGGTGGAAATAGCTTCCAGCTCTGGACTCTCAGTAGCAGGAGGTTGACAGAGGTGAAGACTCACCCAAAATAGGACCAGTTTCTTCTACTCTCTCCGTGGGCATCTCTCTGAGCCGGTATACAAGAGCAACTGGGTTTTGCAAGGGCCACGGGGGCTTATGAGCTCTCTGAAGCCCCATCAAGGCTTTCTGTCATAAAGGGGCAACTTGCATGTACAGATGAGTCCCAGATCAGGGCACTCATTGACCAATAGGGCCTTCTAGCTGTTTTGTTGTTCTTTAGTAGGATTTTCTTTGGCCAGGAGCTGAGTGAACAACAGCATGTTCTGCACTGGTGATGCTGAGGCTCCCCTGGACAAACCAGATGCTTCGTGTTCGGAACACCACAGATAAGAATCCAGATGTGGAGAACAGCCTTTGCACTTGACACAGCCACGGTCCCTGGCAATGGGTCTGCTTCGAAGTGTCATTCCTATTTTTTTGCCCATCAAAACCTCATCCAGGAGGAGCAGCCGACCTGCTGTGGGAAGTACAGGCTGTTTGCGTGTCTATACCTACCTATTCCCATTTTCACCACAGCTCTGGATGCTGTTAAACACGACATGTTAACTAGCACCGGAGGACAAAGGAAGTAATTACTGTGAAAATAATGCTAATTTTTGTATGCTTAGGAAGAGCACTGGAACAATCGTGTTTTCACTGGCAGTTGGGAGCAGCAATCCAGATATTTGGAGACCAAGAGTTGGTATAGCAAGCTTTAATGCAAACTTTCATTCTCTCAGTTTTCATTCCTAGCAGCAAGGTGTGAATCCTTTTGTGCAACAGTGTAAATCTGCCACAGATTCAATCAGATTCTTGCCCCCGCCTGTTCCAGCTAATAATTTTGGAAGATTATATTGTTTGCATGCGTCTCACCTACATGTCTTTACCCACTCCGTTCCTTGCCAAAACAGTCATCAACTCATAGCTGCTGAGAGATACAAACATCAGCCTAAGTTTTTCAGACAGCAATTGCATCAAACATTTCTACAGTCACCCAGTTCGTCCTGCACCTGGCGTTCTGCTCGTGCATTAGAGAGGTTTGTGCGTTTTTCTTGTAAACCTCTTATTTTCATTCGTGATATGACATGCACTGGTGAAAAGCAAGAATGAAGGAATAATAATGTTGACGAACAACGGAATTAAACCAGTGGCAAGGGGAAGGGCAGTGAGCCTTCGGAATCCCCGACTGACCTTGCTGAGAAGAAATCCTGAAGTCCCTCTAAGTTTTTATTATTTTTTAATTAGAAATAGAGGCTGAATATCTGTAAGACATTGCTTGTGAGCTGCTCCCATGCAATCTGACCCTCAGAAATGGTTTGTGAGCAGCCACGGGTGTTGCAGGGAGCCGGCCTGCGTGCAGCACAGACGGGTTTTCTTCTGTTCATGGAAATGTGTGAGGCGGTGAGTGGAGGCGAGGCTGTAAGGACAGCTTCAGTTACGGAACATTATTGCTTCTGTGTCCAGATCACCATCAGGCAGGGACCAAATCTGAGGTGAAGGGGCCTGGTTTCCCTGCGAAGGGTTGTCTCCTTTTCTGAACAGCAAAGGAAGGAAAGTGGCAAAACCATTAGCACATCCCAAAATGTTCGTTCACCAGCAATTCTTATCGTGCGTAGGGAGGCTTAAGCACTTAAATATTTAGGACAGCTTTAATGCTTAACATGCTGCCAAGCTGATGCTTATGAAAGAACCTGGAGCTGTTTAACTCCAAGGGCTGTTTGCAGATGTGGAGGAGGCACCACTCGTGCTGCGGCTCTCTTTGGTTTGTCCCCCATGGTGGGGCCACCTGAGAGGCTTTGCCCTTCTGTTTACATGCAGATCTCTGGCTTTCTTTTGCAATCTTAATTACACTGTTTGCTGCCAGAAGAACAGTATAACACTCAGAGAAGATAAAGATTATTGTACATAAACATATCAGTACCCTGAACATCATATATCATATCAGGGACAAGCAAGGATGCAATAATTATTATGAGGCCATCAGAGAGTTGCCTGCTTTCCCTGTCATCACTAATAGTTGTCTATGCAGCACAATGCTCATCTTGCTGCATAAACTTGGAGATTTCTCCTCATTTTGCCTACAGCCTCCCATGTGAAGGGACAGCCGGACTGAGACTCTTTTCCCTGGCTCTAGCTGATTGCCCTTGTTCTGCGACCGTGAGCATCGTAACCCTGGAGTTAAGGTCGGGAGGATCATGGTGCACACAGGCCCCCGGGGCCTTTCCTGCGCCCGTTCAGGAGGATACCAAGAGTGGAGTTTTTCGTATCCTTCCATTGGCTTTAGGGGGAGCCTCAGCCGGCTGGCTCCTAGCTCCAAGGTGGGTGAAATCCAGAGGGAAGAGATCCTCCCTTGGCCTCCTTTCAGATAGTTGGTATGGCCTTTGAAGAAAAACTGCCTCTTCCTCCTGTTTCGTGTGCAGGGTATAGTGTAGTTTGCCTAAACATCTGCTAAACCACGGCAGCAATCAAGTTGAATTTAGATTTTCTAGACAACCCATGTTTTGGATTAGCTCCTCTGCTCCTGGTGTAGCTTCTCTGCTGCCTGGAAAGCTCCTGATACAGCAGCTGCCTGTTGTCCTGGAGGGAAAATTGAACCACCCTTCCAGTTACAAAAGCTGAGATCTTGTGCCCTATTCCCTGTGCTGCTGCCTCTGCTTCCCCCCAGAAGGTGTTTATTCTAGATCAATAGTATCTGAAGCTGAAAATGTTTTATAATCCAAGAAATCTAAATTCCTGCAGATATCTCTGCTCTCGTCTGCTGTAAACACAGAGTAGATGGGGAAAATGCATCTCCCTTTTAAAATACCAATTTAGCATTGCTGAGCACACATTCACATTGAACGTAAACTTGCCTGTCCTGTTTAGTATCTGAATACATCATATTTATTAGACACTACTTATGAGATAAAGGAAAGAGTGACTCAGATAAGAAATATCATTCTTTTCAGATAAAATCTACAGATGAGCTATCTTAATATTCAAAGTAAATATTTGAGTGACACGTGGCTGGCGTGTAGCTCAAAAGGAGCTACAAGGATCTTATATGCAATGGGTTCCATAGGAAAAAAAGATCTGCAACATGAAACATGATGCAAGGACTTTTTGCAGCAATTCGTGCCCTTCAGAAGAGTTAGCTGGAGGAAAGGGAACCAACCACATGCTGTGTAGGAATGTGAGAAATTGCTGTGCATTTTGCAACTAAATCTGACCCGGAACCTCCTAATCTGCTATTGTTGGTTTGTGCACCCAGCCGCAGCGGGGACCATCACTTAATTTTGTTAGCAATCAGAAGTAATGATTTTCCTCTTATTTTTTCTTTTTTCAGGACTATGGCTGAGCAGCTGACATAATCAGCAATACAAATTCTAATCAGTTAAGTCACAGAAATGCTAGGAATTCTTGAAATTCTTAAACTGAGGCTTTTTTGGAAGGTTTGCTCAAATACTCAGTAAGGAATGACAATCTATAAGAGAATATATATTCTCTTTTTACAGTACATGATCACATGCCATTTTTTTTCAGTCCCTTATTAAGCTTCCAAAGGACTTTACAATATTTTGTTGGAAAATATTGTATTCTTCTATTCCCTTCACCTTTGCACTTGGCGGGAACAACAAGCAGCTTTTTTTGTATGACTTCTGCTGATGAAGATGATGTCGGTCTGTATTGGAGATGGAAATCATTTCTGTGATCTGTGGAGTCATAAAAATCTCCTGTGAGAAGAGGTCTATGCTGTCTCCGTGGGAGCCGGTCAGCAACTCTCTCTCTCTGGTCTGCCAGCTCGAGAGGATCTTCGGGTCCAGATCAGCAGGTATCACCTCGTGAGTAGTTATCCATACTTGTCTTATTTTATGTGCTTTCACCTGAATGAATACTCGATGTAGTCACCTCGTTCTGGCTGATTATTGCCGAATCCTGAGCCCATCCGGAACAAGGTCAAGGAGGAATTTCTGCAGATTGCCTGTGAAGCACAGAATTAGAGCAATACAAAAATGCAATGATAATATATAGAAAGCAAAGACATGAAGGCTAAAAAAAAAAGCATACCGATTAATTATGTATCTGGAACTATTCTATATTAAAATGGAAAGTCAGACTGAAACTGTGCAGATAACAAAGCACTTGCTGTATAGAAGATGGATTCAAAACTAGCATAATTGTGTCTTGCTTTCACCAGGGCCCGGATAACGCTGAGTTACCAACACTGCCACCTGCAGTTTGCATTAATCCAGAGCTCTCATTCACTTGAACGAAAACACAAATAGAAACCGGACAATTTCCTTTCTTTCTCCTCAGATTTAAATGTACCCAAGTTTGCTATCCTGAAATACCTGCTCATAAGTGATTTCACTTCTGTAATCAAAGAGAATATCAAAGTAATGGAAATATCTCGATAGATCCCTTACCATCAAATCCATCAAAAATGTAAAATACTAGCAGTCAATCACAAATGGTCTTTAACTTGGTGCAAATTCTCATTATGTGTTACATTAAAAGAACTGTTTAAAAAGCTGTGAACACTTCTCATGACTGAGTTAAAAATAGGCCATTCACAGGAATGTGTAGGGAAGGGATGAGTTTTTCTCAGTAGATAAATTTGGGACCAGAACCTACCGTCCTCCATAATCTTGTCCCCTTATACCTTAGGTACCTTTAAAATTATTTTTGAACTTGAACCTAGAGCCCTCTGTCATCTTAAAGAGCCTCTTGTTGAGCCTTGAGCAAAGGCTGAGGTGTCAAGTACTTACTAATTAAAACCATCCCATCTGCTTCATATGTAACACTTTTCTTGACGAAACCTGTAGAAGAAGTGAGTTAGAGTCCTCTGCCTGAAATACATTCCTAAAACAGTTGTCCAGCTATGTCCAAATGTCCAAATACTGCCCAGTGCAAGGCTGGAGGCCTGCCAAGAAGGCCCTGCGGAGCTGAGGGCACGCGGGAGCGGCACGGGACGTCCGAGAGGGAATTAGCCCCAAATCAGCTGCAAGGAGGATGACTGCTGAGGCACTTACTGTACTGCAGAACTGCTCAGTGTGCTCCTGTCAGGCAGTGGACACCTTTCCCTATGCTGGTGTCTGTCCCTTCTGAATTTACAAGCCATTTGTGCTCACTAGAGTAGTTTAAAGCAATTTTCTGCTATTTCAGGTTTTGATCCTATTTAGCTACTTGAAACTACCCTTTTTAAAAAGCTCTGCTTGTTTTGCAGGCACTGTGACATGAAAATCAGTCAGTTAACCTGGAAAGGCTCCCAGCTGTGAGCACAGTGGTCAAAAAACAGGGACCCAAGTTCTTTTTGATATGAAGAGAGAAGAATTCTGCATCATGTGCTGTTGTTCATGCTATGTAGAAAGCTGGGCAATCATTGTTCATTTGGCCTCCATTCAGGTTTACTGAGAGAATCATTAAACATCTCTGGTGATGGTGAAAAAATGGAAAACCACCACCCAAAGAGCAGAAATTTTACAGGCTTAAAAGGCAAGCAGATTAGTTAGGCCAGTAAGCGCAGGGACTGTGGACTATCCTCCTGGCTGACTGTGTGTATACATGTGTGTATATATGCATAGAAGCAAAAAGAGAAGGGAGAAAAGAAGTCCTTGCAGGGACACTAAATTGGTGGTTTTATCCCCAGAAGGTCCTGCCTTTGAGACAGTTCTGCCTTGAGGTGCTGAAGTTGTGAGCGCCCTGTCCGAGCACTGCTCCCCACTGGGGCGACCAGCCTCATTCGTCCCCAGATCTGCCTTGTCTCCCAGGGATTTCACTGCTATCCCTTCGCAGATATTAGGACAGACCAGATGCCCAATGGTGGTGTGTGGAGGAATGCAAAGAAACACCCGTGTTTCGTCCTAAATGATTTCTTCGGAGCATAAGGAGTTAGTGTTAGTTAATTGGAACGTGGGGGCTCTCCTCCAGCTGCCCTGCTTGGAGAAGCAGTGTTTCTTCTCGGTAAATAATAATTAAACAAGAGTTAAGTTAGATTAAGGACCTCTGGAATTGTTTTCCACCACTGTGTGTTATTAACACTAGCAAAGATACTGGGTACAGCAGTGCATTAAATGTTCCTGCGTCCTCGTGCCAGGATCCCTTAGGAATGTAACAGAGACATGATGCCAGAAATGCAGAGATAGGAAAACCCTTCATTGCTGAGCTGAGCTTTTTGGCCTCACCCATATGTCCCTAATATCAGTTTCATTTGCTTTCTCAGGAAAGGGTCAAGTGAAAGGTTACTAGAAGAACCAGTCGCATCACTGTGAAATACATCCTTAGGGTTGTCTGCAGGGCAGGTGAGTATTTTTTTCTCTTGCTGTGCTCTTTTTGAGAGCTGCTGGCAGTGGTTTATTGTGAAGTGCTTTATAGCTTCCCATAGCAGCCGGATAGGCCTGTGCATTGAGAAGCTGAGAAATATTACTCCTTTTTTTGTTTTCTGTTTTCCATGTGTCAGCTGACTGATGCTCTCCTGTCTGGATTGTTGTCCCAGCTTTAATCGGCACAATTGACAAAGCACAAATTAAATGGATGACAGCAGAGAAAGACCCAGATGTCACCTCATCAACACTTTTGCGTGGGGTGATCAGCCACATGCTGCTCCATCTCATCAACGCTCTGTTCCGCTCTCGACAAACTGCGTTCCTCCAGCGGTACATGCCTTGTGCTGCTTTTTCGGAGCAGAGCATAGCAGGCAGAAAGAGCAAATGAAGAGCAGCTTTAGGGATCGAAGCACCCTGGTGTTGGGGGGTTTATTAGAGTGGTATATCTGGGCGTTTCACCAGTTCTGTGAGGAAACAGGAACAACAGAGTTGCAGAGTTTGGATTTGGATCCCCCCTTTCCCTCTCTCACCAGAGGAGCCTGTAGCAAGAAATGCTGCCGTTTCCCGGCTGTGGAAGCCACCGTGCGCTGTAGCTGCGCCGGGGCAGGGGAGGCAGCTCAGGGAAGCTCCGGCAGCAAGGCAGGGACCCTGCAGGGTCCCCACTGTCCCCTGCTCGCCGGGGTTCTGCCACAGTGAACGGGGTCTGCTGGAGGGAGCGGGGTTCACAGCTCGCTTGCTTCTGCGCGACACTAAAACTAAACCAGCCCACACAGACACACTTGTCTCTGAAGAAAGGAACCCTTTGCTACTGATCTGGGAGTAGAGTTTATCAGTGTCCCAACCTGGTGTTGTCTTCTTGGAGCAGAAGGCATCACTTTCAGGAGAAAAAAAAAAGCTAGGAAATGGCAATTTAGGCCATCTACATGGGCTCCTGACAAACCCTCCAGCACGGCCATAGAAACAAGTGCTGACACAGACGAGAACTATAGAAATGCCAGGGTAGCTTTCCCCGTTGCTGGATATTCTGCAGACCTGCACCATCCTTCCCCCTTCCGAGGCAGAGGGGTGCTCCAGCTCTGAGTGATACAACCCTCCTGCCTTAAATTTGGAATAAGAACTGAAATCTCCTGGAGGATTTTTTTTTTTTTTTTTGGAGTAATCACATTGTGGTTTAGAGTCTGCAGCGTCTAGGCCTGTTCATCACTTAATCATAAAAAAGTTAGAAGTTGAACCGCAACATCTGAGCTGGGATTGGGATACAAGGGATAACTTCGACGTGGAGCAGAGCTTACCTGAACATGACGCTGAAAGCAAGAGGCAGTTGCTGATGAACATACACAGGAGATAAGTGTTTAGTCTTAATTGCATTCACTGTGAGCAGTGCTCTTGAGGGAAAACCAATATAAGCAGTTTCTCAGTCAAGAATGGAGTCACAAGATAGGTGTGTTGTTTAAACAAGATCCTCCCTCTACTATGAGCTTGTAAATCTTTTAAAAAGCTGGGGCACCACGTGCAGAGTGCAGCTTCACCGCTGCAGTGCTGCTGACTGTGCAGGTCTGACGATAGACAGAGCAGGAGTCATCAAAACACGAGAGCCTGCGGGAGGCCACTGATCTGTCCTCAGTGTGGGCCCTGGGACAGGGAATTTGCACTCGCTCACAGTGTCTTTCTGCCTGGAGAAGAGAAGGCTGAGAGGGATCTAATTAGTGCCTTTAAGTACCTCAAGGGAGGCAGTGAGAAGGATGGGGCCGGCCTCTTTTCAGTGGTGGCCACTGACAGAACTAGAGGAAACGGCCAGAAACTGAAACATCAAAAGTTCCACAGGAACTTAAGGAAAAAATTCTTCACAGTGAGGGTGAGAGAGCACTGGAACAGGCTGCCCAGAGAGGTTGTGGAGTCTCCTTCTCTGGAGATCTTCAAAATCTGCTTGGACGCAGTCGTGTGCCCCGTGCTCTAGGTGACCCTGCGTGTGCAGGGGGTTGGACTAGATGAGCTCTAGAGGTCCCTTCCAACCTTAACAATTCTGTGATTCTATGATCTTACTTTTCTGTGTTACCTTAAGAAATAGTCTGTAATTTCCCAAGTATCTGTAGGCCAGAGACTGAAAAACCCTGGCATGGACTAACAGGAGAATCCATTTAGGCAGTTGTCTGTGTTTGGATGATTACGTGATGACACCTGTTCACCTTACTGATTAAAACTGATTTCTTGATGTCACTTCATCACCTGGCCCTAGTCCTGCAGCGAGGTCAGCAGGCACAGAGTTTTACTGCCCCTCGTGCTGTACAGCAGTGATGGAGCCACTAAAGCTGGATGAGCTTGGGTATAGGGAGACCTGTAAGAGGTTTCTGCTCAAGCCAGAAATGTGGTGATTCCAGTGCTTCCATTAACAGCCGTGGCAGCGTGTCAGAGTCAATCCTTATGGAAAATGTCCCCGAGGATGCAGCCTTGTAACAGGAATTCCAGCAAAGTGGTGAGTGCCTCCTGAGACCCCTGCAGCTTCTCCTACCTGTTCCAGCTTGCCAGGTGAGCTCACTCATGAGTCTCCTGCTGACTTCAAGGGAGGAGATTCAAGCTGGGGCTGGTGCACAGCATGTGTCTGTGATGCCAGTCAGCAGAGGGTCTTTGCTTTTATAGGATAAATTCTGCTAAAAAAATATAACCCATAGGGAAGCAAATGTGTGATATAGATGACTTACCAGTGCTTGCAGCTCCTGCATCGAATTCCCTAAGTACAACATTAAATAATTTCTTTCATTTCCCCTGCTCTGAGTCTGCTTAAACTTGCTACATCTTCACATACCCAACTGTTGGAGGAAGAAAATAAAACACTCCTTGTCCCACAAGGGTATGTTATGATGAGTTAGTTCAGCATTTGAATTTGCAGATAGAGATGTGAGTTAAATCTTATTTTCTATCTAGTCCAGGTCCTTTTCCTCTGTCCCTCATTGCTGCTCTCCATCTGCTCTAACATGAGCCAGGTTTGAGCTGTCAGCAAGACCCCACGCAGGGTTTTGAGATGGTCACTTCAGGCAAACGACAAGTTGTTCTGCTCTCATTATTAACATGGAACTTATTTCACAAGCCCCTAGCAGGATGCTCTCCATTGAGTCGTGACCTTGGAATAGGCACAGGATTGTAGCTGAACTGCCAGGCAAATCATCACACATAGGGGGACTGTTAGTATTAAATCACATTCACTTTCTGGTAATTATTTCTGACTTCATCGTTGCAAGCATCTCTCTGACAAAGGATTTTTCATCAATGTTGCTACCATATGCTATAGATTGGCATCACTTCACCTCTGCTCTTTTTCTGTGCACTTAGCTCAAGATGAAGAGCTGCTGGCAGCTTATTTTGTGCTGGAATATCTCCTGGCGTGCCGCTGCGCAGCGATCCAGAATGCTTCTCTACATAGAGATAATGCCCCTTCATGCCCCTTCTTAATGCCCCTTCATGCCCCTGCTCAAAAGACTTGTTTTAAAATACTCAACTTTCTTTAAACCAGAAAAAGCAGGTTCGGGTTCCCTTGTGGATGTGTCTGTGTTGGTAAACCAAACTGATTATTGCTCATTAATCGAATATATGTGCTTTGCTTAGCAGGTTCCGCCAAGGAGAGATCTGCTCCTTGTATCGTCACGGCCTCCCGAGAGGCTCCTGCAGCACCTGGCTGTCCCCTGCAGCCTCAGCAAACAAGTGGGCTTTGCTGAGCCTTTCCTTTAGGATTCCTGACCTCGCTCAGAGATCGACAAAACGTGGATTGCACGAGGGAGCAGGGAAAACTAGGACAAACACTTTCAAGGTATTTTATGGAACGAGAATCTGATCTGTAATATGGAGCAAGATGCCTTTTTGGAGAGAGGATTTAATGCCTGAAGAGCTCCAGAAAGACTTTAGGCAGCCATGGAGCAGAAGGGGAGAAGCCCTGAACTTTTCCTCCACCTATACATTTAAATGAAAATAAAATGGTTTAGAGGTTCAGTCAGGCAGCTTGGTGGTGCTTTGCCATCTATAAAGCTTCAAATGCAAATGAAATAGTGGGCTTTTGGGGAAGCTAAAACTTGGAAGCTCCTTGCTTCAGAGGACTGAGTTACTCAGGTGAGGCCCTGGTTCTTACAGGGTTGCTTATAAAATGAGGGGGAGACTGAGCAGCGAAGGTGACAACATTGAAAGGATTAGAAAAAGATCTGCAAGCAGGGAGTGAAAAAGGGACTAGATCTGGCGCCCAGGGAGACAGTTCATGAATCTGGGATCGCCTGGGTTGAGGACTGCGTTGGTGCCACACACTAAGGGACATGTAGGGCAGAATGCTCAGCTCAGGGGAGCAGAAGCAACTGCCTTGCAAGGTGTCACCTACTTGGGCTCAGTATAAAGTTGTGGGAATAGCAGAAGCCTTGGTATTTCAGTGTTTATTCACATTAACGGGGATCTGATCCGCGCTGTGCAAAAGGCCAAAGTTAGTCCGTTGCTGTGAGCGTGCACTGAGGCACGAGTGCATTTCAGGATAAGCACGGAGGCCAAGATTAAAGATTTGTCATATCCAGCGTGGGTGTTTTACACCTTCCTCCTTGGAACAAGGCTCTATGGAGGCACAGGGAGGAAACAAGGGAGCTGTGGGAGGGCAGTTAGGCACCTAAGACTGCAGAGTTTCTCCAGGAAAGCTTAGGTGCACTTGAGCATCCCTAAGGAAAATGTGTGTTGCCCAAGGATGAAGTGCATGGAGTGACCAGACCGTCTTTGCTGCTCGTGGTGACAGAAAGCAGACAGCACCGTGTTCACTGGGGCCAGAGGAGGAGCTGGAAGCTCTTGTCCTGCTCTGCCCCTGCTTTTGATCTTTGGCCCAGGAGACAGCACCAGTGACGGTGCCACTTACCTGCTAATGTGCTTCTAAGTGTCTGAAGGGGCAGCCAGTGCAGGCCCCGGGGCACATGGGCTGGTGCTGAGGAAAGAAGCCACCAGAAGGGTGGCTGCTTCTCACCTTTAGGGTGAACTGCCCTTTTTTTGCTGTTGTTTTTCCCATGTTACTGGGATAAGTTAACAGTAACCAGAGTCTTCAGGGAGGTCTGGTGACCTGTCTAAGATCACTGCAACTGCAGAAAGCTGCAGCAGTAGAAGCAGCTAAGAGAAAAGGGCAGCACTGGGCAGGGTTCCCAGCTGCACAGTGCTCCCCTGTGAAATAAATAGTTAAAGATTTCTCGTATATATTGCTAATGCAGGATGGTGTTAGCCAAAAGGCTTCAGGACAAAGGTCTTGGTTAAGTGCCAGGACACTGCATGCTGAAAACTGGCCAAAATCTCTGAGGCTGGGGGAAGGCACCTGAGAATCATGAAATGTTCCCAGTTGTCCAGGATTATCCAAAGCTCTCTCAGCGGAGAGCTGGTGATTTGCCTCACTAGCAAATGCCCTTCCACAGTCCTAATCATTCTGCCTTCATATAAGCAGCTCTTGCTTTCAGAATGTGCTTGGTTTTCTCAGGAAAAGACCCCAAATTGGCAAGAAGGAAGGATGCGGACAACACTGTGTTGGTTGCAAAACCACATATATAACATTTTCTCTCCACCAAACCTCGAATCTTTAGCAACTGAGAGTTAATTACAGCTCACAGCACTCTTGCCATCCTCATCACTGTGTATAGTGAACTGTGTGCTCTGAACTTAATTAAAAAGAGAAAAGGAGAGACAGGAATCATCAAAGTTTTGCAACTGTCTTGTCAAATGAATGTTATTCCTGTGCTGTTCTCTCCATTTGCTCTGCAGAAAACACACCGATCCCTTTTCTCCCTGTTCCAAAAAACTGTCTGCCCCCAGCTCTTCTGCAAGAGAAACAACCGAGCACTTAGAGAGCAGAAAAACGTGTACTTGGAGAAGATGGAAGAACTGGAAAAGCGTGACATGTAACATGATAAGAGGAGTCTTGCAGTAGGTTCAGCATGGCTTTCCTTATATAATGCACTCTCACTGAGCTGACTCATTCAAAGCTCTGCTGAAGCTTTTGAGTTTTGCTTTTGAGTTCTCCCAGGTGCCTCTTTCCTAGAGTAGGTGCCACGTGTCAAAAAGCCGCGATACAGAGTGAACCCTGAGGCAGCGTAGGAGAGTGCTCCTGCAGCCCGCAACCGTGCAGGGTTTCTGCTGATATCCAGTTTTAAACAGCAGGTATTGCTGGAGTATCTAAACACTTTCAAGCTTTTCTATATCTTTATTGGCAGATCAGTTTTATTGGCACATTTTCTTTTTTTACACAGGCAGCAGAATAAATAATTGTAAACTGGAAAATGTAATTAATGTAGTTTTTTTTTTTTTTTTTTTTTTTCCCACATCAGAAGATTGTGAATAACTCCAAACAAGACCTAGGTCAGAGACTGGCTGATTTCTTCAAAAGAATAACTGAGTCACTAAAAGTCATCACTGAACAATTTGGTACCTGGCAACAGAACGGTAAAGGCTGAAGGACTGTTCAGTTACGCGGCCAAAGCGAAAAATTGAGAACAGTTTCCCTTTGAATTATCTGAAAACAAAATATGAACTGAAATACAGATTACGCCAATAGATCATTTTCTTTGGCCTAAAACCTCTACTCCATGATGCAGAAATTAAGACATTCACAACCTGCTAATAATAATTAAACTAAGCCACCCCAGCCCAGCCTGGCAACACCAGGGGCTGTGGAATCGAGTGCAGGTGGAATTGCAGTGGAGTTCACACCAGAGGGAAGTTGTTACTGCTTGTTGGAATGACTCGAATGAGCACTTCTTTCTGTGTATATCTTAAGATATTATTTTATGTATAGAACCCCAAGTGCACTGAAGCTTTTATGTATCTGGGCTAAGTACTGAACCACATACAAAGATTTACATGATTAGTAAGAGCATCCTCTTAAGCATATTCTTATCTGTCAGTCTGGAATGCATGTGGAGGATTAATGGAATAACTCACAGCTACTTTCCTTATCAAGAGAAAAAATTTTAAAAGAAGGAACCAAAGAGGAGTACTGCATTATTCTAGCTGGCAAAGTGCACCCCTGCTATACAGAGAAAGCATGGGGAAGAACGAGAGCTCTCTTCTTTCTTTGGTGTTTATTACTTGCGACATTGATCTTCTAGTGACAACACTCCCACTTATTTCAGCTGAAACAGGAATAAGGCCTGGGATCATCTCAATCCAAAATTGAATGGAGTACAGTATCATTCTGAAAAAAAATCAAGAGCTGGTAAGTGTCTCTGCTTCATATATATTTTCTCTGTTTTTCTACAAGAGGCTTAAGGATGTAAGGCACCTCTAAAAGCTGTCTTTATTATTAATGCGACATGCAGTAAAGCAGACACCTGTGATTACTGCAGAACAGCATCACACAGCAGTGCCTATTCATTGGCTCCAGGCTCACTTTGAAACCTTTTACAGACTCTCAAAAGATATTTGCAAATTAATAGAAAGGAATTAGAATTATGAAGACAGCTTTGAGTCTGTAAGAATGAGAAAGAAATGAACTGATTTGATGAATTAGTAGGAAGCTGATTTGATGAATTAGTAGGAAGTGTCCAAGTAATTTTATTCTGGAAATACAGTTTAATTCAAAAAATGAAACTGAGATTTTTGTAGATTCCCATTGAAAAATTTCAATAGGAAAAGGGAGAAGCCAGGATGGAAATACTAAAGGCTCAAACTGTCTTCAGCAGGCAGGAAAGCTGAACTGCTAAAGGAGCACTTTTTTAAACATGTCTCTGCCCAAAGTTGACATACACAAGAAGCAGTGAAATGGATGGAAAAAGAGAGGCCTGGAAGGAAAGTAGCAGAGTATTTCCTGTTTGCTTTGTCTGTTTGAAACAAAAGGTTTGGAAAGTATTTCCTGCTGTTGATGATGATCTGGGTCATTGTTGGGAAATGCTGTATGTTCAACGTTTGGACAAGGGCCTTTCTGGCTAATCAGAACCCTGACCTAGAGAACAGCTGTAACTAGTCCCACTCGACTGTAAAATACTCTGCATTAGCTCAGCTATTGCAAAATACTCTGTAACAGCTTCTGCAGAAACGAGGGCACACTAGCTCACTGGAAATTAAGAAGTATTGAGCCACGCAGGTGGCAAATGAAGTATTTGATGTTTTCCTGGAAGAACTACAGCACCCTCACAATAGTCCAGGCTCCTTTCCGCTCTGGATCCTCCCCTCAGAAGTGACTATGGGGCAGTCTCAATCCGTATTCATGGGGTTGAGGTGGGACTGGCTGAAAACTTTACAGCTCATTTGATAGTTTATTTATACAAAATGAATGTCCTATTACCACCTTCCTCCTTCAGATTCCCATGGGAGATTTTGAATTTTCTTTGAAGCTGCCTCCAAGTTTTTCTGACCACAGTTTTTGATATTTGATCTTCTGAGAAAAACTCAAAATTAGAGGAATATTTGGTTTTGTTAATTGCCAAGTTCTTTTTATGAGCAGAAAATATATTGAACTCTTTGCACCTTTGACTCCATGCATACTCCTGTGCCTTATGTGAAAGTTTCTGTTGATATAAGATACAGAAAATGAGCAGATCTGTGCCCACACAGCGCAGTATGTGAGCAGTGCTCTGCTCTGGTACATTCAGCTCAGTTTTGACACATGTTTAGATGTTTTGCTGTATTGGCTCCACTCCTTCTACAACTGTCTGAAGCTCTTCCCAGGTGAACACATTTCAAATGTAGAACTAAGCTGTGCAAGTGCACGACTGCTGCCATCCCCATATATTTCTTATCAGGAATTATGAACATTTTATCCAAGGGCCGTAGAATTGTATTAAGCATGTTTACTTTTATCACCTCATCCTATTGAGCCTGTTGAGAGCAGATAGATCTGACATCACTGTTACTAGCTCGGACTTCACCCAGAAGACTGTATGGTAATCTTGATTGTGCAGCATTTTGAAACAAAGCACAGCTACATTTCAGAATCTCTGTTCTGCTGCTAAGTTGAGAAATATGAAATGCCATAAAAAACAACCCATGAATATTATGGGGAGTATAAACAAGCTTCTTGCATCAAGATGAGCTGTAGTTAAAAAAAAAAATCACAGTTTATTGTGTGGGTATAATGAAGCAGATCGATCCTGTTGCTTTATAAGGAGAACTTTTAATCTTTGTATAGGTCATTCCCAAAACAATTCCCTATTTGTGCAAATCAGAATTCTCACTGCCTGTCTTTTGAATTATTTTTTTCATGCCCTTTCTTGAATCATCATATCAGAAACCTCTTCTGCTGTTTAGACATGAGTATTTGCATCATGATCTAACAGTGTCAAACACAGAGCATAGAACTGGGCCCAAAAGAGAGCTCTGCTAATGCACCAGCATGAGGAAACTTGCACCCATGGGGCCTGTCAGAGAAATGCACAGGTAGAGAACACTGTTATCAGCTTCGTTATCCCCCAAAATTGTTTCTCTAGCTGTTCAACGGAATATGAGCCTCACTAGGATCCCTATGGGAGGTGAGAGAAATTTTGCTACTGGCTTCAGTGATAATAAATGCAAAATAGTTTCCTAAGAAGTGTTCTCTGAAGGAAAAGATGTCCTAAAGGTTGACATTGCAGCAGGCATGTGGGAGAGGGGGGGTTGGGACCTTTCTGCCTGCATGGATTTGAACCAGATACCTCTGTGCATCTGTGTGGTGTTCAGTTCTGGACCTCTTTGCTGATGCCATTGTATTTGCAAAGGACAATCTGGCTTTTTCAAGGCCATGTATATGAATTCCCATCTAATCTGTTGAGGAGGGGAATCTTTTGGAGGAGAGGAATTTACTCTTCAAGATCCTGTTCAGGTGATTTGTCCAGTCTAGTTGGGCCGGCCGAGCCCACGCATCCTCTGTGTGGTTCCAAACCCAGTGGTGGGACTTGTTCCCTGGCCCCGTTCCCTGGTTCCCTGCCGCTTGGTTCCTCCAGCGCATGGTTTGCGTGTGCCGGATCGGGACGCAGGCATCTCCTGGTCGCTCTTCTGCATACATTGATCTTACACCTGCCCGCTGCCCTCCAAGAAAGAGTTTTGCGTATTGAAACTTTGTGAAAGTTTCCGTTTTATTTAATTTTGAAGTAAAGCACAGCTACATTTCAGAATCTCTGTTCTGCAGCTGAGAAATATGAAATGCCACAAAAAACAATCCATGAATATTATGGGGAGTATAAACAAGTAACAAATGCCACCAGCATGAACTATCTATAGAAAATGTTTTTATAAAAGCTAATTTGTTTCAAAGCAAACTACCCCTTTTATATCTTCAGTGTGCCTCTATTGGAATAGGCCAGAGATTTCTGCCTCTCCTATTCATTTCCCATCAAGCAGCTAAACATTGTTTGGTGTGAGAAACCCTTGCAGGTCCCCAGCTCTGCCTGATTGCACTTTCCCCGGCTCTTCAGACTTGCATCTAAAAAGAAAAATTGATTAGGAGGATGAATGCCAAGTCTGATCATCAAATATTTAAACCTGGCGGGTTTCCAAGAGCAGCAGGCCTGCTGGCCTCTGGAAACAGCCTTGTTTCGCTAGGCATGACCTGGCATTGCTAGTTCTCAGAAGACATGAGGTCACCGGCACAAGAGATGTTATATTTGGTGCCCTTTAAAGAGGGAAAGAGGACAGAGATGCAAATAAGGAGGGTGTCTTCACTCACTTGTGGTAGGTCAGAAGCATCATCCATAAGGGAGAACGTGCTTGTGTCTTTATGGTGTGAGAGTGGAAATGCTAATGCCATCAGTGACCTAAATGAAACAAATACAGGGATTCCAAGCCACGTGTCACACTCATCACGGCTCAAGGAATTAGCATCTTATTACATGGACTGTAAATGAAGTTTCTGACACAGGTTTGTCAACACAGAAGTACAGCAAAGCTTGCAAGTCCTATGATATTAGAGACTTGTACTGATCTCTAGATCTCCATTCAACATATTCTTTAACATCTTTGTGCCTTTTTCTTTTTTTTTTCCTTTTTTTTTTTAAAAAAAAAGAAAGTGCTTGGGGATTTTTTTAGCTCATGCTGTTTTCAAGGAAAAAAAATCCAGTTGTTGACAGTTTCTTGCTGTGCAGGATGTTACATTTGAAATACAGTGTGTTGGAAGATGCTAACTGTCCAGTTGAGTCATAGTACATGCTGGGAATAGCAAGAGCTACTATTTTTCCAAAAAGAAATTGTAACCTAAGCCCTAGAGATGTAAAGACATTTACTTCAGCTTACCTTATCCGTTACAAGGAATCCATTGGTAGTGAACAGAGCTATTTGCAGGATATGAAGTTTAAACACACATACACGAGCTCTGTGTAGGATTTGGGATCTAAACAGAATAGAGGAGCTGGGAAAGAGGGAGGAACTGTGTGTACTTCACAGATGTGCTCTGCAGTTGGTGAGAAAACCTTGAAATGTTTTCTCAGAATGAGTTTCATAGGTGACTTACTGAGATGGCCTTTTTTTAAATAGTGATCCTGGCCTCCTCCTTCATATTTGTATGCATTTGTTTATGTTCAGTTCAAATATAAATGGATGCTGAACTCAGAAAAATCTCCCTCTCCACACCGATCAGAGCTAGGAAATACCGTAGGCTGCACAGGGCAGAGAACAGAACTGAGAATCAAAGCCAAACCTTCTGCTAGGCCATGGCCTGGCCAAGCGTTCCTTGCTCCCCTGCTCCCTTTTTAAATTCCTACTGTTTTGTAATATCACAGTTTGAGAGATGACATGACACTTCACCAACGTGTCAAGACAGACCAAGCAAGCTCTGCTTACATAACCTGCAAATCTCCTTTCATCTCACAGGAACTGTCAGGTGACTTCTTTTACTCCTTCTTTTACAAGACAAAGGCAAAAATTCCTCTGGAGTCTGATGATGGACAGATCAAGATGTTTATCTACAAGATGCCATTGGAGGTAATTATGCCTCTCAGTAATAACAGAATATTTCTTCTAGCCTATTTAACATTTTTGTGTAATCACTTTTCTGTAAAAATGTTAATTGTCACATTTCTCTAACGTTTCCCCTATTGTGCTTTTGTGGTGTGCATCCTAAACACCTGCAAGGCGTTGCAGGGATCTTTTTTTTTTCTCTGCTTGATTGTTTGATTTCAGCATTCAATCACTTAGTTTGTAGTCTATACAACTGTCATCTGAAGTGATCTATCACATATTTTGTGATCTTCTGATGGGAAGCCTATGCCTACATATGTGACAATTCTCTTTTAAGAGGCATTAACCAGGGATCTGACAACTGGCAGAAATCACTAAAGTTCAGCACCTGGCTCTCCTCGTTTAAAGATCAGAGATGGACATTTTTTGTAACACTCCACTTTTCCTAATTGTGTTAGCCTCCCTTTTTAATGCAGGCTGTATAATTTGCAGATATCAAACCTTGTTGTAAAAAACAACCTCACCCACAGTACCAAAGGCACAGGGAAGTGCAATGACTTTTACCCTTCCATAAAGAGAGGAAGGAATGAGAAAAACAGAGGGAAAAAAAAAAAAAAAGAACGGAGTTCCTTGGTTGTTTTAGGAAAGCTCCTGTCATTGTAAATGGCTTTCCTGGATGGACAGATGGGGAATAGGAAACACCTCACCACAAAGTGTCAGTGCAAAGCCCAGCCTTTGCATTTCAGCTCTCAGCAGCTCGGTTCAGGCGCTACTGGTGTCTTCCCACGTGCTCAGGGTTGTGGTTTTCCTGCAGGCAGCCACCACCTACCAAGGCAGGTCACAAAAGCAACCCTGCCCACTGCCATGTGATAGTGTTGTTTTGTAGGCTTTTTTTCATAATAAGGTTTCTGCTATGTGTTTGTTGGAACACATTTTGGTTTGCTAGAATTAGTCATCCATATGCCATCATTATGATTTATGTAATCATTGTCATCATTATTCAGAATTATCAATTATGAATATTATCATCAAATGGGTGCTATAAAACAAATACATTTAAATAACTGGAGATAAGACACTGTGATAAATATGGTGCATTTTTCCAAGGACTGGCTTAGTAGTCTGGCCATTTAACTGGTCCTCATCTTGTGAGCAGGACTTCTGTCAGCACAGGTAAAATAAAGAGGCAGTTTGACTCCTATTCCAAATCTAGAATGGAAAAACAGTATAGAGGGCATAGCAATAAGCTCTCCACACATCTACTTTTATATTCTGTAGTCCCAAAATGCATTTTTCTCATTTGATGCCATGTACTGGTGAGATGTGGCATATTACTGTCTCTAGCGTCATGCTATCATACGTGTGCTCACAAGGATAACCAGTGTTGGGTGTTTGTGCCTTGTATAACTTGTAGATGAAACATTTCTCCTTAATATGCTGTATCTCAGAAGGGAAACTTAAGCTGGGATGCTGCATTTTGTCTTCAAATGTTAATGATCTTAACCTATCAGTTCCTGGCCTGCCACTCCAGCATGCATAATGCAAAGCTCGGTGTAAGCTCAGTGTGGGCCCCTGTACGGGATGGGAATCAGCTGGATTCTCCTGGCAGGCTCCAAGCAAGCATGCTCTGGAGCTGGATGCGGTGCTGATTGGTAATTGTTATGAGCAAATATAAATTAGCTAATATGGTATAAATGTGAGGAGGAGGGGATGCTGACTGAAGAGGGAGAAGGGAGAACGCTTTAGTTCTACATGGAGTTGCAAAGAAAAAGTAAGTGGTCGACTGACACCTCCTTAAAGCCTCGCTTCCCTGCCGGAATGCGGTGTGGGTTATTTTGAGGCTGCCTAATGCACCTGATGTGGAAACGCAGGGAAGGCAAGACACTGGTTTTAAATCAAGGCAAGTTCCCCAGAGCAGGCCTGACGAGCTCACCTTTCCCACGTTCTGCTTCAGCACAGTTCATGCATGTTATTTTTCCTGAAGTGAAAACCCATGTCCTCTTGGTTGTGAAGAGAAGCGAGCCAAAAGGATTGGTCTGAGAGTGGGATATTAGTGGTTGCCTCGGGAGCAACGGGCAGACCACTTGGCTGACCCTAAAATCCTTGGCAGCTGAGTAGCTTCTGTGTGATTTCATGCTTTAAATGATTCCTGTGCTCGTGACCAACATCATCCCTCCTTAGAGCGAGCAGGACCTGAAGAGAAGCAAGGCAAGAGAAAAAATGATTCATTTGCACAGACTAGGTGGATGTTGCCTCCTAGCAAACCGGTCACCTGTCACAAAATGCCTTCTGCATTGGCGTGTGACCTGTTCTTCCTAATAGAGGTGACTGAACTTCGCCTGCACGCAAAGCATGGGGAGAGGAGCATAGAGCAGCCTTAGCATGAGGAAAGGAAGAATAAGAGCAAGAAGGTAGGCTTGGGGAAGGTGAGCTCATGTTGGCTCTCCTTTTCACTTAAAAAATGGCCAAATTAAGTTCTGTGTTACCTGTTTGGTAAGGTTTTGGTTTACTTTCCAAGAGTACAAATGGGAACTGGTTACCTTCTGGAGCAAACTTACTCAAAAGCTAAGTAAATCTTTGTGCATAAGACGGTGCCTCGGGTTTGGCTGGCGTGGCTCTGGTCACGACGCTGGAATCTGGGACTCGTTTCTCATCCCAGACTTGATAACAGAACTTGAAGACTAGATCTTCCCTGTTGGGGAAAGCTGAATTATTGTCAGACTGAGTCCCTGTGGATTCAATTATGTGAGAGATGGTTGTATTAGTGAAGGTTAGGAGTGATGCTTTTACAGCACTCTGTTGTTAGTGATAGTATGACAGTTAGAGTCTTTGTTTTTCTTTATTTTAAATATATGTAAAGTATTTGCAAAGCTATTTTTATCTGTAATTAGCATTTCCTGACTTCTGAGTCCTAACCACAGAGAGGGAGATTTATCTTTCTTTCAGAACATTTTGTTTCCCTGGTCTTGCTGCTGTGATTTATCTGAGAATAGCAAAGATGCCCTCGATTCCCACACTCTGTAAACTGCACAGAATTCATCTGAAGTATGATTCAAAATTACAGATGATTAAGATGGTGAGAGTACACAGTGACTTGTCAGATACCTGGTATGGAAAAATTGGTCTTATAAAACAGAGTGACTCTATCTATCCCATTATGTGGTAAAGAGCTTTAAGGAAAAGGTGAAACATATGCAGGAAGTTTTGCGTGTTGGTTTTGTATCCTGTGTTTACAGTTTCTAGTGTGGCTGCATGTAAGAATATATAGTACAAGAGAACACTCTGGACTGAAGTTATATGCTTAGTATGCTACAACTTACAGAAGTTAAGGGTGTTTTTCTTCCTATTATTCTCTCTACCATTTGGTTGCTCTAATTACAAGCAGCCTGCTTCGAATTTCCAGGTGCAGTTTATTCATGACCAGTTTACACCCTTTGTGCTTGCACCGACCATATCTTGTATATTAAATAGCCTCTAAATCCAGTGCACATGCAGTAGTTAAAAGCGAGGGTTGTGTTTCCTGTATGTGGCCAGCATTCCCCTCAGGCTGAGCACCACCAGCACCAGCTTTTAGGATTTGTTGAAGTCACCTCACCCTAGCTGCTGGCAGGGACGTGTTTCACCCACCCTTCCTAATGAATCACATTAGCTGATATGTTTCCCCCTACACGCTCATTTCCTCGACTCAAATTGTGTAAGTAATTGTGCCCTGAATACTTTAAATGAATGAGAAGTGGTATAATGATGCTGTGTTCTCATGAAATCCTCCTGTTTTCTCCCGTCAGGACTGCTGAGGATCGCTGGTGGTCCCTGCAGCAGCGGAGACGTTTGGATAAGAAGCGGATCAGCCAGGAGAGGAGAAGCAGGAACCCAGCAGCTCCGGGCAGGTCTGTGTCCTCCTCCTGCTGGCTGTGAGTCCAAAATCACATTTCGTGGCTGTGCCAGTGGGGACACACACAGGGTTCCCAAACCCACATCTGGGATCAAATTTCAGGACCATGGACCCAGTCAGTATGTTTGAGGAAGAGGAGACAGGGAGGGGAAGGAGAGATGGCCTCGCGCGTGCTGAGCTTTGGAGGAAGGTGCAGCTACAGTGCGAGGCTGCACGACCGAGGGGAATTTTCTAAGTGTCACTTATTTGCATAGTGCTTCCTCTCGGTCTTCCTCTGGCTATAAAAAAATCAGTCTGGCCACATGAAGCAAAACACACAGATGCCAGATATCCTATGCTGAGAAGAAGTCGTTAGTGTTGTTATATGGGCTGTGAGAAGAGGTGAGGACTTGTGTGGAATGGGAGTGGAGAGAGAAACATGATTTACCTTGTGCTGCCCTGCCTTGTATATCCTGTGTCTTAGAGCATAATTTGCACATTACTTATTTTTATGTGGTTAAGCTCAACTAAAAGAACATATGCTTTTTATCTCCTGTAAATAATGTCATAATGTAATGATGCTAGGACCTGCTGCCTATAAACAGAAAAGAAGCAGAAAGAACACAGTGCCAAGCTACAGTTTTAAAGCCAGGCTTTGAATACTGTTGTTGATGGTTTTTTTTTGTTTTTTTTTTTTTTTTAAGCCCCAGATAGGAAAATTATTCATAAATGAAAGCACAGGTAGCAGGAGTTCTTGGAATTTTGTTCTTAAGGAAGCCATCCAGGAGAACATCCTGGGAGGAGGCTTTGGCTGGGTGATCCCTGGGCCAGCACGGAGGCCACCAGCAGCTTCCACAGTCAGTCCCAAGGTGGCACCTCCTTGGGTTTTGAATGGCACTCGGAGCAGCTGGGGAGCTGCCCTTCCTCAGGAGGACGGCACTGCTCGCTGCTGAGCAGCCGCTGGGCGAGGACAGCTCTGACTCTCAGCCTCCCTCCCCAGCCTCCTGGTGGCCCTGGTGAAGCCGGTGGCACCTCTGCACCGCCCTCCTCATCCTCGGTCCTGCCGCGGCTTCCAGGCTGCTTGTGTGGCAAATGTCGCTGGCCCGGCCCGCACCGGGCACCGCTGCTGCCCCGCTCGTCCCTGGCGCGGGGGAGAGCGGGCAGGCGGGCCAGGCCTGTCCCCCGGTGCCTCCGCGGGCTCCAGCCGGCTCCTCTGACCCCATAATCCGCCTGACCCCGCTCCGGGTTCTCCTCAGCCCGGGCGCGGGGCAGCGCGGCGGGGGGCGCTGCAGGGCGCGGGGCGGGGCGGCCCGGCCCACCCGCCTTATAGCGAAGCGCCCGCCCGCCGCTGCCAGCGCCGCGCGCAACCGCCCCAGCAGCCTCGCCGAGCCCCGCAGCGGAGCTGAGAGGAGCCCTGACGGGCCGGGCCGAGCCGAGCCGAGCCGAGCCGAGGGAGGTGAGCTGGGCCGGGCCGGGCTGGGACGGAGCGGGGCTCGCGGGGAGAGGGACGGGCAGGGGGTGCCGCACGGGTGCCGAGTGCGCCTGGGGGCTTGGCGGCTTCTCTGCTTCTGCCTTTTTCTTTCTCTCTGTTTTCTTTTTCTTTATTCTTTTTTCCCCTTTCTTCTATATTGTTTCTTTTGTTTGCTTCTTGTTTTCTTTTTTCCTTCCCATTCTTTTTTTATTTCCTTTTCCCGTTTTTCTTGATTCCTTCTTTCCTTTCTCTTTTTTCTTTCCCTTTCCCCCCCCCCGCCCCTTTCTCTTTTTTCTTTCCCTTCCCCCCCCCCCCCGCCCCTTTCTCTTTTTTCTTTCCCTTCCCCCCCCCCCCCGCCCCTTTCTCTTTTTTCTTTCCCTTTCCCCCCCCCCCCGCCCCTTTCTCTTTTTTCTTTCCCTTCCCCCCCCCCCCCCGCCCCTTTCTCTTTTTTTTTTTTTTTTTTTTCTCTTTCCTCACGGGTCCCCCCGGGGCTGAGCTCTCGGAGCGAGCTGCCCACCCGGCCCAGCTCTGCCCACCAGGCGCTGCATTGGCCTGAACAGCAAGGGCTGCTTTCATGGGCCCAGGAGCCGGAATGTGTCACCCGGACACCCAGCGCGGATTTGAGCAGCCCGGGTGGGGGCAAACCCGGGGCGCAGTCAGAGCCGCCTCCCGCCAGGAAGAGGAGGCTGCTTGGGTGGAAGGGTGCTGCAAAACTTCCTACCAGCTCCACGTGCAGGGTCTTTTGCTGCCTGCTGAACAGGCAGCTATTAGAGTTACCGCCTCTGGCCACTAAATCTAAAAGAATCCCCTATTTCCTGTACTGTTTCTTTTTATGCAGTACACTTCTAATCACATTTTTCACTTCGGAGAACTCCTCAAGTTTAGTTTTTGGATTTGGATCGCAAGTAATGCGGGGAGGGAATTTTGAGTTCCTTTCTGATGTTGTTTTCATTGGAGCAGCAGAGCTACTGCCGAGAAACAGTGTTTGCAAAACCGGCTCTAGAGCCAGCTGTGATTTAAGACAGTCAAAGGGATTTTAAAGGCTGCTTCAATATGATGCCTCTGATTATTATTTTTTATGGGTCTTAGGGGGTTTAGACTATTGTTTGTATGCTTCACTTTCTGATTTTTTTACTGTCTGTTTGGCCCAAGGGAAGTGCAGAGCTCTGGAGGGGAGAGGAAGCCGAGGGGCATTAGTGCTGGGAGAACTAGAAGCCCAGAGTTCAGCGAGGGACTCAGAGGACTGCACTGTGGTCAAGGTGCCATCAATGCATCACAATGTGCGTGTGGGACAGCGTACAGAAGTACATATGGTTGGAAGTATAAGCAAAATCGAGAAAGGAAAAACTAGTCAAGGTGTTACTCTTGCACCTTTTTTTTCTAAATTTAAGTCTTAACTTCTCGGGAACCACTTCTGATAATGCCTATGGAATAGGCTCAACAGGGAAGTGATAGAAACTGGTCAAATCATGGAGGAACGTTACCCAGGCTCATCATTAGCAAAATGTAATTACACTGTAGCCATTCAAAGCTACACAGACAGATATTGTGGATATGAGCAACAGGAGTTGATGATCAGTCTGCCATTCGTCCGGAAGGTGCCTGCCGGAGAGGGAGGAGAGGATTGAGTTTGAAAAGCCTCAAACCTGTCAACTTCTTTGTGGAGGCAGGGGGAGGGAGCTGTTGGTGCGACCGGACCACTCCACACTTCCCTTTTCCTCCCCAGAAGCAGCCTCTTACCCAGCAGGTTCTTGCTGGCTGGTTAGCACCAAGCTGATCACCTTCAAGCACAAAAAAAGCAATGAATTGCCAAGTATTTTTTTTGCACGACAGCTCTGAAACACCAGACTCAAACATCCTGCCTCTCTCAACAGGCTGCTGCAGAGAGCAAAGCAAAGCGCCGCGCAGCAAGTGGAGGTAGAGGGCAGTGATCTGAGCTTGCAGGAGCCTAAACCCTAGGGCAGCGTAGAGACACTTGGTTTGCTCCTTTGTATCTCGGTCTAATACTGATTTTTTTTTTTTTTTTTCATTATGTTCAGGGCAGCCCGTTGGGTAGATCAGTAATCTTAATTTCCTCTGCCTCCTAAACTGCTCCTTTTCACTTCTTTTTATTACTGTATCTCAGTAATAATCAGTGCAATCATGTTGGAGGCCTCTGGGGCAGCCCCTTGGCGTTGTGGTGAGTTTGGAATTTTTCTCTTGGAACCGCTTTCCATTTTTCATGACATTTGTGTGGCTGTATCTCGCCTGATAAACCATCAGGAATAGCACTAATTGAGGTGATGCACAGGCTGCCTGCTTTGCCCGGGCTCTTAGCTCCCATGCAGCCACAATGATGGTGTCGAGCTCTGTGGGGTGGGATTTGCTTCTCCTTGTACAGGCTCCTGTCTGAAAACAAACAGCTGCTTTGTGTTGCTGAGCAAGAGTTTTCTAAACAAGGCAGAGAAAATTGCTTCTTTTTTCTTTTTCTTTCTCTCTTCCTCATCTATATGATTAAAAAAAAAAGAGAAACATTAAGGTACATAAGAGGATGTAGAGAAGGGGAATCCATTTGATCACAGGGGCAGCTTCTCAGATCTCCACCTCCCCAATATAATCAGCTGCAAGCTTCTTGGGGAGAGAACAGGAACAGCACTGAAAGACACTTAATCTGCTTTATTTCATTTATTTTTTTTCAACTTGTGGGACATGTGGAATGCATTAAAATTCTGCTGGTGCTGTTTGCTCTTTCCTCTCTCCCCCAGGAGAGAGGAGAATCCCATGCAAGTGGAGTTGCATCTTCTCCGGTGTGGCTGCAAGGGCTTGCTGGTATATGGCGTGTGGATTTGGCTCTTGGAAGCTGACTCCATCTAATGGACAGGTTCAAACAGCCCGGAAAACCTCGTCCCGCTCCAGTCGAACGGGTCCTCCGGTGCAAAAGTCTCTCCTCCGATTGCAGAGTTTTGCTAGTTCTTTAATGGCCTTTTATGTGTGCCTGTTGTGCAGCTTCTTTTTCCATTAGGATGGTTGAAAATACAGATAAATAATGACATAACTAAAGAAATCCATTTTAAATAATGTTTGAGCATCTTGGGGATAATGACACCAGTATGGGGAGATTGCTCCATTATTAATGCAATTTAGAAACTAAACAGTAGTCTAAGGGAAATTACATTACGTTTTTGACAGGTATCCACTGTGTGACTGTTGGGATTCTAAGGCTAATCTAGCTTTTGCCCCAAATCCTGCATTTCTGTGGGAAGAACTTTGTGATATGGTGGAGGTCTTGAGGGATGTTTAAATCCTCAGGAATTTCAAGGATAATGAATGTGAATTTGGCCTTTGGGCCCTTCCCAGGCTGCATAGTGGCCTCTCGCTGCACGTTTTCCCTAGCAGCTGCTCCGAGAAGACACATGTGGGTCCCTTTGAAAGGTGATCGGAGAGCAGGATAAGAGCGACGAGAAAACAGAATTGTCCTGTGGTTTGCAGCCCTGCTCTTTACCCTGGTGGCTCCGTGCCTATCTGATTGCAGTGCCTTGTGCTGGGCAAAGTAAAACACAGAGCCTTGACCAAATGTTTTCTCTGAATATTGAACCCCTGGTCCATTGCTGCACCTCAGGGGCAGCTTATGGCCTCAGGCAGGGAGTTCCAAGGTTCCCTCAGGCTCATCTGAGAGAGAAAACAAGCTGGTAAAGGCTGGGGAAAGGGAGTTGCGTGTTTCCATCCATGAAACTTAATGAAAGTAGACCACAAGGCTGATTACAACCCTTTGTCACCAAACCCTCCTCACAGTGCGGTGACATATCCAGCCCCACAGTCCTTCTGGGGTAGCAGCCAAGAAGGGCCAAATTTGCCCTGCCTTGTAGGTCGTGACTTTGTTTCCTCTGATATTTGGAACAAATCCAACAGCAGGGCATCAGGAAATCACTTTTCCATCAGACCTCTTCATGATGGATAGGGGTAGGAAGGTCACTGAAAAAACAAAAAGTTTTTAAAAAAGTATAGAAATTTTCACAGGAGGGGATAGAATGATACCTGTGTGCCCTTATGGTTACACTGTGTTAGGGAAAGTGTGTCTGAAACGTGATCCGTGGGGAGGTGTCAGGTTCGTCTCTATGCAGAGCGACCTCTTTCCCTTATACCTGAGAAAGGGTATGTTGACACTGGGGCATTAACACAGTAGACATAAATAGCTGGATCCACAATTCTCGACAGCTCCATTCTTTTGCATACATATCCAGCACATGATTGGAACCGTCGGCCTCAGCATCAGGAGTAAGTGCATTTTGTGATGTATAAGTAGACCTGGAATCCAGCCTCTCACCAATGGCTCTGCTGGCCTTGCAGGTTTGGTAGCTGTAAAGCACAATACAGTGTGTTTTGCCATTTAACTCTGCATGCATAGGATAGATGTGCTGAGCAAGAAAGTCTAGTCTTTGTATGCATGGTAATTAGTAGGAGCAGTCAGACTCTCCATGTGTCTGCTCACTAGCCAAATAAGTGCAGCACGTAGCCTACGTTTCTGGTCTATCAGCACGGTAAGCCACTGCTGAGACTATCATGTTCTCTAAAAATCAGATTAGTAATAACTTGATTTTGGTGCTTTCCAAACTGCCCCCCAAAGGGATGTGGCAGAGGATTTGTATAACCTGGAGTTTCCAAAAGGTTTAAGGTGTTTATCGAGGTGGCTGCTGTCCTTTGAGCAGTTTTAGAGGGTGAGTTACGGTGTGCCTCTTGGACTGAGTTCTAGTTAGTGCAATCACACGCCTCGATGACACCATATAGACACTGCTAGCTTGTTAGTGCAGCAAACACTGCGTTCACATGTGTTCAAAGATGCAATTCACTGAAATTAGTTATGCTGTCAAGACTGGTTTGAGTGGAGTTGTCCCTAGAAAGAAGATAAAATGGCAGCATTTTGGTTTTGCAAGTAGTTGGTTACGTATGTTTAAAGAGAAAACAAATTCTTGAATGTGTAGTTTATGTAGTGCTTGTCTCATAATAATCTTGATTAAGGACTTACCTCCTAACGGAGCATAACTTGCAAACAGTGTTTGCTGATTCAGAGCTTGAGGACTTTCTGTCTGTTCCTTTCTCTTCATCCAAAGAAGAACCTAAATGGGAATTCTCACCTGGAGTTTTCTGGCAGCCCTGGGTGCCCACAGCTGTGCCAATTTTCCCCTCGGATGCTGCCTCCAGGGCCAGAGGTGCTGGCACAGCTGGTGCGCAAGGCTCCGACGTGAGCGGTCGGGCCTGCAGGCAGGAAGCAGGGGAGGAGGGAGAGATGCCCTCTGGCTGAGGAGAGCAGGGGCACGTCGCATCCATCCACTAAGCTGTTCTGCAAGAAGTCTTGTCTTCATTCTCATTCTGCTCTGGAACGTCAAGCTGGAACATAATGAGACCCGAATACTGGTTTGAGGATAGAAACAAGGCTGAGTATCATCAGCCTTTGGAACCACAGGGGCCCATCCAGGTTTCCACATCCAAAGATCTACACAGGCCCCTGCCAGGCCTCACGATACCGCCATGAAGGAGATTGTTGTCTCCATTCCTCAGTTTTGGAGATGAGGACCCAGAGACAGGACTTGAGGTTGTGTTGCAAAGCACTGGCTGATGTGGTGTGAGGTTTAGAGCAGTTATTCCAGGCTCCTGCTCCAAACTTAATGGAGCATGCTTTTCTTTTGCATATGCAAATTCCAGTTGTTTCTATGGCTTGTGTCACGGAACGAGTGCTGGTGGGGGTGAGTGACACAACTCACTTCACTCGTGCGAAAGAAGCAGTAAAATATGTTTTACCGATGTAGACAAGGTTTTCACGAGATTGTATGGCAAGGTCACTTATTATTTACTGCATGGGCTTCAAGATATACACAGAATTACCAAGGAGTCACAGAGTTCGAACCGAAGCCCCTTGCTTTCCAAACTCCTCCTGAGGGGAGTCTGGCAGCAGCTGGATCCAGTCCTAGTCCCTGGTCAGTGGTTTATGACTAAGGGATTTTGTGCACAGTTACATCAGTGAAGCTTGCAAGTTTAAAAAGGGAGCGCTGTAGTCACTTACCATAAGTCTGTTAGGATGTGGTAAGGATCACTTATCCCCGAGGAGCCTCCTTGAGAGGCCTCCCTGCTCTGGGGGAGATCGTGGTGTGCAGGCCCTGCCATGCGAGGAGAGCTCAAGGGGCTCTCGGGTTGTCCTCACGTTTATGGGATAAGATGATTGACCTCTAGTCATTCGTTCATTTCAGAGGACTTTTGGCTGGTGTACCCACAATTAGCCTTGTCTCCCCATCAGGATGCAGCCATCTGGACTGTTACTGATGGTTGGTGTCTGAGTGGAGCAAGGAATCGGGGAGGCCCAAGCAGGATCTGATAGCGTCATTGGTGGTTAACAGCTGACTAAGGCTACATGTGAGAAGTCAGGTTGAGCTGGGGAAGGAGCTCACAGCTCGGGAGAGCGTTTTCACTATCATGCAGTAAAGGATTGGGAGAAGCGCTGTAGAACTGATAAGGCTGAACACTTTTATATATTTATTTATTTTACCTTTCTTTGTGAAGTATGCTTGCGGAGAAGGCCTGTATTTGCAGTTAGTTCTCATTGGCAATGGCCTGATAAAATTCCTAGGCTCCTGTTACTGTTACACAGTTGTACTCAATTGCAAGAGCTGAACGTGAAATGTTGCTGCTGGCAAGAATTTTTGGCGTGATCAGAAACTTGTATGAACTATAGCGAGATACACACAAAACAAATTGAGAAATACGGTGGAAGGAAGAAGCAAAACACAAATGCAAATGTTGAATGGGCCAGTCAGATTAACTTCTTCCATTAAAATACAGGTCTGCTATTCAACCTCCTGTCTTCAAAGAGTGTATGGGAAAAATGTTCCTTTTGGTTTGATTTTAATGGAGCATGCATTTCTACAAGCCTGAGTGCTCTGACATTTAATACAGATTAAAAAGGTATTTCATTAAGTGAATACTTTGTCAGAGTGATAAAGGAGGATGGTAGACTTCGGTGCAGGTAGGATGTAGCTTAAAAACTTTGTTCTAGTAGAAAAATCTCTACTGAATGAGCCGTTTGGCTCCTGGGCAGTTGTCCTCCTGGGGCTTGGGAAGCAGGATAGGATGGAAAGCCTTCAGTGGTCCTCAAGAGTATTTCTTTCTTTCTTATTAAAAAAGGAATTTTCTTCACTCTTGTCATACGCCCAGAGCATTTGCTATTTTCTAAAGCATTTCAGCAAATCGTCTATCTATCAGTGGTGAACCGGTATTGAAGCAGCTTCCTAATGAGTCTTAATCACAGAATCTCAGAATGGCTGAGGTTGGAAGGGACCTCTGGAGATCATCCAGGCCAACCCCCTGCTCCAGCAGGGACACCCAGAGCACGGGGCACAGGGTGGCATCCAGGTGGGTTGAAGATCTCCAGAGAAGGAGCCTTCACAACCATTACAAACCTAAATTAGGTAGCTGGGACCCAAGCGGGCACGTTTAGGGTAATTGCTGGGTGGCACGCAAGACAGCAAGCATCAGGAGTGGCTGCTGCGCTGGAGTGGCCAGAAACGAGAGTGAAAATGGGCAAAAAGAGCTGGGCACCTGGGAGCCCTTCACCAGTGTGCTCTGGGGAGGAGCGTGGCTCCGCTGCGAGGCCTTTCTGCCCCTGTGTTGCCCCTCTCGCTGCGCTGCTGGCGGATGGAGCGTCCTCTGAGGATTAGTTTCCTTTGCCAGTACTTGTATGCCTTATAAATTGTTATGGTTATACCTCTTTCTAATGTGAACTGTTCTCCCCTATTGAAATTGTTGATTAGGGAGGAAATACAGTGAACTCATTGTTCCAAGTAACACTTGAGCCACATAAATATTTCAGGGGATTGCAGCAGCCTTAAAAGGCTCAAAGATGGACACGAACAAACGTGCCTGAAATTGGTTGAATTTTTTTGCAATGTGAGAGGAGATTGAAGAAAGAAAAATGTTTCAATAGTGCAAAAAGATTTATGCATGGATAATAACATTTCAGTAAAAGATGTTTTTGCACCTGGCAGTTGAGCTGTGGTGCTCCTTGCCACAGTATGCTGTGGGTGCTAAAGGATTATATGAGCTCAGGAAGGAGCTGGAAAAAATGTAGGAAGTTGTGCAGCCCCACGGTGCCATCTTCAGCTTAGGAGTTGTTTAAGCTGCCAGTGCTGGGAAGATGCTGAGTAAGTACCCCTGTGTGCTCATTTTGTACTTAATTCTGACCCAGGTAAGCACATCTGGCCACCAGAGCCAGATTGGGTGAAGTTGCCTATTTCACTGTCCCTTTTATTTCTTTGTTTGCTGGTCTCACTTCACATTTCCCTGTTCCTTTATTGCCGCCTGCCTGGGGCATGTCAAGACTAATGTCTCTGGGGAAAACAGTCCTTCCTATCCTAAGCGACTCGCTGTGAGCTCAGCTCCAGGGAAAGCGTGGGCAGAGCCGGGCTCTGGGAGCTCGAGATGTGCCTCCGTCCTCTCCGTGTCACCCGCAGCGATTCAGCCGGCACGCGCAGGGAGGCAACGTTGCCGCTGTTGCAGCCCTCGCGTTCACCTGCCCACAGAGCGGCCGCGGGCCGGGCACCGGCCTCCCCGCACGGCTGGCGCTGTCTTCAGCCCCACTGTCCTGCGACGTCGCTCGTGCAGTTGCGGTGCTCACGACCCACCTCCAGCCGGGCCCTCGCGGACGCGGTTGGGCCTCCTCCATCCTCGCCACCAAGCTGTGCTGGGGGTTGCTCCCACGGAGCAGCTCGTGCTGGACCTCTCATTGCTCTTCTCTGGGGAGAGTTTTCCTTTTTCCCCTTTCCCTCTGTTTCAACAAATCTTTAAACAAAAAGAGATGGGGGTGATGTGGAATGTAGGTCTCTTACCTCAGTTTGTCTAATTTATTCCTGCTTTTTAAGGAAGTACTGAGTGATATTCAGAGCACTTTTTGCACGTAGAGTGACGTTGTGGACGGAAGCTCCAGGACGGTGTGAGTAGTGGCCTGGGGGACGTGCAGGTAGAGCTGTGCTGGCTCCCTGCCCTGGCCCAGCTTTGCCCCAGCTGCTGCTCTCCAGCATCGCCCTGAGGAGGTCACCTTCCTCCGTCACCAAAAGCAGCTGACACGCCAGCCTGTGCAATCCCAGGCAAGCGCTGGGATTTTTCCTTGCTTTATCCTGCCTGCCTCATAATTAGGGTTTGCTGGACGTGGGGGCAGCTGGGCAATGTCCTGGTCTCATTAGCAGCGGGGTCACTGCAGCCGTGGCCGAGAGGCAGGGGTCACTCCCCTGCGCCGGGTTGAGAGCCCAGGGTTAAACCATAATCCTCGTGCTGCCCCAGCAGACGCGTGTTGCAACCGCTCTGCGTTCGTCTTAATTGAAATACAGGCACTAATTGTTGAATTAGTCATATGCAAAGCAGCAGAAAGGGGAAGCTTTTGCAGTGTTTCATAACGCCGCGTGTTTTGCAAGCGCCGCCCGTGCCGCAGGGTTGGCGTGCGGGGCTGCAGGACCCTTGCGTGGGCATCCTGGCTGCCTGAGGGTGCCAAGGAGGCAGCTGCAGCGGGCAGAGCCCCCGGCCTGGTGCTCCGGGTGCAAGAGATGCCAGGAGCTCTTCGGGAGATCAGGGACGCTGCGGGGAGCCCAGCAGGGTAGTGGGGTTCCTTGGGCTTTGTGGCTCCGGGCAGGGATGTGCTGAGGAAAGGACGCTGGAGTGGATGTGGCCGAGGATAGCAGCGTGCCATCGAGCTGTGCTGTTCTCATGCAGAGCTCGTAAAAATCAGCAGAGGAACAGGGGAAGCGCAGAGGTGTTTGTGTGTACAACTGGCCTGGAGAAGGGTAGGGAGGCGCCTGCTTAGTGTACTCTTGGAAACCAGGACATTTAAACATGAGCCAGCTAGGAAAAGCATTGCTGCCGTCATTTCCGAGTCCAAGGAAGGCCCGGAGGAAAGCAAACAATTTTTCAGATTTCTCTGCCGTGTCACTGCTCCCAGGGCAGGGCTCCCTCCAGGCAGCCCGGGGCTTGGAAAGGGCCTTTCCACGTCTCGCAGTGTTGCCAGCTGCAGAGCTGGTGGCGTCTCCTGGGTGAAAATCCAGCCATTTAGACACCGAGAGATTTCCTGGAGTCTCTCCTCGTGCTACATCCTGTTTGGCTTTTTTCCAAGTATTTCCTTACAAGTGTGGTGTGGTGCTGGGAAGGATGAATAACTTCAGGAAAACTACTGTCTTAAAGGTATTTTTAGGGACATGGAGTAGTCTTAGAGAACACCGATGTGATTGTATATGTAGGAATGGTGGTTGTGTTTATGTACTTCCCCTGCCTTTTTTTTTTTTTTTTTTTTTGTAGATTTTGGTAGTATTTATGACCTGTTGCATCTCTTGTCATCTGTGCTCTGTATTTACCTGTTAAAGAGACCTCAGGTTGTCATTTGTGTGTGTACCTTAGCCATTTGCTTTGAAAATACGGCAGATGTGGATTTTTTTTTCCCATTGGTTTATCTATTTTTTTTTTTTTTTTAAGTGTCAAATTGGCCCCTAACTTCTGTGGGTGAGGAGACGTGTATGAACAAAACGGGTTTGTTCAGCTAATCGTGAAGAGGAGAAGTAGTTCATTGATGCTGAAGAGGTGCTTGTTGAGAGCTGTGGGTGTTTAAAATGGGTCAGGTTTTCAGTTAAAAAAGAAAAAAACAAATGCTTGTCCACTCTTTTGCTTAGTACTTGCCATGCCTTGTGTGTGGCCTGAGCATCTGGAGTCACACTAGTGAGAATTACGTCTTACAGGGCCCTTTCAGAGGGGAAAAATCACTCCCTTTCCATGGATTGCAAAAGAGGCTGTGGGATTTGATTGGGGTGATATTCGGAGATTGCCCCAAGACAAGCAGATCATCTAGGCTGCCTGCATGGAGCTGTGGGTCGTAACAGAGCCCAAGGCTTTTTTAACTCCCTGGCCTATGTGAAATAGTGGATGATCCGGAGCATGGTGGTGATTGCAGCTACCGACGCGTTCAGGTACCTGCAAGATGGCTGCAGGTAACGGCCCTGCTCGGAGGAGGGTTGAGTTTTGGCTTTGTGTCTGGCTGCGAGTGTCCCCAGCAGCGCGAGTGACACCGGGCAGGATTTCTCCTCTCTCCAGAATTCTGTCGGTGGGGTTTACCTCACCACTGGTTGGGAAATGGGGGGAAAATAGCCAGAGTAGAGCAAACAAGCAGAAAAAGAGACAAATGCCACATTTTCCTTCCCAAAGGGCCGGGTAAAGTGATGGACACTTTAGAGTAGTGCTTTGTGGCTTGCTTTAAAGCACTGCTGGAGCTGCATGAGAAGCTCAGCATTTTGCTTGTGACTTGACAAGCAGGTTTGTATGTAGATTAGGAAGAAACCATGTGATTCAGTGAAAAGGGCATTTTCACTAGTCTAAGGGCCCAGATTGTGCTGTCTCATTAAGCAGAGACTTAGAGGTTTAAATTCCATTTATTTTTCCTGTAATTCATTAGATTTACAGTCCTACCATAATAAATATGCATTCAATAAATTCAATTCTATAGCAGAATTTCCTCAAAATCTGAGAAGCCCTCATCAGCACAAGCCTGCCCAGCAGGTCTCTTTAGGGGGAGCTTGGAAAATCCTCTCCTTTTGGTGTTGCCATCTCAGTCCCAGACGAAAACTGTACCCACTGCACGGCTAGAGCATTGGCTAGAGGGACTAAAACACCATTCACACGTGAGCAGTTTAAAGCACTGGATGCGGTGGGAGACATCTGCGTTGGAACAGGACTAGCGGCTTCGCTGCCTTCCCAGCGCCCGGAGCATTTGCAAACAAAAGCCTTTGTTCCCCAGTGACTTCATTCTTGAGAGGCATTTTTAATTTTAGTTTTTAACTTCGTGAAGGCTTAATGGCAATTCGTCACTGACAAGAAGAATGCGGCTCTCAAATGTCATGTAAAGGATCCGCTCCATAATTCATGGGCTGGGGAGTGTGGGAGGCCAGAGGAGGGTGCAAAGTGAATATGAGAGATTTGAGCTGAATGAGGCTGTTGGTGTCAAAGTCAGCTCTGTGCCTGCTGAATGTTTTCTTGGCCCTGATCTCTGCATCTTTTGTTTTCTAGCTCATACACTTGTATAATCTTTCATATAAAACATATATAACTTTTTAAAATAAAAGTGTGGTGGGACTTATTTTTCCCCTAGATTTCCCCTCCAGTGTGGAAGGGGATGAGTGCAGTAATACCGGAGCGGTGCTGTCTTACTTCTCTTGTTGCCCTGTCTTTGGAAGTTTGGATCGTTCGGGATTAGGGACAAATTGCAAACGTTGGAAAAAGAGAACTTTTCCCTTCCTGTTGGAGGAAATGAGCAAGGACAAGGCTGGGAAGGGCCCTTGGAGCGTGGATGCAGGCGCAGAGCGCTTGGGGGCGGGTGGGCTGGGGAAGGGCTCCCACCTGCACTAGGGTAGCCGGCATCTCTGCAGTTTGCAGGTAGCATCTTCCCCCTCTCTGCCAGGGTGAGCGGACTCTCTGGCGCTGCTGAAGTGAAGCAAGCTGCTCACTCATGATTTTCTTCTGGCAGAGCTGAAGGTGTTAGAACCTCTTGATAGAGGTGTGATAATAACCGAGCAGCAGAGAGTGAAGCTGCTCGCACGGTGGAATAACCTCCAGCAGGGAAGATGGATCCCTTAGCTCAGCATTTCTGCTCATAGCCCTTCCCAGAGGAGTGGCCACAGGACACGTGGATCCCTGGCTGGGGCCGAGGGGCTTCCTTTGGGAGCCTTTGCTGGGAGAGAGGCAGCAGTAAAGGCACGAGGTGCCCCATGTCAGTTGTGAAGTCATGGATTTTCCTTCAGTGGAGCCTCCCATTCATGGGAGCTATGAAGAAAGCCAAAAAATGAACTCACTGACACAGGGAGTAGCTATTGGTGCAAGTGGGTCTGCATGCATGGCTGCAGGAAATGAGTCATGCTTTTGCAAAAGCATAAGCTGAAAAACGTGTGCCTTTTACATGCACTTTTCCTTCCTGGGCTAAACCACATCATCTCCTCTCTCTAGGTTTTCCTCAGGTGTCAGGAATGTCTTCTGAGCCCCCATCAGAGCAGTCGCCCTCCTCTCCACCCTCACCAGGCTCTCTCCATCTGCCCGAAAGCCGCAGGCCGAGAGAGCGCTCCCCGTCTCCCATGAGAGGCTACCTCATTCCTAGTCCTCTCCCAACCCGACGGACCAGGACGTTTTCAGCGTGAGTATTGGAAGAACGGAATTGCACAGACGTAGCCAAACTGCTGCCTTTTGGGAAGAAGGATTGGCCTGTCACAGAGGTAAAGGGAGTCAGATAGTTTCTTATGTCTGGAAGATGCATCAGGATTCTACTCTTACCTATTCCACAAGCAGTTTTGATCACATCAGACTTCTAGTCCCAGTTGTGTGTATTTTTTTTTTCAGAGCAGTTTTTCCCCTTTTCTGAGGTGGTGCTTCACCTCAGGCAGTAAGATTTTTTTTTTTCTTCCTTTAATCACCTTTAATATCCCTGTCTTAAGTTTGCTGAATTTGCTCAAGTAGATCTCTAAAATAATGTATCTATTTTCAAGGTATAACCTCTGTCTCTCTGATTCTGTGAGATTTTCATATAAAATGAGCATGAGGTTTTCTGCTGTTCTTAATTATTTGAGGTAGTGACATTATAGCAGAGCCTCCTTTCTTGCTCCTTCTCTGTGGCCCAGTGGTTCAGTGCAGAGACTTTCCCCACCAAAAAAAAAGGAAATTTCTTTGTAGTGCAGCAATTTATTCCCTCTTGGAGAACAGAGGATGTTATTACCTCATTCTGGCCTTGCAAAAAACCTCCCAGTGCCTGGGGCAAATCGCCCCATGGAGGTGCTGACCTGCAGAAGGCAACATGAATCTTTCCATTAACCTCCTCAGTGGCCTCGGAATCAGGGTCTGAGGATACAGCACAAAACTCTAGTCTGTCCTCTGCCCTTTCTGACACAATTTGGCAGATCCTTCTGTGGCAGAGAGGTCTGGCAGTGTCGAGCGAAATCCTGTGGAAGGAAGACCTCAAACCTGCAGCTGGCCTATTTTTAGTGGTCTTAATCTAGGTACCGTGTTTGTCTTTTACCATCTTTCAATTTATTGAGCTCTTTTCTGCAAAAATTATCTGTACGAGTTTGAGACTTCATTAAGATTGATCCTATTTATATTTGTACTTTTCCGTTCCAAATGAGATGAAAAAGAACAGCAACAGCAAAGGGAAATTTTATATGCTGTCAGGTCCAAAAAAAAAAAAATCTTAAATGCTCTAAATTTTGTAATGGAAATATATTGTTAAAAAGAGCATAATTGACTTGGTAATTGGGGTTGACCCTGCAAACCAGTTCCAGACTGGCTTGCCTCAGTGTTTTGTTAATAATGAACTCTAATTCTTCTCAGCTGTTAATCCTAGACTGGCACTTCAACCTACAGTTGGAGTTTTGGCTCCCACAGTTCTTTAATCGCTATTAATTAGTGTAGGAATCTTATTGTATTTTGCTAACCCTGAAAATTGAGAGCTCTATTTTTTTTCAGCATGCGTGTCCTCTTTAAACAAAATGAGCTTGAAGTCAGTTCTGGCCCCAGAGTTTTATGGAAGGGATGAATGTGTCAGGTAGTGGCTTATTATTCAGTGGGACTGTTTAATTTTAGTTCACTGCAGATGTGGGGTCTTGTTCCCCCCAGTGATTTATCTTTTTGAAAGAAGATTGAACTTTAATGGCTTTTTTAGGACAGTGAGTGCTTTTCTGTCCAGCTGCATGGAGAGCTTCATAGAGCTAAAAATGAAGTGATTTAATAGAGATTCCTTCTCCCCTTCTTTCTTTTGTTTTTCACCCTTTTTTAATAGGTATATATTTTTTAAACAATTTATGATTTCAGGAGCAGAAATCTTTTTTTTTAATGATTTTAACAATTTAGCAAAATTTAACGTTATGAAAATGTCAAAATTGCCATGATGCATGTGGCGAAGTGACAACCTAATCACTTGCTGAAGGTTTGTCTTGAAGATTCGTAATAAAATCCTCTTCCAGCACAGAAGCAACCTACTGACTTGGGCACTAGCGGGTTGAGAAGGTCCTGATCTAGTAACTCCTTTGTTTAAGCCACGTAAGCTGTTTAAAAGGGTTTGCTCCACTCATAATGGTATTAAGAGAAAATCATCTCTTTCCTCACTTAAGGCTATGGGCAAAATGTGTGCAAGAATAAATACTTGCTGCAGAGGGAGAATTTGGATGGTTTTACTGTTTTTTTTTTGTGTACTTGGAAGCTGTCGCGTGGGTGGCCAGCGTTGACCTCTGCTTTGCGTGTCCCCCGCAGGACCGTGAGAGCTTCCGAGGGTCCCGTCTACACAGGAGTCTGCAAGTGCTTCTGCCGCTCCAAAGGCCACGGTTTCATCACCCCCACGGACGGGGGCCCGGACATCTTTGTGCACATCTCTGAGTAAGTCCTCAGAGCTGCAGGGAAAGTCCTAACTTTAGTTTGCCTTAAAACCGAGTGTCGTAGCGGAGAGAAGAGTGGTTTGTACTATGCCACCCTCGTCTTGAAACAGGAGTTAGGCAGGTGTTACAGGCAGCTGCAGATTTCACTGGTCTTCTTCTATATTACTACAAATTTGTTGAGTTAAAGAACAGTAGGTTGTCCTGTTGCATATCTTACAATAAAACACAGAGTTTCACATAGGGCCAGGAACCAGAATTTAACAAAAGCAAATCATCCTGGCACTCTCCAGGTTTAATTTGAAGACCTTTAATGCTAAACATTTGCTACTTCTATCTTGCACAGTTTATACCACTATTAAACTAAAGGTTAATTACCTTTACTGTTAAGAAAAGTCAGGCCTTATAACTTCCTTGAATGTGTCTAGTTTCAGCTCATATCTGTTTGTTATCATTAAGATTTTCCTTGCTTGTCAGTACGTACAGAGATTTGTCACCTCTGGATCCAGCTTTTGATAAACTAAACAGATTAATTTGGTCAGGCACCTCGCTGAGATTTTTTTTCCCCATTATTAAGCAATTTCCAATCTCCTTTTTGGAGTGTGTTGCAGTATTTTAAAGAGCACAGTGGTGCCTTTTCTTTCAGTTTATAGAGATAAAACCTCCTTCATATTCCTGTTCAGTCCCTCCTTCTTTACATCCCATAATCACATTAGCCCTTCTGGCCCCACGTCTTCTGCTGAGTTGCTTATCTGCTCTGACCTCCGTCTCCTGCGCCGCCTCGGAGCGCTGGGGCGGCCCCAGGTGCCGTCCGTCCCCCCGCTGGCGGCAGCGTTTGCGTCCCCTGCTCCGAGGAACGTGAGCGCGACCGGAGGCCCCTGGCAGCCCGTGGCCCCGGGCGGCAGCTGCTCCGCGGCCTCTATTTATTGCTCTGCCAAGCTGCAACGTTCTGTTCTCTATTTGTTTCCGGATTGGCGAGGGGTTGACCCCCAGGAATTGGTCTCTGTAGACTCTGTTAAGATTGCTCAGTGTTTATCCTGGAGATCTAAAGATAGCAGAGACCTAAAGAGCATCTTAATCACTTGATAGAGTTCTATATACTTTTACTGCATATGGTTTTGAAGCTCTGTAATCCTAATTTGGTCTTTACGCATAAGTCAGTCGTAAGGCAACAAAAACCTTACCAAAGTTATTCATGTTACTCCAATTACTCATGTGGATAGCTTCCTCCACACTTATATGTTGACTAACATTAATTGTATTTTACTTCTTTGTTAATTGAATCTCGTATCTTTTTTCCTCTTGAATGTGCTTTCAGAGCAACTAGCAATTTGGTGCCTGACTTTTCTCTCCTTGCCTTTTGAGAAGGAGCATCCTGGCCTTCTTCCAGTCACCTGAATGTTTTCTCCATGATGAACGTTGGCAAGCCAGAGCTTTTTAAGGCTCCTAGTTGCATGTGGGTGGATTTAGAAGTGTTCAACGTTAAGAAGTTATTTCATATCCCCTTTTTGTCTAAAACAAATACACACTTTCTGTTTCAAGAATAACTTTTAAACAAACATTTCTGTATCACAATTTAATTCTTCTACCGGGAAAATCTAGTCTGGCCTATAGCATTGCTGATCGGCAAGGGTTTAATTAATCCCTAGGGTTATCTTCTGTCCTTCTGGCTTTTGGACTGCTCTATGTTTATACAAAATGTAAGCTAATCTTTTAGGCATTAATCAAGTTTTGTTCAGGGACTCAATACATCTTTCTCCCCACTACAATAGCCCAAGCTCCAGTAGTCTGTGTCAGGTAAGACCATCTGTGGTGGTAGAAGGTTATGAAGAAGAAGATGGGAGGGACGTTCTCGTCCTCCATCCCCCGTTGGTCAGCAGCGCCGGGGCCATTCCCAACAGATGCTTCACCCAAAGAGACCTTGGCATGGAGAGCCACTGCCTGCCGGGCAGTCTCTTTCCACAATTCACAGCGCTTGCTCTTTTCTGATATTTAATTTGCATTTCCCTTGTTTTCACTTACACCCTTCTCTACTAGTCTTTCCATCTCCGTAGCAGAAAAATGATTCCTTTCCTCTTTAGGCTCAATTCTGCTCCTTTTGAAGTCAACAGGATTATTTTCTATTGAATCAGGACTGGGCCATTATTTTAAATGCTTCCTCTGTAGGTACATTTGCAGAGCTTACATTAAAAAATAGGTGATGTTTCTGCCTCGGCCTTTTAGCAAAAAGTGCTATTATTAAGGCACTGAATATTTCAGCGCTTTGTGTTCTTTAACTACTCTGAGTGTATTTGAAGTAGTTGGAAATAGCTTTTAGTCCTACGTGGAGGTGATATCATTGTCTTAATTCTGATGAAAGGCAGCATTAGAAAGATGAATTAATAATATCTTGCACTTCAGTTTATTTCATTGTGAATTAGCAACTGTCTTAATGGGAATTGCTTATTAGAGCAGTGCCTGTAACCCAATCACCGTGGCCCAGGAGGACTCTAATGGCTGCACTTCGTGTAGGGTGACTTTCAGGACGTTGCCTGTGTTTCTCATGAGATCCTTTCCTACATATTTGCTCATCTTCCTTCCTCAGGTGAAGCTGGATGTGAGAGCGAGCCATCGAGCCTTTCACTGGCTCTGTTCAGGACAGACCTGACGTGAGGCGGCAGGGGAACGTTTTTGGCTGTATCGGTTCTTCCTGAAACCTAGAATTTCAGGAACTGGGATAGAACAATCTAGACTGTGGTGACTAGTGAATGTTTTGAGCATCAGTGATCAGTCTGCTTATCTTTCAGATTAATATTATTTTTTTACATGAAATTTTAAAATAAAAATTAACTTCCTCTAAGCCTTGGGGGATGGAGAGCCTTCCTGAGCCCCCGTAGCATCTGCAGCAGCCAGGCTGGTGGCAGCTCTGGTGGCAGTACCGCTGGTGGTGGCAGTTTCCTGGCCCGCTTCATGGGAGGCTTCTTGGAGCTCTGCACAGAGCATCTGTGGCTGAGAAGCTGCCACCACTACTGCTTTCTTCTGCTTTTTGGAGGTATTTTTCTAGTTGATGAAAGCAATTGTGCTAGCAAGATGTTATGGCTCCTTGGGTGTTGTGAGACTTTAATGCTTTGCCCTTCTCCACGGCTGAAAATAACGCGTGCTTCCTGGTGGAGCACATAAAGCTGCAGGCAAGCATGAGGTGCATGAGTTTCTGAGATTTTAATTCAAGCTAATGTGTGTGGGAAGCTGGAAACACAGGAAAACGAATTTGCCTGAAGTAACATTTTAAAAATCTCTAATAGCTTCTTTACTAATGATGTAGCTGATGAGTGAGGGGCTAGGGTGTCTGTAGGATCAGGGCACGCGAATCCCTCCCCTCCCCTGGTTGGGATCGAGGGCCCACAGAAGGCTCCCGGCCCTCCGGCCCGCGCTGCAACCCGGGCTTTGGTCTGAAGCCTCTTGGCCCGCAGAGGCGAGACGAGGAGACGGGGCGCCCACCAGCAGGGGCCCAAGAAAGAGCTTTACTCATTCACCTGGGAGTTTCCTTTTGCAGAAGCAGCTGATTTCACGGAGCAGAAAAGGCATGTGCGGAGCTTTGTGGCTCTCCTGCAGTTCGCCTGTGCTTGGCTCTGAAGGGGAAAATGCTGCATTGCAGAGGGACGTTCAGCCTGCCCTTCAGGCTGATGTTTCCTGACCCCGCACTTGACAGCGATGCTGTGGAACTGGCACTGTGCTTTGTTTTTTTTTTGTTTGTTTTTTTTTTTTTGTTTGTTTGTTTTTTTGTTTTTTTAATTTCGCCTCTGCTTTGACTCATGCTATCTCCGGATCCCTGGGGAGATCCCGGGATTGCTGTAGCTTCCTTGCACGCTGTGCTGTGATCTCAGCAAGGTTTACATTTGTCATGTCTGAAATTTAGGAATACTGAACGGGGTAGAGGAATTATCTTGCTGGGAGTCCCGGTGGGTACAGACCCATTCTTGGAGGCTGCTGGGAATTCCAATTCCTCCAAAATACTTCAGGTACTGGATAACTTGTCTGCCTCGGGACCGCCCGTTCCCTCTCCTGACGTGCTCCTGTGCTGATGCACTGCTGGGTCTGCTGCTGTGTTTAGGATAGTGTGTGTGGAGGGAAGAGAGGCAGCAGAGTATCAGAAGCTGCTCGGGAGGGGAGTCAGTCACAGACAGTGAGAAACCGAAGGGTTTCCCCCTCTTTCTCCGTTGGCTAAGTGGTTTAATCCATGGCAGGTCAGTGCAGGATTCATATCCTGGCTGCACTCCAGGCAGAGCAGCACCACGTCGCTGCCTGAGCCTGGAATCTCCTTGTGTTAATGAGCACAGAACGTAACTGCCCTTGATTTCTGGTTTCCAGACGCGTTACTGTAGGCATGAATGTGGCCGAATCCAAGTCAGATACCTGCAGAAACAAGGAGCTTCTGTTTCTCTGACTTACTCACGCAAGGTGGGGTTTTCCTGTGAAATCCAGATCCCTGGAAAGTTTTTGTGCTCACTGGTGTCTTTCTCTTGGGCCACAGTGCAGTGCTTTGGGTTGAATTAGCTACTGGAGAGTAAACGTGGAGCCTCAGCTATCCCTGAACATGGAGGTGGGAGAGGTCCTTGGAAGGATGCAGGAGAGGGAGATGCATCAGTAACTTGGCAGGGAGCTGCAGCTTCCATCCAGGATGAGGGAGCACCCAGCAAAGGTCTCTTTGGGAGAGCCCAGAGCTCCCAGGACCATGAGCTGTGAAACCCCAAATGGGCTGCGTGTGACGGCATTTTGCTTTAGTGCAGCTCATTCCTTGCCATTCAGAGCAGCTCATTCCTTGCCATGCCCTGCTGTCTAAACAGACACGTGTGTGTCCTGGGAGGAGTGCTGAGGAGCTAAAGGGGCTGCCCAACATGATGCAGCTCCTTGCGCCCCGAGGAGCAGCTGCGCAGCACGGAGCGATGCAGGAGCCTGCGCTGGGTAGGCCCTGAATTCACACAAACTCTTGCTCCAGAATGTTTCCATTCGCCTCAGTCTGTGTCCCAAGAGACTTAACTGGAGCTTTGGAATACGAATAGCAGCTGTGAGAAGAAAGAACTAGAACATTCCTTATTTAGGTAATTTCCTAATAACCTCCCAGTTCCCTAAAAATAGTGCGGTATAAAATGCTCCACCATAGCAGACTGGTACCGAGCTGCGAAATGGAAGTTGCTGGATGATCTAAAGCAAGTTCTATTGTGTCTTGCTGTGACACTGACATCACGAAAACATTTCCTATTTTTAGTTTAATTTGTTGAAATGACTTGGAGTTCTTTGATGCATAGGTACCCATTACAGTGAATGGGAATATGCATGCTGATCTCTTAAATAGCAGTGAAATCCACCTTCATTTGTAGAGCATCTTTTAATATATACTTAAATGACCTCAATCATATGGTTATCTATGATCTTGGATGATCTAAAAATATTTAATCAGTATGTAACGTCAGAAGAGATGAGATTTCCATGTTTGACTTCCTCCAGCAAACAATGCAGGGTAACCTGTGGCGTGTATGTGACTGCTGCAGAGGGAATCACTTCGGAGATCCCTGCTTTCCTTTCCTGCTCGCTTGCTTCCCAGCACGTAAGGCAGCTTCATCCTGCAGCTTATGCAGGGCTCTGTTACCCCAACCAGCACCTTTGGATGTCGTTAATCCTCCTGTCTTGCGAGCACCACAAGTGCTGGGCAAGCTGCGTGTTCCTGCTTCGAAATGTCACTTAGTGTCCCTGCTTGCAGACACAGCTGCTCTCCGGCTCACTAGCACTGCGATAAGAACATTATTCACAAGTGAGTTTAGTCAGGCTGCAAACTAAGACCTTTGTCCGCTTGTTTTTCATAAGCACTGGGGGCAGTGAGTTCATCACATATTCAGTAGGCAGCAAGAGTGGCAGTCAGAAGGCAGCGGGAAAGAAGAGAAAAGAAGAGAAAAGAAAATCAGGTCTGTGGGAGACGAGTTTGAAGGCCCACCACAGGGTGTGAAATTAGAGCTGTTTGTGCGTCCAAGGCTGGCTCTCATGGCTGATTAAAGAACAGTCCTGGTTTCGCTCCTTTAAGTTCATGTCAACAAGCAAGGAAAGCAAGAAGACAAACTAGGGCATGAGAGAGGAAATCCTGCTGGGGATGAATGAAACTTCATCACGAGCTTCAGCCTCCTGCAGTGTCAGTGTGCATACAGCCAGAAAGGGTATGATCCCGTTGGTGTAGTGCCCTGTCCCAAAGGAAGGGCTTTCTGGCAGAGAAAAATACACCTTTAGCATTGTATAGATGTTAGTGCTAGTCTGGCCTTCTGGGCAGAAAAAACAGGAGTAATTAACCTGAAACTTTAAACTTGAGAGGTTTGGGTCAGCAAACTACTTTTTAATGAGTTAATGCAGTTTTCCTTTTTTTCTTTTCTGTGCAGATCAAGCTCTGTAGATGATTGATGATGCCACAACCAGGGGTCTAGTCATTGCCCGAGGATGCAATGGCTGCACAGGGATAACAAGGCCGTCCTTTAGTCGTGTTGGCTCCTTGGCTTCCCCTTGCCCTAACACACAGCCTGGCATGCATTGGGAAATCACTAGGAAACTTCTTGGAGGAGCAGGACCATTCTGGTTACCTGTACACTTACACTAGGGTTTGTTTATTTTTCAGTTCGAAGCAAGAGAACAACAATGAAAAATACCCCATTTTTAGCACTCAGGCGGTGCTTGTTCCTAACTCAAATATGAACATTCAAGTGATAAGTGGTGCCTGATTCCCTGCTGTGCAAGGGGCTGGTTAGCAGGTTCATACAGCAGAGACCTCTGGTGAAGGAGGCTCTATCATGGCTTTTCTATCTTCATTTGTGCTTCCTTTTCCCAGGCACAGCTCTGGGTCTGGCGTAGGATGGGTGCTCTTGGATCTCGAGTGCTGTCAGCACAGGAGCCAGCTCCACAGGCTCGTTTCCAGCCTGGGAATGCTCCTGGTGCCTCCTAACTTTCAGATGCCTTCACATCTGCCTTTAGATACACTAGGATTTTCAATATGATGTTGATACAATCAGGTACTAAACAATAACTTTTCTTCTGCATTTCCCATGGGACAAATAACACTTTCTGGTCCCTTCAGCTTCCCCTGTATACATCAGCTTATTCCACACCATGCTTGGTTGCCACGAGCCTGAGCTGCCCTCTAGTGCTGCCAGGGAGGAAGGCAGAGCTGCTCTGCCCCAAATGATGCCTGAGAGCAGGTTAATTAAGCTAATTAATTTGGGGGTTGTGTGTTGGTGCTGTGTGTAGTGATCACATATGATGGTGCTGCCAAAATCAGCCTCAGCTTTGGCAGCTGATCAGCTCTGATGAAAACTGAAGTCTCTTGAGCACGTATGTGTGTGATATTCGTTGTGATAAAACTGTGGAACAGGTCAGTGCTCCTGCGCCTTGTGGGTAACCGACGCTCCCCCTCCGCAGCATTGAAGGCGAGTACGTGCCCGTGGCGGGCGATGAAGTCACCTACAAGATGTGCAGCATCCCGCCCAAGAACGAGAAGCTGCAGGCGGTGGAGGTGGTCATCACCCACCTGGCGCCCGGCACCAAGCACGAGACCTGGTCAGGCCACGTCATCAGCTCCTGAGGTGGCAGGGAGAGAGCTACCCTGCAGATGCTCTGTGTGCAGTGGGAGGAGATGCCACATTGTCCGTGAGGCAGGAATGCGCCAAAACTCCCGGGTTTGTGGCTGAATTGATACTTAAGAAAACAGCCCAAAATATTAATGAAAAAAAAATATATATATATAAATGTGTTTACAAAACTGTATTTTAAAGAGACCTAGTTTGTGTGCTTTTTTGGGGGGGAGGGTTGCCATGTTTATGTTCTCTTTTGTTTATTTTTTAATTTTTGTGAACTGGTTCCAGTAAATGCTGGCTGACTTGGGGGGAGATTTCAAGGAAGATTTTCCTAGAGCAGGAACAAGCCCCAGCGTGAAGGTGCTGTAGGTGCGTGAGCTGGTAGGTGTTCCCTTGGGTGGCACTTCTGGGCCTCATTGCTGGTAACAGTGCCTGGACACAACAGCTTGAGAGAGAGAGATTTTTTTGTTTCAGTTGTTCATTATGGAAGGACGTTCCCAATCTGAGTCACTGCCACCCTGTAGAAAACCTCTCTCTGCTTGTTAGGCCCTGGCAGTTCTGACAGCAACAACCAGTTGCCCCTCAGGTGCAATGTTCTCAAATTATGTCTGCTTCCGTGTGGAATATTGTGGGTTTTTTAAAGCCTGGATTGTTTGTGAATTTACTTTGGTGCCTTCGTGGTTGATTAGCAACAGATATTATAGGCCAGTACTTTAAAAATAATGATTTCAAACAAACAGACAAAAAAATGGTTGGTGGCTTCAAGCTAAGCAGTAGAGCTTAGTAGAGTGGTGAAGACTTAATAGCTTCTGACTGTGGTGGAACTTACACAAAGCTGACCATTACCATTGCTTGCATAGAGCTGATGCACGTGTATTTTCAGTTGGAGAAGGGAGGACAAAGCCAACGTGTTTCTGACGGGCAAGCTGCGCAGGCGCCGCGTGAAGGCTGCGCGAGCTGCGGAGCAGGCGCCGCTGAGGCGGCTCCGCAGGGGCTGGGCCGTGGAGCGCGAGCGCGTGGACGGGCCCTGCGCTGCCTCCTCCCGCTGCCCCGCTCGTGTCGCTCTGTCAGCTCTGAGCCTGCTCGCTCGCCGGGCAGCTTTCCACGTGAAGCATTTTTCTCTGTTATGTTCCTCACAGTGAATTTTTATTGACTTTGCAAATAAAAAAAAAAATAGTAAAAAAAAAATGGCATTATATTCTCTTCTGTTAGTTGCGTGAAACAGTGTAATATCAGCTGCCTGCCTACACTGTTAACAACCAGCCTTTGCAGTGTCATGAAGTAGCTTCAGACTCTTTCACAGCAGAAGACAATCTCTTCCAAGGAGGGCTGAGCAGCAGAGAGCAGATTATGAAGGTTAGTAATTATTGCCACAGTTGATTTTACCTGAAGGTGTGTTGGTATTACACTAAAGCATCTCTTGTTTGTTCTTTAAAACAATATAAGATTTTCGTGTAGTGGGCTCAACATTCCCTGTCTTGGAGGGTATCACACACTGCTTCCTTTGCAATAAATGCTAGCATTATAATGCTTTAAATACCTGTCTTCAATCTGCTCTGTACAAACTCAGCGTTGAAGATTAGAGATGGACGAGGTGGTAGGTACCTGCATATGCACACCTATATATAGACATATACAGAAATATATATTTAAAAAAAGCTTTGCAATATCAATGGATTGTTATTACCAGAATACTTGGGACATCATTTTTATGAGTTTTTTTAGCTGCTTAATATATTAACGTAGACTGTGTAATGTATAATGTTATAGTAATAGAGTAGGATATACAGCAATATATATTCCACTGCATAGTAATAATATATAGAAATATATACATGAATAACTATGTATTTTATATATTATAGTAATATACATACTGTTACTATATATCTAAAACCATTTCTTTCCATTAGATACTACTTTGTATTAGATATTATTTATGTAAGCGGAGAAGGGGGCACAAGGGAGGAGGGCCTGGCGGTTGCAGCTGAGCCCTGGGGCAGGGAACCAGGCCCAAGCGACCCCTGTGGGGCTCAGGGGCAGGAAGGGCTGTGCTTGCTGTGGGGTTTTCTACATTCACACTGGTGACAACAGATGGGGAGCACTGACAGCCGCCACAAAGGAAAACGCTTAAGGGCAGAAGCTTTTCAGCACAGACAAGTTTATTTTGCAGTAGCACATGGCTTTGGGAAGGAGCAGTAAGGTAGAAACAACACCCGTGGATTTATTTATGTATTATTTTTTGCAGAAGCATGTTGTTTGTTTCTCCATCAGCACCCTGTGCAAGACACAGCAGGTAAACCTCAGCTATTAGCAAAGGCTGCAGTTTAAGGTTTGTATGTATGGAGGCATAAACATTTGCACATTTTAGTTTGAGAACAAATTTGGATTTCAGCCAGTGCAGGATGTTTTCCAAGGTGAGTTTCTGCAAAAAGAGGAACCACTGAGGAGCAAGGAATCACATAGTTAGATGCATCACATCCATACACATGTGCATGTACCCACGCACAGAGATGTTGCACTGGGACCATCTTTAAACATCTTTCCAGATCTAAAGTTCGTCTTCATTAAAATCCTTGTACTCTCAGTTCAGCAAGGTGCAGATACTGGGGTCAAACAGGCACCTGAGAAGCATTAGAAGGTTGGATGTGAGGCCATCACCCCCTGCTCTCCTTTTCTGTGAGCCCTTTGTGTGTTTAGTCCCATTTTTTTAGCTGTAGAAAGAAACATTATGCAAACCTGAAACTGGAAAGATTCAAGTCAGTCATTTCACTGTACCAAGGGGCAACACAGAACCCCCAGGTCTGGTTTGCTTTTTAATTTACCAAAATGACAAGTTGTTTCCAACAGTGCATTTTACATAATAAAATACTTTTATTTTCATTTTCTAAAGTAAATTATTCACCCACAAGCTACTTTCCTATTGTCAGATAATTAACAGTTACAGTGATTGTTAAGCTTAAACTTGTATCTTAATTGAAAGTTTTGAGGCTTTTTTTTTTTTTCCCCAAACTTGGCACTAAAATTTCACTTACCCTTGAAGTCTTAACATGATGACAAAAAGAAATTTTACTATCGTGCTTAAGTTTGCTTAATGGTATTTTTTTTAATTGTTGATTAAAAAAGTCTGCAAACAGCAAAGGTGCCGTTCCTTGTACTGTGCATTGGCAGCACAGTTATTTTGGGAGGTCACTCCAGCATCTTTGCTGCGGTGGTGGCCTCAATTCAAGTGTGCCAGGTCAGGGACTCTAGGCTCAATCCTTCCAGAAGGAAAGGAAACCTGTCTCCCACTGCTCAGGAGGAAAATCCCAGATGACAGGTAATGCATGAGTTTTAGGACAACATAGTATTAAAAAAAGGTACTCTAAAATTTTCATCATCTTTAAATAGCAGCTTCAAAATCAAAACCAGGCATAAAAATTTGCAGGCCAATTTCAAGGCAGCCACTAATCACATACAGAGCAATATTCCCCCTCCCGCCCCACCCCAAAAAGTAATTTGTTAGCTAAGGAAGGCTATAATAAATGTTATCAGAATTGAAAGCCACAGTTGTCTGTCTTTTCATATACAGATTTCAAAGCCTTTTATACTGTCACGGGTATGAGCTGTAGCCCCTGCTAAATTAGCAATTAATCTACACTCAAGGAGCTTGTGGGGTGGTCTGTCCAGAAACATGGAGTTTTCTGAGAAATGGGGACTGCTCTTCCCAAAGTAACACTTGCAGGGAAATAGATGAGAGGCAATAGTCTTTTGGACTGGTGACTCAAATAACAACCCATCCAAAAGAAAACAGCGTATTTGTGCCAATGGAAATTGTGAAAGGATGATCCCAAAGAAGCTCTGTTCTACTCTACAGTCAGGAAGGTTCTACTCAAAAACACTTCCAGTAATGACTGATGCACAAAGTACTTGCCTTTTCTGACCAATTAGGAAAGATTGCACAGAATGAAGAAATTTTTTTTGAGTTACTAGCCTGTCTTAACTGTTTTGTAAGTGTGACATGTAAAAAAGTCTTTCATCTAAAAAATAGTTCCTCGCAGATTCTCCTTGTATCTTCTGGTGATGTGACGCTGTAGCCTTCTGTTCTGGAGTCTGTGAAAATCTCATAGTCGTTTCCACCCTGTAACAGAGGAAAAGAAAAAAAAAGCAGATGAAGACATGATATTCTTCAGCTCAGTACATAGATAGTTGGGGAAAGATTCTGAAAAGAGTCTGAATTAACCCCAGACTTAAAGGCTGGTCATGAAGTACCCATGGGGACGCCTTGGAAGCAGCCTCCCGGCAACTGAAACGTAGGTTCAGTTGAACCACAGCATGGAGATGGTTGCAGCCACCTAAGAACACTGTCGCCTTGCTGGCTACCAAGTGGAAATTGCATTTGGAAGTGGTTACTAGTCAGAGGATCCTGATGAAACAGTCTTTCCTGTCCTTATCATAGTATACACAACCAGCAGCAGCCTATATATATATTTTTTTTTAATGAAGTAGCTAGCAGAACTGAACAAAATTTTGCAGGGGTGGATCAAATCTTATTCTAAAAGCTTCAGAAATCCTTTTTTTTTTTTTTTCTTCAGGTTAGTTTCTGAGAGGCAGTAACTCCTGCAAACAGCAGCAGCTGCTGCCCCGTCGCTGCGACGCCGCCTTCCAGGAGGCCGAGAGCTGCCAAGCACCAAGTCAAGGCAGTGCTGAGCGTTTGCACCATGTGTCTGTGCCAGCCTCTGCTGAGGCTTCTGCAGAGCACCAGCCACTGCCAGGAAGTCTGCAGCAGTTTAGTTTATGTTGCTGCTTTCATACAGCAGCACAGGATTAATTCTTGTTTGCTTCCCTGTTAATGTTAAGGTGTAAAACTTGTTACAGATAATGATACCAGCACATGGTATTTGCAACTCCGTTGCATTATCCTCTTCCTTCCAGGTTGTTTTCTTTCCTGTCAGCTAAGCCTGTGCTAACACTGTTGTCCCTGTTTTGTCCTTGTTGTCTCGGAGTCTGACGTGACATTTGTAGTTGGTTAATAATTACAGGAGTGCCAAAAGGTTCCTTCACAGTTAGTTCAGTGAACCAGGGAGCCACCTGCAAGAGCAGAGGGCCCTGAAAGAAGTTCATGCACTGCAGGAAACAAGAATAGCTGTTTTTTCCATCACTCACTCCCTGCTTTCCAGTGAGTCAAGAGCAACTCTTGCTGCCTTGAAACTCTGAAAATGCTGCCCTGTCATTTACAGGGTTTAGAACTAGTCCATCAGCGCCTTGCCAGAGAGACGGGTATTGCTTTTGCACCTAGTGCCAAGGAGAAGAAAAAAAAAAAAAAAAAAAAAAAAAAAAAGAAAGCTTTTTATTTTTCATGGAGAACTTTGTCTGCTATTGAAGGGCAGCCCCTTAGCGGTAGTTAGGGCCTGAATATCAAGCAAGGCCTATGGATGCTGTTCCCTCTGCTAATCCTAGTCCATTCTCTGCTCCATATTCAAGCATCTCTGGGTCACCCTGCAGAAGCCTTCAGCCTACTCTAGGTCTCTCTACGGACCAGGGAGGGGGATAATTTCAGTTCTTGAATGTACAGGCAAAAAAGCATTTTCAAATGCAATGGAAAAATTGAAGTGTTTAATCACCAGCCAGCAAGAAACATCCTTCTACCCAACTACTCTCAACCACCATCCAGATTATATGAAGTCAAGCCACCTAGGTTTTTAATCTAATTACAGGATTTTCAGATATATTCCAGTATTAACCCTGTGAAGAACTCTGTGTTCAGAGACGAGAACCGCAATCCATGCTCAGGGCAATCCCTCACAATTAGGCCCATTGCCCAGGCAATCTTTAATTGATTAGAACCTGTGTGGCTTGTGGTCTAAAGCAGCAGCTCTGAAATGTATGTACAAAACAATATACTCACTGGCATAGTCTTATCTCCAAAGAAATAAATAGTCTTGTATTCATCTTTGGCAACAATTCCTAAGCAGTACCTCTTATCCCAGCCTTCTGGAAACACATCAATGCTTATCTGGCCTCCTAAGAGAGACACAAACCAAGCAAATTATTTCATTTTAAGACCCTATTTGTGAAAAAGAGAACAATTGAGGAAGAACTTTGTTGAAGTCACAAAAATGTTACTGCAAGACTACAAAATTTTTTTTCTTTGCATTTGCTTTTGGATTTTCTTCCCCCACACAGGGATCTGACAAGCTAAGGGCTACTGAAACAGTTTCATGTAGTATTTTTGATCATAATTGATTAGCAGAAGAAACTCTGACTAATCAGAAGTATGCAATGGGTTTTGAAAGTGAGCAAAACCAGGCACATAACTGACTTTAAAAGACCATCAACTAATGACAAGCAATGCAGTTCTCTTTGTTGATGGATTTCAATTAAAAATTACTAACTAAAGGAAACAGACTAACAGACTAAAAGGAAAAAAAATAGCTTAATCTTGCAGGCAGGGCCAGCAACAACCCCCACAGTGAGAACGGTCATACAAATGAGAGGTTATATCACATCTATGAGAACATGATTCATCTTTGCCCAGAGAGGTTGTGGAGCCTCCCTCTCTGGAGATCTTCAAAGCCCACTCGGACATGGTCCTGTGCCACGTGCTCTAGGTGACCCTGCGTGTGTAGGGGGTTGGACTAGATGACCTCTAGAGGTCCCTGCCAACCTTAAGCATTCTATGATTCTATGATCTTAAATGTAATTTGAATGAATTGTTTTAAATGAAATTATTTTAAATGAGTTACCTATAGAAAACGTGAGGCCTTTTCCTGCAAAGTCTCTTTGTAAATCAGCTACAAATTTCTCTCTTATATGTTCCTTCTGTTCAGGAGGAAAAGAGTCAATTACGTGCTGTTATTTCAATGATTTGAAAAAAAAAACAGTGCTATATAGCTATATTCTATTAATACTTTAAGTATGCTGAGAATATCTCTACATCTATTAACAACTTGTAAAAAATAATGAGAGCCAAACTCAACATACATACTGTGATATCCACGTTTCTATCCAAAAATCTTAAAATACCAATAAAGTCAGCTTATCTCCTGGTAAAATTCAATTTTACAGGGGAGGAAATTGAGGCACCAAAACATCAATCAGGTAGCGTGGCTCAGATTCATTTCAATCTTGCATAGTTTGCAGTGTAAAGGGGAGATAAAAGGTAGTTCAATCAAGGCTTTTAAATTTTGCTCAAAAAACTTAAAGGATTTGACAAGAAAGGGAATAATTTTATTGGTGTGCACAGAACAAAAGCCGGGACACTGAAGGGTAAGCAGAGATTCCTCTCCAGTTCCTGATTTATGCGAAGTGGGAATCCAGTACTCTGCATAGAGGAATGAAGAAACAAATGGAATAAACCTTCCTGCAAATCACTACTCTTGCTCCAGAGAGCTATTTCCTGAAGGCTGAACTCTGATGTTTGTTCAGCTACATGGAAAGAATTAAAATGCAAAATCAGACAAAATGCAAATGCTTCTTTAAAACCATAATTTGAGCATAGCTGCCTCGCTCAGAAGAGTCATGTATTTCCAAGAGCTGTAACTTACCTTATCAAGTTCATAGAACTCAATGCGCTCCTCCTGGCTGCAGCTTCTTCCAATGGGGGACACATTTAACATCCCATTTCGGAACTCAATGAAAGTACCCCTGGGGGAAAAAAAAAAAAAGATTAGCAAGAGCGAAAACATGAAAAAATAGCTCGGATTATTGGGTATCACAAGAAGTTTTGTTTAATTCTAAAGACAATGGGAATTGCAGGTCTCCTTTAGCCTCTCATTGTATGCATGAAAAAGCATCAGGACCTCTGGCACCAGAGGTCTTCTGCACTTTTATGTGAATCCAGCGGCCTCAACATGGCCCTATTCTGTTTTAAAAGTAAACTGGAGCATCCTGTCAATGTGACTTTCATCCTCAGAGGCCAGTCTTCTAGGTCTGGGGTGAAAGGACAAAGTTTAAAGCATCCAAGTAGCCTCCCACGAAGGATGCATTAATATCTCACACAGAACCGATCTTACTGCAAACTTCTATTATACGGAAACCACCACGCTGCTGAATTCCAAACACACCAAGGGAATGATTTTCCTATAAAAGTTTAATTTCCCTTTCTTCTCAAGAAAAACTTATAAGGATTTCAAGTCCTATTTGAAATCCTCATCATTGTCTGTGAAAAGCCAGAAAGATGGAAAATAAACAGCTCTGGAATAAAAACACAACTTGTAATCCTTTGTCACCTATGCATTCCTCACACACAAAATATTTTTCTTCTGATGAATCAAGAGTCTGCTTTATGTTTTGATGCTCAACACTAACTCCAAGGATAAGGTGACACGGAGATGCACATACCTTTTCTTTGGCAGTTTAATCTTTGCAATGTAGCTCAGGCAGTAGTTGATGACATCTTGAAGAACGTCCTCACCCAAGTGGCCCTGAATGCTCTAGCAGAAGAAACACGTTTCAGCCAAGGGCTCACGGGCTGAGATTCTAAAGCAGGTCATCTTAGAGGAGAAAACAGATACTGGACACTCAGACACGGTTAGTACTGGGGAAAAACAAGGCTTCAAGAAATAGGTGATGCTGACTATGGGCTCCTATTCTTTTAAAACTGTAACAGCGAACTGTTATTTAACATGTTCCATACAGGCATACAGTTCTGTGGGCCAGAGACATAGACCTAAATGAAAAGTCACAGTTAATGTCTACTGCAGCCAAGCACAAAGCAATGGAGATCTCATTATTCCAAAGAACTGGAAATGACTGCACTGGTCAGGGTCCACCTTAGGCTGTTCATCAGAACGTGCACTCCTGAATTAAGTGTAAGGAGCAGCTCAAGAGAGAAAAGGAACTTGATGAGGCCCAAGGCAACAGGCATCATCCGTGGCAGCAGCTCCCCGGGAGCTGTGGGAGCAGAGGCCTATGGAGGCGGAAACGCTGCTCCGGGATTTCCACTGCTCTCACGTGGCCAGTTACTCCCAACAGCTTATGGCTTTGGGAGCATCCCCGGAAGGAAGCTTGAGGAGAAGATGGTCACTGCACAAGTCGGGGATCCCAAGGAAGGGTCTGTTACAGAAGTAACAGCAGCGTCGGCCTCCGCCAAGGGATCATTTCCAAGGGCCGCTCTGAGGCAGGAGAGCTGAAGCTTGGATACATGTTCCCACTTTACCCGGCACTTCAAACATACCTGCTTGCTCAAGAACTTCCCGTCTTTGTACGCCACAAGACCGTTTTCAGGGAAAACGTAGTCAAATTTTTCAATCACTAAAACCAGGAGGAAAAAGAAAAAAAAAAAAAAAAAAAAGAAGCAGCAGCAGCAGAACAAGACGAGGCAGTGATTTATAGCTTTCCCCTAAAGCAAAGCACTGACCTTCGTCGCGCCCGGCCCGCCACCCGCCTGCTCCTCACCGTCGTCTCCGAGCTGCTCGCGCAGCTTTCCCAGGTCGGAGCCGCCCACGACGCCCACGCGCACGCGGCGCCGCAGCCGCTGCAGGAACTCGGCCATCTCCGCTGCGACCCTCTGCGGGGCGAGAAGCGGCCCCGTGAGCCCGGGCAGGGGCGCGCGGGGCCCCCGGGGGTTGGAGCAGGGGTCCCAGATGGGCACTCGCCTGGCGCGGCGCCGTCAGGGTGCCGTCCACGTCGAAGAGGCAGAGCACGCTCCCCGCATCCGCCTCCTCCATAGCGCCGGGCGCGGCGGGAAGAGCGCGGCAAGCGCCGCTCCGCCCCGTTACGCGGAGCCACTCGGAGCCGCGAGGCGGGAGGGCGGCGCTGCGCAGGCGTGCGGGTGGCTCCATGGCGGCGGTGAGCGGCAGGGGCGGGACGGGACGGGACGGGAAAGCCGCGCGGCCCGGCCCGGGGAGAGGCGTCCCCAGCCGCGGGGACGCGGCTCTTGCTGGGGAGGGGGAGCGCGGGCTGAGGGTGGCCGTTTGCGCCGCCGCTGCCGCTCGTGTCGGCGGGTGAGGCGTGTGGCGGCCGTTGGGGCGGGTGGTGCCGGTGCCTCGCAAGCCGCGGCCGCGTCTCGCTCTCTTGCAGTTCCGGTGCTGCCTGCGACGGGCAGTCCTGTGGCCGCCGCTGCCCGGCGGGCCCCTGCGGCGCCTCAGCGGGGAGCCCCGCGCGCAGCCGGCGGCGGAGGCGGCCGAGCGCTTCCACCTCGTCTATCGCTTCCCGGGCATCCGATACTGCCGGGCGCTGTCGAGGATGAAGCTGCTGCAAACGGCCATCACAGCGGCCGCCCTGCCGCCCGTCTGCTACCTGCACGCACATGGGCAGGTGTCGGCGGCCGCACTGCTCTACACGGGCGGCGTCGTGCTCTTCGCGGGCTCCATGCTCTACGGCATGAGCTACTACTTCCGACGCATCATTGGCTTCATCTACCTCAGCGAGAGCGGTGGCACCGTCAAAGTGGCCCACCTGACTTTCTGGGGACGGCGCAGGGATGTCCTGTGCCCGCTGGAGACCGTCATGACGCTGGACGACGTTGGGGACAGCAAACAGGAGCTGCTGCGCCAGTTCAGGCGGTACGATAGTGCGGACATCCTGTATTTTACACTCAAGTATGGACAGATTGTGGATAGAGAGCGGTTTACTCAGATATTTGGAGAACTTGAGTGATGCAGCAGCTAATGCCGACTGGTTGTGACTTCTGTATTCTTCCAAGAAGTTTATTGGCTGTATGGAACTGATGCAATTCCATGGTTCTAAGCAAAGTCTTCTGGTAAGCGAAAGCAGAAGTGGTAAAGAATGAGTTAAAGGTGTGAATGAGTTAAGGTGCAGGCAGGATCTCTTGTCTGGATCCAGCAAGTTTGTTTCATGCACAGGCACTGGCAGCTCAAAATCTGCATCGCAGTGCTTGGATCATGCAGTCGCAGGTGCCTCCTTGACTGAGTGCTCCTGTACAGTGAAAATGTTTAAAGGGAATGCAGCACCATGGCAGAGCATCCTGACTCTTAAGTGACTGTTTTTAGGAAACTTGGGGCCAATGAGCTCCTGAATTTTCTTTCAAGTAAGTGTATGATAAGGACTGCTAGATGCCACACAGATATAGCCCTGTGGTAATGAAATCATGGGATGATTGGAAAGGCAGATGTATAATGCTGTAGCAGTTTTTCTAGCAGATAAAATCAGCATCAGAGAAACAGTATTTTGACCAGCTTCTCGTGAGTGCTTGTGTTAGGAAGATGGGTCTCTTAGCAAGCTCTTCTTGGAGGTGAAGTGACCCTGCACTGCAGGAGCGCACACTGCAACTTAGAGAAAGGTAGAGACTGGGGCAGCATTTCAGGAGCTTCTCACAGAAACTGGTTTCCTACTAAAATGGAGAGGAAAAAAAAAAAACACTCCTGAACCTGTCAGTTACAGGGACAGGGTATGATCCCTTCCCAAGTGCTCTTTGTAACCTAATCGTCATTTTCTGCAGCCTAGCAGGTAAATGCCCCGTATTGCACGTGCTCATGTTGCGTTTCCTTTAGGCTACTGTTTACAGTAAGCTAAGTAAACTAAGTACAAGCTTCCTGCCTGCACTGCTCTTCCAGCCCTCACTTCATTTCAAACAATTGCAAATAAACATAGCCCTCAGAAAAAGGGATGTTTGGTGTGTTCTTTTTTCCCCATTTCTCCTTCAGGTCTATTGGAACCTCTGTCTCTTGGTGGGGTGGAACAGTAGATGTGGATAAGTAAAATTGCCATTAAAATGTGTGACCACGATTTCATATTTATTACTGTTGAACTTTTCATAATAGCATCCAAGTTATTTAAAGTTTTGACTGATAGAGCGGCACAGCACTATCAAGACAGAAAAAAGAAACTCTTGTCTTAGCCACGACACCAGCAAGATACCGGCTGACTGAAGTGGGCTGTATGTACACTGTATATGCAGGATACTCATCCACGTTAGAGTATATTTAGTATGCACTCAGTGTAAAATAAAAGGCTGAGGAGTTCCTTTATAAATATTTTATTTAAGAATATTGATTACACATGAGATGTCATTTTATGGATCTGTGTACAGAATTATGAGTTACACCATGAAGTGTAGATAAGTATTTGTTGAAACGCTTATTTGGCACGGTCCACAGTATGCTGTAAACAATATTACCTTTATGATGCTTCAGCTGTAGAGCTTTATGTGTTCTCTAACATGACTTCATCAACATGTTGTACACAATTATACAGTTACTGAGTGTCAGTAAAAATTATAAAAACACCTAGAGTATTCATAATAAAAGTGAAGATGTGGTAAGACTTCAAATTACTGGACCTTTGTTTCTGTAAAAGTACAAGACTTGCTAGAGATGTTTCCTAAAACTACTGCACTGATATGTTGGACAAACTAGTTTCCAAAAGGAGGTGGGATATATTCTCAGTTTGACTTTCCTCCTGATAACAGTGTGCTCACTAGGACAGCAATGGCAATGAGGCTCCGTTGACCACCTGTTCACCAATCCTCTGTGGAAACCCTGAGATTTCCACAGTATTTGTTCAAAACCTGCTCAGATTCTTGCCAGCAGGCACCAGAAGTCTGGGCTCTGTAGGGAGTATTACAGAAATTCCATTATTTTTAAGCTAGCAGAAGGGACGTTTCTGGAGTTGCTGCATACCTGTACTCAAAAACTGTAAGGGGAAGACCACAATTAACACTAAGGCAGGTAAGAAACCTTGCGTAATTTGGTAGCTTTCAGAAAGATTTATAAATCCCTTAACTGCCTCGTATCTTACTACATACTTAAAAAAATTGTGGTTAAAATGCTGGTAGGGCCATAAAGTCAGAGGTGGTCCTTGTTGTTGCATAATATAATCAAAATTGAGATGCTTGTTAGGTAAGGAAAAAAAAGGCACGGGGCACAGTTCAAGTCAGCCTTAAGCCAGTAGCAAAGAGTAAGTATCAAAGAGATGTCCAAAACAATTATCTGAAGATAAACAGATTAATTAATTGTCGACACTTTTTGATACAGTGACTTTCTAGGAGCCCCCTGAAGCACTGTGCTTGCCTTAGAATAAAATACTAAAGCAAAATAAACAATGTGCTGGCCCTGGCATTTCAGCCTTGACTGCAGCGGCTCTGGTCTGGTAATGGCTAAGATAAAGCAATTCAAATCTGCTGTATTTTCACAAAATACCTTAAGGTATTTGTGTAGAACTCGTAATATCTACATGAATGGCTCTTACGGTGCATTACAGGCAAAAAGTAAAACAATCTCAGACCATTTGAGATTGCTGATGGAGGTGGAAGTATGTGCTTCATGTGATAGTCTAAGCTTTAGTAAACAATGCACTTTACATATAACTGTCTCTGTACAAGTTGATTCTAAGAGACAATCCAAAAGATTTAAAATCCAGGATGAAGAAAGAAGTATCAATAGGGATGAGGAAAGAAGTATCAGTACTTCTCTTCCGCCTACAACGCTGCGCGTGGGCTGAGGGCACTGGTGTCCCTGCAGTGTTACCTGTAGACTGAAGGCTGGGCACAGTAGTTGATGGCATCCTGATCCAGCTGGCCATGGCAGACTTCTGTATTTGGGGGCATAAAGCTGGCAATTATGCTGTAAAATACTGTACTTGGCAGTGGTGGGAAGCAGAACTTTCCTTGGAACACCTACTTTATCCCAGTGACCGTTCACGAGCAGCGCTTTCTGTGCGGCAGGCACAGGCCCTAACTTCATGCCGCACTTGCAGGTTTGTTGCTGCTTCTGGACATGCCTAAAGCTATGGTAATCATCTGTGAAAACATAGATTGTACTAGGTCGTATTCAGACTACCTAAGAGTTGGGGCCAGAACGCAGGGAGGACCTTGCAATTCTTATGACCCAAGCCTGAAGGTGGGGGCTGTGGCCTCCACGACGGCGGGGTGCAGGACAGCTGCTGGTGACCAGGACCAGGGCTCGGCCATGTCCAGTGTGCCTGGAGCTGCTCACCTTGGGCAGGGCCACAGACAACACAAACCTCGGCTTATGACTACACTTATCTTGTAAGTGGAGAGACATGAATTAATGCAAACTAATCTCGTAATCTGAGTTGTTCAATGCAAGGGAGCTGCTTTTTACTTGAAGTTCGCTAAGATGTCACTGAAAATGTTCAGGAAGAGATGTGCGTGATGGTCCTTGAAGATCAGCGTTGGCCGAAACCGAATCGACCTGTCCCCGCAGCCTCCCAGCACCACACCTAAGATAAGAAGAGCTGCTTTAGTCCCTTCACTAAGGGACTAAAGAGGCAGAGGAACATGAGAGAGGTCAGAAATAACGTGCATCCTGCATTGTCTCTTCAGGAAGGTGTGATATAAGGAGGAGGTGGACATTGTGTGTGCCTGTATGTTTATGAAAATGACAGTATTTTCAGAAAAATCTAATTACAATCTTGTTCAGCACTGGCTTCTAGTGCACATAGTGGCCTAGCGCACATATGGCCTAGTGCACACGGGCCATATAGAAAAGGAAAATCTAAAGCATTATATCTCCATCTGTTTAGCTTCAAGTTACTTTACACACAGACATTCTTACCTTTGTTTCTGGCTATTGTAATTAATTTGTTTCTAGTTGCATCATTTGGAGTGTCAAAGGAGCAGAACGTTCCTCTTCCTCTCACTCTGCTGATGAGGTGGGGGTAGCGAGCCTGCAACGAGACGCCAGGAGCCACGTGTGGCAGCTGCTGCAACAGAGGGCACCTGGCGCCTGCTCTGCCCGCACATCCTGCCCACGGAAAAGCTGCTTCCTCTCAGTCCTAGAGAGTAGCACCTGCACAGCCTGATTGTCTGACAACCTTGTGTCCTGTTCACCCATTCCTGACAACAGTATGCACAGCTAGAGCAGACTAGAGCTGTAGAGCAGGCAGCTCTCACGTCATCTCTTTACAAAGGAGCTAAACACCTGACGCAGGGACTGAATTTGAACCCCCTGAGCTGGGTCAAAGAGAATCTTTGAGCTTCATGAATTGAGCGTAACACAACCTGCATCTGGATGTGCACTCTGGGCAAACCTGAACAACCTGGAATGGGTTTAGAAACTCACTCATCCTCACGCTGCCGCAAGGCACACTTACTCTGCTCCACTAGTAACTGAGTTACAATCCTTTTATTCAAGAGTAACTGTCTTGGTTGGATAGTGTAAGTTTGGTTTGGATAGTAGAAATAATAGTATATATATTCAAAAAAGTATAAAATATTCTATAAAGCAGCATTATATAAAAACAACTGTATAAAATCAGCATTCTTGAGATAGTAACAGAAAGTTAACTTCAATTCAAAATAGGACATATTTATTCAGCCTTTCACTAAAGTATCTAAACCAGGAGGTTATGATCAGTAAATTGTTTCTAATCCACTTTTCTCCTATAAGCAGATAGTAAGCATTCCAAATGTTTACCTGTAAATCCAGGAGCCCGGTCAGTAGTGCTTTTCCTGCATGGACTGCATTGCTGAGAAGGTCTTCATTTTTAATAACCTTAATAACTTCAGCAAGCATAAGGTTCTTGGATGGATCTCCAAGCCAGGTGTTAAAAATACGGTACGGCTTAGGAAAAGGTGGAGAGTTGCATGTTAACAGGCCAATCACCATAGCACTCTGCCCTTAGAAGAGCAAGTCACCAAGCTGGTAATAAAACCAGCTGCTATATCAAAAAACTTGCTTATCTCCCCAATGCCTTTTATTGTTCCTGTTGTTGTAAAAGCAAAAGACAGTGCCTGTCCTGCTCAGCAAAATCAAAGCTGGACTACTGTATGCAATGGATTTAGTGTATCTTCTCTTGCAACTGACATCTCATTGAAACACTGCGATAGATAACAGGGAATCAGCACCATCTACACAGCTTTGGCATTCAAGCCTTATGTCCTCCCATTAGTTCTTTTTCTTTTTTTTTTTTTCATTTATTACATCTAAAATGATACTATTGATATCAGGAAGAAACCTTGCTGACAGACTGTGCTTACCTGCCAACTCTGAAGATACCAAGTCTCCCTGCCCCAGAAAGGTGTCAATTTGTGGCCAGATTTGGTACTGAGGAGTAGTTTATTAGGTAAGGTTCTCTCTCTCTCTCTCTCTCTCTCTCTATATATATATATATATATATATGTATATATATACACACACTCAGTTCTCCATCTCTCCCACCAGTCTTGCAACCTTGTGACTGAGAGAGACTGGGCTAAAGCTGTAGCTGTACATCACAGGTACTCAAGAATGAGCCATATAATTGCAAATACTTACAGCGTTTGGCCTGAACTCCTCTTTGTGGAAAAATCCTCCTGTCATCATCTTCTTACTAAACGTTACCACATCTGCTGGATCATCCAGGCCCCAATGTTCATGTGCCCAGAACTTTCCTGTGCAGCCACCTCCTGTCTGCACTTCATCCACGAGGAACGCGCAGCCGTGCTGTGGAGAGAGGGTCGCAGTGCAGGGAGCGCGAGTCCGCATTTCCAATGGATAAACACAACCCAGCCGTACGGAACATTCATCCCTTCCTCTGCCTTCACCTCTCCCACATCTCCCCAGCTCAAAATCATTGCCCACAGATTTTCTAATTGGGCTTTTAACTCATTTTGCATTAAATCTTAGTCAAAAATTGGCAGTTTACAAGAATGCCACCAGAAACATTTCTGCATAAGTCCACAAAAGCAATATATGTTTTTACCTAGTCCAGCCTTAGGCACCTCCAGAGGATGCCTGAAAACATCTAGGAGTCTGGATGCAATTTTCAAAACCTCAGACAGAAGTAAAGCATTAAGAACCTCATGTTCCTATGTTCAAATGTCACCTATGCCCTTCTTCACAAGCACACATTAGTTTCTCCCACAAATGTTAGTTGGGGAGAAGAAGCATGAAGGAGATCTTACTGAGGGCCATCACTTCTAAACAGGTAACTTTATATGTCAAGTATGGAGATATCTGCCTTGTTTTCATTGCTGGCTTACTGGAACATCACCACTTACGTGTGGACTCAGCTTGTGTTTCTGTCTGTTGTGTTTCTGCCAAATGTTTGGCCATTTGAAACAAGTATTTCAACAAAAATATTATCCGTACCCATCTCTTCTGGCACGGGTTGAAATCACTCAGAAAATCAGCACTACCATTTAAAGAGCACTACTGTGAAACCCATAGTTAATGGGTCAGAGTAGCTTCTTTGACCTAGAATAAAACGTATTTGACTAAGGAAACCACTTAGAATGCACAAAATAGAAGCAAAAACACCATGCTGACTATAGGGATTGCCTACATCTGAATATGTATATGTAACTATCCCAGCAGCTACTGAGGAGGCATGTGAAAAAGCTCTATAATTGCCTGGGGCTGGGTGGGAAGAGAGTCCTGTGGACACAGGAGCAAATCCACACATGCTCAGCTGCTGCTGTGTGACAGTGACAGGCCCAGTTACCTTCCTGGCAATATCCCGTAGCTTCCTGAAGAAGTCATCGGAAGCGTGGTTGTCCCCACCCTCTGACTGTATTGGTTCCACGATGATTCCAGCCACAATCTTCTTCTTTTTCCTGTACTTCACAATTAGATCTTCCACCTAAAAAAAAATCAAACACTTCTGTTATATTTTCCTTTCAGGACACTGGCACATTTCTTCCCAGAAAGATTAAACTTTCTTGATGCAAAGCCATTTCTGGCTATTAAGGTATTAGGAGCCCCAAGGAATAAAGCAGCTGCTCCAGGATTTATCACTGTCCTCTTGTTTGTCCTAAAGTTTGAAACATACTGAGAAACATTGTAACTAGAAAACAGTTTAGCTCACACGCTAATATAAATTAACATTAGGTTGGAAAATCTAAAAATTTCAGCTGATTGTATCATGGAAACTACAGAGGTTTACTAAGCCATTGCTGTTACTCCACCCAAGTAACATAGAGAGAAGAAAGAAAAAAAAAAAAAAAAGCATATTTTGTGTCCGAACACAAAGCTCATCTAACATATTAAGGCAATCTGACAGGTTTGCTTTTTCTAGTCACCTAGTGCAGATATTTTAATCAGATGAATTAGTACAGAAATCTGGTTGCTGATAAGGACTTAAAGAGAAGTTTTAAGTAACCCTGTGGCACCAGTCGCTGAGATTAGTAATGCTATTTTGCTTGAAATACCACTTCCAGCTTTCAGGGCCCACAACCTGTACAGACACGTATCTTCCTGTTCTGGTACCTGCACACAGCTTGGGTTAAACTCCGTTCTGCTCAGCCTTCCTTTCCCCTGGAAGGGCACAGAGTCCCTGCAACAAGCCTTTTCGGCTACCCACTTACGTCCTGTACCTGTGGGACCAGACTTTACTCTAGAAGGCTAGACTAGTCTAGAATACTTATCTTTTAGGAAGGGTGAAAAAGCTGAAAAAAAATATTACAGGTTCTGTTTTTGGGTGATTGCACACACTAGGATTTGTCTTGGCATCCTCCTCCAAGCTGTGTCAGACAAGTTCATTGTGATAGAAAAAACTACTCCTGCATGTGAGATTTCACTTCGGTATGATTTACGTAGACTTCTGATAGTCACAGGTCAGCTGATCATTCTTTCTGAAAGGCAGGCACAAACTTCTCACCGTAAACAACAGCGAATGCTGTTTTTAATCACATGCTGTTCCAATCCCTGAAAACACTCTTTAAGTGAAAAGCAGCTAATCCTGCTAATGCTATTCATTATTTCAAAAAGAAAACAACTGAAGACTGCCAGAGATTTTTTTACCTCTTCTAAACAACGGGCTTCTTCCTGTTGATTCTCTTTCACAAAGTCTTCCAAAGGATACTTTAGCCTTGGAAATGGAGCAATAGGCCAGTCCAGCGATGGGATGTCTAATTTGTGAATTGCTTTAGAATGAGTTGTAGCTAAGCAACCTAAACCCAGAAAAACAAGAATTAAAACAATATCTGACTAGGAAGAATACAGGACGAAAGTTACGAAGAGGTGAAAAACTGCCTGACACCAAGACTGAGGATTTCTGTTCATTGCTCTCTGTTTTTATTTGATTTTCTGAAACACTGAGTAATTGGGCTTTGTGAAGCCTAAGGGAACTGCGCTAACTTTGAAGCCTCAGGTTCTGTGGAACAGTGTCCCAAAAGAAGAGGGTCTGTGTGACTCTGCTTTACAGAAAAGCAACGCTCAGACTAGAAAGTTTCACCATTCCAAAGTCAACTTGTTGCAAAGCTGGGAGTTGGGTAGCATGTTTAGGATAGGGATTGAGTCTACCTAAAACCTAAAAACAAGTGACAGCGTTTGTATGCTGCAGTAATTTTACCTCATGATTTAAATTTTAACTTGTACAGACAGCAAACCTTGGATTCAGAATGAAAGTAGGGAGTCTTCTGAAAACAGATACTCAAAAGATGAAGTAAATAAACCGTCTCTCAAAACAAGCAGTGTGTTTTAGGGCTGATAGAGCTGCTAAGGCAAACCTTTTATAAACCTGTAGCCTTCACTGCTACTAACTAAGGAAACACCTAATTTTCACAACCTGCATGAGGTGATGAATACTGCAGGGGCTAACAGCAGCTGAGAAAGGAACATGTCCCTGCCAGAGCCCGCCTTACCCAAGGTGCGTCCGTGGAAGCCACCCATGAAGGAGAGCATGGCGTAGTCGGGGCAGCCGGGGGCCTGGAAGCAGAGCAGAGGGTGAGGGCCGCAGGCAGATGGTGGCGCAGGGGGCGCAGGCCGCAGGCAGATGGCAGTGCAGGCCGCGCGCCGCCACCTCGCTTACATAAGGAGCGGCCGTCCGCTCCAATCCAGGCAGGGAAGCACCTCTCCAAACCAAACCAGACGGTGCTATAAAGTGCTCTCTTCACCCATTTAAACAAGTACATTTGTCACTCAAAAACTGCCTCATATTTTCACTGTCCACACGCTACTTACACCCTTGAATCTTGTACCCATCCGTGTGGTACAAGCCCATGACTGCCATATTTGTAGGTGGATTCCTCTCAGAGAGGGAGAATTGCTCTCTGACAATCCCCTCCCTCCACGATTATAATGAAAACTCAAATATCTCAAACTAGAAACTTAATGTCTAGACAGCTAAACTTGGATAAAAAGCAATCATCACATTACAGAAGTATTTGGTGCTGTTGTCAGCTTACAAAATTCCTGTTCTTTCAGGTCAGGATGTGCCAACCTCTTACTTGTATTGGCACAAGCCTGTGTGCAACCATGCTGAGAGAAAAATGAAAGAACTGATCCACTTGAGCAAATAATTTTGGGGAAAAGAAAAAAGAAAAAGCAACCCCAAAACAACCACCTAAAACATCCTTCACATTTTTAAAACCATCCAGGTTCCCTAATGCAGTGTGAATGAACTGAATGCTGTGTCACTATACAAGTGCCGAAGATCAGGTTAGAACCAGCAGGTTATTCATTTATAAGGTATTTTTCTCATAAAAGAGATTGAATACTGCATATGAAGTTTTGTCACTGGCAAGAGCAAGACTGCTTTGGTCAAAGCTGAATGGGGCATTTAGAGGCTTTTCACTTGTGTCTTAATTTTCTGATCCTTTAGGATGACGTTGTTAACATTCAGTCAGTCAAATTTTGACCAATCCTTTGATTAGTTTAAGCTATAAAATCACAGTTTCCAGAAAAATTTAAAGAATGTAATGTTATTTTATTTATAAAAGTCTGCTTGTGTCCTCCATGGACACAAGTGGATGGATCTAGGACCCTACTCTAGCAGATGGTATTTCATGACGGAAAGATTTTCCTCAGTTTCACGGCTGGGAAGGGTGCAGGAGAATATGAGGAGCAAAGCTTGACATCTGTTTGAAGCAGTTTGTATTTAACTTTTTCCTAAATTTTACAAAGCTAGGACTTCAATTCAAAGATAGGAAAATAACTTTTTTTTCCCCCAAGCTTCCCTTATAAATCAAGTCAGCGCTACCTCTGTAAATGTGGTTAAAAGTCTTACCTGGTTAATCATGCAAGATTCCAGTTCTTCTTTTGTGACATTATTATGGCCCCTCTCCTTGCTCTGCAAAAAATAACAATTAGTTTTCCCTCAGTTGCGACCAATGAATGAATGTGGCCAAGGACTAGCATTAATAATGGTGATATTCCAAATAGCAGGCAACGAAAATGTGGAGTTGGGCCTTTAGGTACTTACTACAATCTGCATTTCAGAAGACAAACTAATTTAAGATAAATAAATCCATGAGGTTTAGGACTAGCGAAAGGACTATTACAAGCTTTCTGCAGGTTTGGGTCTTGATTTTGGAGTTCCAAATGATATTTCTCTGCACTCAGCATATCAGCAAGGTCTCTGCCTGAGATCTGATCTATCATCAGATACTTAGTAAAAGAGACTCAAAACAAGGTCATCTATTACACAAAATAGTTTTAGGAGATTCTCTCCTAGATACTTCCTTACAAATCTTGTAAAAGCAAAGTTTTCTGAAATCCTGGTAGTTCTGGCTGATTAAGAAACCTGTTTTAAAGTTCAAAAAATAATCTCAGATCTGTCTCCACAAGGATGGACCTTCTACCTTGGGAATTGCCTCCCTGAGGGGCAGTTCTCTTTCTGCTGTAACATAGGGGTGAGCCAGCAGAGAGCAGCCCTCCTCTCCTGCCCGTCTGTGAATTACCAGGAGCAGCACTTAGCAGAAGAGCAGGACCACACACCACTGTCACCACTGGGGATCACATGGTGAATGGAAGAGACAGAAGAAGTGACACTGCTATATGCATTTTCTGTGTTTCCTTTTTTATTTCTACATTAGTATCATTAGAAATCAAAACCTTGGATTAAGAATTTTTAAAGGATTTTATCTCAGGTTGAGTCATAAATGAATGACATCCTGACCACAAGAACCTCTGTGCCTTACTTTGTTGTACATTAATAGTTTTGATTATGAACAAATACTGATTTCTACATGCCAACATTAAAAAAAAAGCCTTTAATATTTTTACTCACTCTGTACCAGATAAATATTGTTTTAAAAGCATTTTCGTTAGAGCAGGATCCACAGGACATGGTGATAACCTGTGACAGACCCTTAGGAGCCACCTATCAAAGACAGAAAAAAATGTAGCAGAAGGTGAATATAATAATGAACAGTCATCAACTTAAATATAATGGGAGATCAAGTGAGTTTAGAAAAGAAAATAAAACCAAAAAAGATTCCAACTGCAGTTGAGACACTCACTCAGTTTCAACCACAAGGATATCCAAACTTAAATCAGGACCAGCAGAAGGCACTTATTACATTCTTTAAGAAATCACAATAAATAGAAGATGGAAAAAATATGTTTTGTCACCAGGTCTTGAATCAGGAGCAGAAGTGCAGAGCACTTGTCTGCTCCTTTCACATTCAGCTGTCAAGTCAGGGAAAAAGGTTTGACTTTTTACTTGCTGGTTCCAGTCTCTAGGAGGGAAGAAGGCAGGTGGACATTTAATCCATAATGCTACCTATTAAAATCTGTAACATCCCTTGACATGTCTGTGTCCCTAATCACAGAATACAGCAACACATCTTAAACTTACTGATAGCAAAGACTCTTTCAGTTTTTCTGCAAAGTTCTCTGGAGGTAAAATCCCTAGGGCAGGTCTGTTGATAAAGGTGCTCTAGAAAGACATAGAAAGAAAAAATATCTTTAGTATCACATGAAGAACATCACCATGTTGATATCAAGACATTTTCATTTAATTATAATTAAAAACAATAGTCCAAACATTTGCAGTCATGGCACAAGGGGCTGCGACTTTGATTATTTGCTTTCACAGTCAACTGACAATATCTGCGGTTAAGGAGAAAAATATATATTTTCTATGGTTCTTAATGACTTATGAAGTACTGAGAAAAGCAGAACACTGCTAATAAGCTGCTTTGGAATGGATGTATATTCTGTGTTTATATTAGCTGGCTATAAAGAGGCTACCTGGAATATTAAACCACAGAAACAAGCCCTGCAAAAAGGCACTGATCCCACTGCTGACAAGGATCAAGGGCCTCCCAGTGTCTCCGAGGCTCGTGTGCAAGAGGGATGTGTTATCCAGAGGCACCTGTCACTGCAGCTCAGTTGTACATAGCTCTGGCCCAGGTTTGCAGCTAAATCTCTGTGCACACACATCCAGGTACCATACACGTAAGCTAGTCAATTATAAGGCAGCTTTATTCTAAGTTTCTCTCATTTCAAACAGGTTGTTTCCAACGATTATTAGTAGACTATTACAGAAAATAGGCAGATACTTCATTTAAGCACTCACTAAGTTGTAACTTTGCTCTGAAATAATGACCTTGCCCTGCTCTAATTATTTTAATTTTTCAAGGACGTGACGGTAGATTTGTTAGCACCATCAGTAATCAAGCAAATGTGAACCAGCCACTAAAACAAAGCAAGTCCCTGCAAGTGAAATTTACAGCGTTCCAGATCTAAATCACTGTTTCCATATTCTGAACACTACATTCTCTCTCAAGGATTGTGTCAGATTCCAACAAAACAAAGACTTGCTTTCAGATTCAAGCATCTTCATTCAAGAACACAGCTGGAATAACTGATTGGACAGCCTATGCGTGAAGGAAGTACGATTTAAAACTCTGAAAATATATGAAGTGCTTCTGTCATCCACATTTTTACTTCTTGGAAATCTTCACAGATTTTTTAAATGTTTTCTAAGCACTACCAAGCTTTTATCATCTATTGAGAAATAAAGAGAGCAGATCCTATCATATTTCAAATGGATCCATCAAGCCATTTTATCACTTTAAGAGAAAATAAAAAAGACAACCACAAGGAGGGAGAGGATTCTTGCAAATGCCTGAAGTTGTACATCACTTACCAAGTTCTGTGGCTGCTGTAGAAGCTTTATCAGAGAAGGATGGCTATAACCTAATAAAAAAAAAACAAAACCAAAACAGTTCTTTCTGTGTTTTCAATAACACACTCAATGTAGAGGTAACCTTATTCAGATGTTTAACTCAATTTCTTTTTAACTTATACATGTCTTAAGTATTAATAATTGACCTCCTTGCAAAGTAGGACAATCATCTTTATAAAATATATTGCTATCTCTGACTTTGCAAGTCAGGCAATAGCAAAACATATTAAAAATGGAACACCAAAACGAAGTGAACATGACAGGAATCTTCTGCCTGCTTGAACCTCAGTGAAACAGCACTGTTAATACTGAGTATGCTGGGTCTGAAATTAAAATATGCTTACTCCTCATTCCAGGTTTTCCATGTAGAAGTGTTTGATTTCTCTTCTACATGACATAGAAATTTCTCAATAAAGAGTAGAAATAGCTTTCTGCCTGTGTTGCCTACAATTCTAGTCTCCTGACAATTTTTTTTCCCCTGGATTATCAGATAGATCATTCCTAGCACACTAAGAGTTTTTTGTTCCACTGTGATTTCTAACTGTTTGGATTTTCCTCATTGTAAAATCAATTTAGAAAGATGTACTCCCTCTCTTAGCCCATGCAGTTCCTCAGGCCTTGGCAGTCATAGGACAAACAAAAAATATGCGTACTGTTTTCCCTAAGAAGCTCATTTAGCTAATGTAACTTCATTGCATTATAATGTATTTAAGCACAAAATTAGGAAAAAAGTAAGTTAGGCCTTTTGGTTCCCCAGCAGATATAGCTGGACAGCGCAGGTTAATCTTTCTGACCAGCAGCAAGCAAAACCAGCACAAAGACATCAGCATCTTCCTCATCAGGGCTTCAGTTTTCACCCTTCCTAATAATGCTCCAGCAGGATCAGATCTTGCAGGTTTCATGGAAAAATGGGGGCTACGTGTTAGGAACAACAGGCCTCATTAGGTGGAACTGTTAGGTTCAAGCTGAACATGTGCCTGAAAACAAAAATCACACTCCAGTACAGCATTTCTAGTACAGCCAGAAATATTATAAAGTCTATAAACTGGTTTAATTTGATTTAATTTGCATTGTAGTTTCTTAGGAGCACCACTGCAATGCGAATGGAAGGGACGGCTGGTGCTTGGTGCTTAAGCACAGGCTGTCATTACAGAGGGGCAGTTAGAAGCACAAATAAAACAAGCAGCCAGTCTTTTTCTTCAAACCATTTGAAACCCAATTAATGATTTTATATCTGAGAACAATAACTTGAAGACAAAATCTTCTCTAAATTACCAGCAATAAAAGTGTAATGAAAAGACAGGGCGTCTTTACATTAGGCTGCTTCAGAAACAGATGTTTTAATAACAGCTTTTATGAAGGTTTTTTTCAACCATCAAGGCCTAAAGGTTTGTATCACTTTCTATATTGCAAACACCTCAAGCGAATCTATTAAAATGTTAACAGCCAACTCTTCAAACCTGAGTATGTGCTAAAAATGAGTGTCTTTACAGCGTGTGCATCACCCAGGCACTACCTGCTCCCACAGCCCGCAGTGCTACCTGCCGCAGTCCAGCCTGCGGAAGGGGCTCCAGGAAAACATGCACGTGGGCAAGGAATCGCCCTCGTCCTCCTTCCAAAGGAAAGGAGGGACCTTCCGAGCGCCCCTCTCCTCCACAGGGAGGGTTTTTTCCGCTTTCACTCTCAGAGACCAAATTCAATTCTCATTTCTCAGCTACTCTGTCAAGTGTCAGGCCAGGTTAGATAGAGAGATTTCAAAACTGCTGCCATGTCAAAACTGCTTTCCCTCCTAGCATGAAACCTCCTTAAGCTGCCATTTTTTACTTTCCTGCTGCTTCTTTTGTGCCCCCCTTTTTTTTTTCTTTTTTAAAATCATTCTTCCTTTGTTATGTAACCCTAAAATTTTCTGATTCCCAATACCCAAGCTGGATGTTTTATTTTTTGTTTATTTACAGCTATTAGATTTGTCCTCTAAAAAGTCTGTATTTAATGTTTTCCTTTGGAGAAGTCAGTGTTATGAGTTGTTTTATCTGCTGGTCTCCCAAGAGGATCATGAAAAAACATGTGTAAACTCTGGTCAAAGGTCCTGCCTTGACATTAGAGTATTTCACATATGAGATCCCACATGAATTTACAGACCCATGAATCAAGAGATGAATTACATGCAGTTTAACACTCTGTAAAGCACAGCTAGCTGAGTGCAAATATAATTTGGGGAAGAGAGTGGAATAAAGAGCATACTGTGAAAAAAGTGTAAATCTGCCTATGAAGATATTAGACCAAAATACACTTTCACAGTTATGAAGATTTATTTGTGATTATTCATTAGCTGTTGGGGAAGATCATCAAGAATGAGCACATTACCGGAAGCTTTTGCTGCTACCAAGGGATTACAGATACTAATTCAAATATAAACCAGCTAGGCACAGAGCAGAGACTTTCCTACCTGCAGAAAGTGCTTCTCATGCCCTGCCAACCACTGCCTCAGGACGGCCACCACGGTGGTTCAAATGTTACCAGACCTGCAGGTTTGCTCTAACATTAGCTCTGGCATTTCCAAGTACAGGACTTTGCTTTAACAAACTTTAATTAAAAGAAGATGCAATGGGCTGTCCTTTTCACCTAGAAACTCTAAGACGTTAAGGATGCTTCCAGGATGACTAAGGACACTTAACCTACAATTATGAAGATCTGCTGAGATAATTGGCTTATTTATGGGTAGATTAATGTAAACCACTGTATTCATCAATGGAGCCCAGGAAATTTTATTCTAAACCTGAGTTTATGACACACCAAAGCCAGAGACTAAGACCATCTTTTATATCCCCTTGTAGATTCAGCTGGAAACCTCATCTTCCCTGCTACTCGAGAAATGAAGACTGCTCTAATTTTGTCCCAAAGCTGCTGAACTCCTCCTTCAAGCTAAACGACAACCACTGCTCCCACCCAAGCGACGCGGCATTGGGCTACCAGGGCAACAAACCAATTATCAATTCCATTTAAAGTAGTTAGCTCAAAACAAGCAAAGTCTCCACCTCATTTTCTCTGCATGTCATGCTGCAGAGAACCTGTCAAGATTATTATGAAGATAATACAAGCAGTTATTTGGACGCAGACAGTTAAACCTGCATCTCCTTGTCAAAGGAAGAACTGCAGGTAGGTTAGAGGGAACAGCACAGCGAGGGGCTACTGTTGAGAGCCCCTCAGAGTCTACGTACGCCTGAGAAATCTCCACATTTAGCCTTAGAGAAGTTGTCATAAACAACTACCATTGCCTCAGAAGCTTCGTCATTAATCCTGCTTGCAAAAAATGTGCAGTTGTGCTTATGGTATTGAGATAGCATGAAAAATGCAGAGACTTTTGCATCTTTTCTTATGTAATGTAAATTCAAGGCTTCTACCACTCCTAATTTGTCTCCTCCCATCCATACAAGACTCCCCTTTTGCTTCATTTCATGCCAAGGCTCTTGGTCCTCTTCCTAACATTACCCATAATAAATCTTACTGGTATTTCCTCATACAGACTCCAGTAAAATAACACAGAATCCTTGAAGTTTGACTCTCTGAAAGAGCAGATCAGCATGTAGAAAGATGCTGAACTGTTAGGTAGCTTTATATCCTTAAAATTAACAGCAGGATGAACTATAAGGTTAGATAACCATTACGTAACTATTACAAACAAGTCAAAAAGCTTTAGCCTCGGAGGGCAACAGAAAATACCTTGTTCCCTGCCAGGAGCAGCACAGGGCACTGCAGCTTTGAGAAGCCACTCGTATAAGATCTGACAGAGCTGGCTGTAAAAGAAGGGCACCTGCTTCATCACTCTGGCTGCCTGCCGATGTGACAGAGCAGTGCACATCCTGCATGCGCAGGTAGGTCCCCATTCGCAATAGGAAAATGAAAGCTGCTAAAATTATTAGAGAAAGCCCTAAGAACCCATTTGAACTGAACACCAGGCGGAGCCCCAAACTGGCCAGCTACAGCTACGGAATCCCCTGAACAAAAACAGTCATTGCCAATACTCAGCAAAAGAATATTCACTTGCTATTCCAGATGGTGGAATACAGGTCGACATCTTAACAGGATTCATCATTACATTTTGGCTCCATAGGTTTTTAATTCTATTAGATAATTAGACACAGGTTAAAAGAAATGTTACAATTCTCTCCACAATTCTTGGTTCTCACCAAGAAAAGTCCTGACTATTTTTGCCAAGGGTCTTTCTAACCTCACTCCTCATCCCTGCACAGGCACTGCTACCTCTCAGCCTCTACAGATAAATAAATTCTAGTGTAGCGGATCATTATCAAATCTTGTGCAGTCCTGATGGACTCAAAAACATTTTATTTAATTTCCTTGTGAAGAGAACCACAGACAACCAGCACCTTGACCTGAAAACATCAGATCACCTAGAATTCTCACCACGACTTTTGTCCCGGCGGCCCAATCTAGAATGTAACTTTACCACTGAGAACAACAGTATTAGCAACATCTGCAGCCTCGAATAATTTTGTCATTCTGTTCAAAAAGAAAAGGATTAATACTGTATGTTCAGTTAGATTGAGGTTAGCCTGTAAGTACTTGTTGCTGCACTTTATGGATCCATGCCCTACATGGATCCACAGTTGCTAGACGAGGAGCAAGTTCTCTAGGGGAAAGAGCTCCTCCTCACAAGGGCATTGCCTTATACCAAAGAAGAGCTTGGCTTCACTGAGCATCTTTTATATCTATACCAGCTTTTTCAATCAACCGGAGAAAAGGAAACTTAGAAGCCTCTGCTATTACATAGCATGACTGAATAGGTATCTCAGGTAAGTTAACAGATCTCAGCCCACTTCTGGTCACATACTGTGCACCTCTAATAGCAGTGCACATATGAGCAGTCAGATTTTTAGACAATTCTAACCAAATTAGGCATTATTCCAACAAATGAACTGATCTTCCGGACTGATTAGAATTGATTGCAAGTTTAATTTAAATGATTAACCATATCTCAGGCAATATATTCATACGCTTTTGAAATTCACTCTGACTGAATCCATATAATGGACTAACTGTACTCTCATTTTCATGGCTTGGGCAGAAGTGCCTGGGAATGGAGTGTGCAGACAGTGAACATCCGGCCTCAACTTGATTCACAGATAAATCTAATGTTACCAGGAACTGTATTTTTGCCACCTTATCTCTTGTCAGTCTATCTACAATCTTTTCTCCACTACTAAATTCATTTACAAGCTTTATTTTCCTTATCAGCTAACAAGATGTGTACTGTATTTCTGCGAATCTCACTTCCTCACTACCTACCAGCATCCAGATGTATTTTCAGTAGCTGTCCAACACACTTTGCATTTTATTTCTTGAATACTGTGCTTTGACAAAAGGTTAGCGATCAAAGGCGAGAAGGGGAGCATATTCAAATTAAGATTAATATTACAGCTTCTTCCAGGTATCACTATGTGCCTCAGGTGAGCTGTAAACATTGAATTTTAACCTAGCTTTTCCAGATACTGAAGCATTCTACTGGATACGCAGCGGTGAGGTCTGCAAAACCTGACTGCAGTGAGGCATTTATGATGTTGGCTAGTTCTCTAGTAGCAGCTGGGAGAAGAAAACAACAAAACAACAGCTTGAGAATAAAGCAAATGTATTGGTGCATCAGTCTCCTACCTATTGGGACGGATGAAATCTGAGAGTAGAGATCCAGCATGCGATTGCCATCTACGTCTACTAGGTAGTTCCCTCGGCTCTCTTCATAATTGCAAAAAAAGTGTACGGCTTCGGCATTCTTAAAGGAAAAAAAAAAAAAGCAAAGAAATTAATATTTTAAGAAGTAGAATAGTCCTTGCAGTGTGAGGGAAGGCCCAACTAATGGATATACTGAAATTTCTGACATAAAGATCTAATAATAATAATATATAAAGACATTTTATATGAATATTAGGGAATTTACTGTAGAACAGTTTTTATAAAGAGGGACTGCTAAAAATAATCTGTCCTAAGGTAAAAAAGAGGCAGAAAATTGCGCATTTCCAAAACCTATCAGTTGAAAAACATATATTACTTTGAACAACTGTGACAATGAATGCGAATTAAACACATTCAATAACAGTGATTTAAATAAGTCTGCCAGTCCTCAGTAACTACATAGTTTCAGACCTGAAAATGGAATTCAGCTATACAATGAGCTCATTATAATGTTTAGAATTACAAAAAAAAAAAAAAAGCACTCATATCAGGCTGCAAGTTTTTTCATTATGGAAAGTGCAGAAATTTAATGCAAGCATGCACTTTTTTCTACATAAAGTCAAACACAGACTTACAGAATTGCTGTTCATGGGAAGGCAACATACAGACTGGCCTACTTTTAAGTTCAGATATATCTATGTTCTTACTGCCACTTCATAACAATCCAAAATGACAAACACTGTATAAACCTGAAGTGGTTAAAGTGATTGATCCTATCAAAATAATTCTGCAGTATTTAAAATAGAAAATAAAATATTTTATTTGAATGCACATACATAGCAATTGTAATATACCAGGCATTCAAACACAGATTCAGATATTTCTGTATTTTTTTTTGTATGAAATTAAATATACCAGGAAAACTAGATTTGAAATCACAGTAGCAACACCTCCTTGCACAAATTCAAGGGAATTTGACAGATTACCTGAATTCCGTTCAGTTGTTTCATTAATTCCTGTTAAAAAAAAACAAAGGTCAGAGAGCCTCATGTTTGTACTTATCAAATAGTAAAGAATATATATATGTTTATTTTATATGACCACACAAACTGCATGCAAGACTTGCCATCCTTTGTGCTTTCCAGGAAACTCTACCTGCCACATGAAATTTCATAATGTGTCTTGCAAACATGACAGTTAAAAACATGACAGAGACAGATGGACAGAAACGTTTGTCCTCTTTCTAGGTTTTCATTCTCAGTATCCTGGTAGAAGTAGACATAGACTGTTGTGAAATGATGTATCAGGTTTAAGGTTTGAAATAAAACTTGTTTTGCATCAAGTCAAAGACAGCTAGAGGAAAAAAGACGTCTCTAGACTTTGGAAACTTACCCTAGATCGTGGCCCAGGAACTTCTGTCTTCATTAGAGGTCCATCATAATCAAAGTCCACATCAATTTTAGCAGCAGCTTGACTGATGCACCTGTGTCCTGCAGGAAACAACAAAACACTGAGTTAAAGACTATATTTTCTGGATTCTCCTCGCAGAGTAAATAGCCAGACTTTACCTGAGTGCAAATGCTTGAAGGATGAGACCAGCCACATTGTCCTGTCTGAAGGGAGCTAAACATATAATCTCAGGCAAACTAGTATCAGACAGATTTAAAAAAAAATAAATAAATTGGATGAAATAACAATACAACCCTGGAGAATGGGGTCAAAACCTACTGTGAGGAACAGGAAGACACATCTGTTTCCATCTTTGTTGTTGTGCATTACACCTTGGGCAAGGCTTTGCCTTAAATCTCCTCATCCATGAGCAGAGAGCAGGGGCTCGCTGTCAGTAATAACAGAAAAGCTGGAGGGAGGTTGTAGGTAAACTCATTACAACATTTTACACCAGCTGGAGGAACAGCACTTGAGAAAAAAGATTTGTGCCTCAGAAAGGGAAATGGCTGAGTTTAAACTAAATTTAAAAAAAAATCTCACAGGAATCTGGCAATTTGCACTGCAGCTGGGTCTAAACAGTGAGTTTTTACTCTGACCCGTGACTGAGCTGCTGCTCTTCCCCCACACTTATAATGGAAGAATGACAATAAACCTGACACCTGCAATGAAACCAGCAGGCAGAGATGGCTCAGGCCTCGGCAGCAACAAGCTCTGTTCTCATTTGTGTTGCAAGTACTCCAAAAGAGAGACCTATGACATTGCAGTGACCTGTGCAGTGACAGAGTATGAGCTGGTTCCATGCACTACAATTAAGTGTAGAGCCAAACTAACTAAATTAACCATTTCACCTGCAAAGCTACAGACTAACTAAACTTACCATCCTAGTGCCACACTTGCACTAGATCAGCACCTGAAAGATGATTCATAATCTGTTTTAGTCTGTGATGGGCTTTTCTGCTAGGTGCAGCTCTCAAAACAAAGACCCTTAACTCCCTTTTTCACCACGGGAAAGTTGAGTATTCTCGGATGCAATTACTGAGCGCCTAGTTCTCTGCTGGAAGTTGGCAATAGGAGAGCTTGCCTGGGGCTCAGCACAGCTCAGGAGGGTGACAGAGCACTGGAACAGCCTGCCCAGAGGTTTCGGAGCCTCCTTCTCTGGAGATCTTCCAAACCCGCTTGGACGCAGTTGTGTGCCATGTGCTCTAGGTGACTCTGCGTGTGCAGGGGGGTTGGACTAGATGACCTCTATAGGTCCCTTCCAACCTTAAGGATTCTGTGATTCTGTGGAGTCCCCATTCCCCAGCATCCCCCGGTGCCGCACAGCGCTGCCAGCCACTGCGGTGACACCAGACAGTAGAGACCGAGCACTCCGGCAAGGGAGGCAGGTGGGATCCAGGCAAGCACCCGAGAGCAGGGAAAGCCGCAGGGTGCAGAGTTTCCAGCCCGGAGTCCTGGAGAGCACCGTCTCCGAGCGCAGTGCGCGCCAGCCCCGAGGAGGCCGGGCAGCATCAGCTCTTTGCACTTCATCCCGAGTGGCCTCTCACACCCCTGGTGCGATTTCAAAAACTAACTGGAAACATTTTTTATTAAGCCACAGGCTGAACTGGCTTGAGCAAGCCTGACCTTCCAGAAAGTGCCGAATCTTTACCTGGAAATCCCTGCCCTTTAGAAGCATCCCTAGCTAAATCCCCAGATTCACTGCTGAGTTTGGGAAATCGGGTCTGCAAAGATTCCTCCTTTACCCTCTCCTCACCGCAGTTAACTCCTAAACACTACAGTCCCCAGCACTGCCTTTTACTGCCTGCATTCAGCAAGCCATAAAAGCTGGTGATTTCATATAAAGTCTATACTGTACAACAAATACTGCATTATAAGGCCATTCCCTTTTTAAAGCAGTTTATGTGCTCCAGTATATCTATATACCACATCCCCAAGGTCATATCTACCCGACCAAACACAGCGCGGGACCAGGAAGCGGCTCAGCCACATTCCTGACTTGTGCTCAAGGGAAAAGCTGGGCCTCCCAATGGAGCTGGTGGGACTGGACTCAACAGGTGGCTGGTGAAGCTACATTGGTTGCCAAGAGTGCTTGAATGGATAACATGAAGCATGGATAACATTCCCTTTCCTTAAAATGGCAATTTCCAAAATATTTTAACAGAAGAGAAATCTAAAATAAACAAAATCTGAAATATCTGTTTTATTTTCTGAGAAAATTCTGCTGTGGATATTACAAAAGGAGCAGCTTCTCGTCCGAAAGGACAGACATTCACAGAGCCTCACAGTAGGGGAGGGAACTGGTAAATACTTTACTGCTCTCCTAGCTTTTTTTATTTTAACAGCACTAGCCAAGAAGAGCTTTCTTCTATCCAGACTATTAATTAAAAAAAAATAATGAGAAGGAAACAAAATCAATATTGGATATCCACCTTCTTTGGAGCAGGAACTAAAACTACTCTGGAAATCAGGCCTGCCCAAAGGCTGAATTTTACTAAAATAATGCATTTGTGTTTACTAAGAATACACAGACACCCATGTCAATGATATTAAGAATTGGGTGTAGATGATGGATCCATTTCAAGAATGGAAATTCTTGGAAATGGAAATTTAATCCTAAAAACAACAGTCTCACATCCACCCACGGCAAGAACCTACCGCACTTTAAAGGAGGAATCCTGGTGCTGAGGGAGCAGGGAAGAGATTGACCTCGCACAAATGCTCAGTAGAGCAGCCAAGACCATAAAAGACCATCATCATCATCATCTTATTACTGCTTGTGCAAAAGCCTCTCGGACTAGGTATTTGCTGAGGGCACATCTGAGTGATTTACGAACAAGCAGAACTTGGCTGTGCAGCGCTGCGGCAGTTCTCACCAGCACAGCTCCCGCGCATCCGAACGGACAGGCTGTCAAACGCAGCAAAGATCGGCCAAGTGAAACCAAAACATGCAAATGCCCTCAGAAGAAAAGTGCTGCTTTAAGGATTTCTAATCAAAATGTCAACATTGGACAATTTGTGAGACAGATTATTCTTTTAAACAACAGTTTCAGAAGCAGCTCATCCAACCACAATCATTTTCAGTGAGTCAGTGACCCAGAACCACGTAAAAATGAGCAAGGCAAAATTTGCTTGTTATCTTCTAAAACTTGCTGCACTTCATTATTTCCAACAGAAAGTGATTTCTAGGCTGATTCGCTGATACAAATTTGATTTTATACTTGTTTTCAGAAGCCCACAGAGTATTTTATTTTGTTAACGCTTGTATAATGACAGCTTAACTGATCTATTGGTTCTTACATTTCCCAAGGAGTTGTTCTACCTCATAGCTCAGGAAAACCTTATGGTTTGAATTTACCTTTTACCCTCTCTGAATCTACTGGCCATAAGCAAATGAAAATGGCCTGTGTTACCACAAAGGATCTTGAAATGCAATTTTTTCTTCCTCCTAGGTAGAGGATAAAAAGACTAGAAAACTAGAAACTAGAAAAAAAATTAAAAAAAAGCCTCAACATACTAGCAGGGCCTTTGATAGTCAGAACCAAAAAATAAAAGTGCTGTTAATTCTTCTCTCTTTTTCTTTTTTTTTTCCCCCTCTTTGAGGAAGTATAATATAAATGATGGGCACACGCTCACACTATTTCTAGTAAGGTCAGGATGGATTTATTCCAAGTACTCTAGTCATCAGATCCCCATACTTGTTCTAACGGTTGGTTAAAGCAAACAAACAAAAATGCCAAACCCTGAGAACCTAAATTGCAAGATCACAAAAACGGCCCCCCTTTCTTTTCTGCTCTTCTGTTTTCCTTTCCCTCCACATTTTTTTTTCTTTCTTCAACTCCAGTTCAAGTACATTTGGACTCTGGATATAACTATTAAAAGGTCAGTTCCAGTGCAGAGATCAGTCTGAGATGTACTAGCACACACGAGTCACTGGCAAACACACAAGCAAAGACACCTCCTGACAACCACCTTGCACACCTTGACAAACAGAAAAGAAGATTTTCAAACTACCTCAGAGTTCAGGGACCTAGTCACCAAATGCTCAGGAAAACAGTCCCACCTCTACAGAAACGAAATTCCAGACGAGGTCCAGGAACTCCCACAAACATCACAGGGTGTTTGAGAGGTTGAGAGGAACCCGTGGCTGATACTTAAGTTGAGAGGAACCTGCGGAGATCACCTCATCTGGTGTCCAGCATTAGTTACTCCAGCACCTTCCCAGGGACCGAGGGGATGCAGAGCAGCCTGCAGTTCCCTGGGTTCTTCCTTCTTGCCCTTCTTGAGGACTGGGGTGACTTTGCTTTCCTCTGAAGGCTTTTCCAAGTTCTACACAACTCGCACAATCCTTCTAAACGCTTCAGTAGTGTTAGCAAACTAGGGCTTCCTTCTGTTTCATGTGACAGGATGCCATCCTTTCCCAGTAGAGAGAAAAGTACATTTTCTAATTGATGTTTTCTAAGCTACCCTCACCACTCCTCAGACACCTCACTCAGCAGTTTTGCTATAGCAACACAGCTAACACAAGGGCACCCTTTTAACTTTTTGCCCTATTAGTGGTCACAGAAAGTGCTAATGGTAGTGCTAAGTAAGGTCCAGTAGTGACCTATTCCAACAAGAGCTAGGTTCAGGCCTAGAAAGAAGGTGCTTAACCCCTGACAACTCTGACAAAAAATGACACTCATATGAAGACAGTTGCTGACTGTACAACTGGATATGAGCTGGGAGAAGTTCCAATGGAAGTAATGAAGTTAGATCAGTGTAATCCAGAGGATAAAAGAGAGGAAAGGAAGGGTACTGGCTGGCACATCGGATCTTTCAGACTGAAGATACCCAGTCCCATAGTATTGCTCCTCATGCAGGTGCAGAAAGGAGGTCTCCTCTGAGTGTCTAGAGCTTCAAATTTACATCTGTGCTCCATAGAGGCCATTGAACAACCTTCCAGACAGAAGTCTGGGAGTGCGGAGGCTCTGACTGCCAAAAGGAGGAGGTCTGATTTTCCCCAAATCCTCTTTGGGTGCTGCAAGGAGAATCTGTCACTAGCAGATCTTGACAGTGAATGGCAAAAGGCCAGGCTAACTGGAGTTGTTTAGAAAGTGAACATTGCTATTGAATAATATTGTGAAAACTGAGGCTGCTATTTAGAGAGTGCTTATGCTGTAAGACTAGAAGCTGCCGCACATGAGGGTGTCCGTATTGCAGCACTCCTACGCACAGATGAGGTTTTATGGAAACAGGATTCCCTCATGAGCATGAACAAACTTGATACTCAACAGACTGTAGAATCACAGGATCATTAAGGTTGGAAGGGACTGTTAGAGATCATCCAGTCCACCCTCTACATAAGTGAAAGCTCCCATGAGAAGGAGGAAAGCCCAGTTCCTCCCTCAACCTCACCACAGCTCCAAAACAACCTTTCAGCAGAGTGACGGGAACATAAAACTGCTGGTTCTCTGGGAGATTCCCTGAATTTATTTTTCTTTCTTTCTTTTTTTTTGGGGGGGGTGGGGGGAGAACACAGGGATAGACTCTTCCTGTTGCCATGATATTCTATGGGAACTCCGAACATTGAAGCTTATTAAAGTAAAAAGTCTTGGGAATATTACGCACAGGTAGGACTGAAAATATGCAGTTTTCAAGACTTTGTAACTTCTTTTCGGATATTTGCAACGAGGCCAAGCAAATAATTAATATGAACATAAAAGTGCAGAGAATCTGGAAGAGAACAACTGGACCCAAGAGGGAAGACTGAAACGTCATTTAGACCAGTTCAGACGAGCACAAGGCGCTGGCGGAGGCAATAGCTTTCCAGTATGTAAAAGGATGTTTGCTGGGAGCGGCAGGGAGAGCAAGTCCAGTATCCAGGTCCATGCAGGGCAGGACAAATAGTAAGGAGTTGATTTTCTTTTTCCCCTTATTGAAATTTGCATTAGGAAAATTAGGAAGCGTTAGGAAAAAGCTTTAATGGGAAGGTCAGCAACAGACCAGCTTGCCTGCATCTCAGAAGGGTATGTGCATGAGGTAACATCAATTGATGCTACCTAAAAGTAGAAGACAGACATTTTGCATTCTTTTCAGATCAGACTGAAAGACGAGTTCAAGCCCCCAGGGTAATCAGCACAAAACTGAGCACAGATCTCGAAAGTCCAGCTTATCCTACCTTAGAAGTATGAAAATGGAACAGCTTTCCTCCTGTAGAGCCACAATTGATAAAATCTGAGTTAGCACAAAGCAGAATAAATATTTAGATTTAGAACTATCAATTGTAGTCTGTGTGCAGAACTCTGTAGTGGTGATAGCAATAGAACTCAATGCAGACAATAAAGTAACACCTAGATTGGCCATTATTCCTCTAACATCAGCAATCTCATGGATTTGCTTGAATGTTCCTATACCCAGAGCACTAAGCAAGATTCCTCCGGTATATCTGATATAAAGCCAATTTCCCAGTGTACTCAGTCTATCATCGCTCTTCTGCAGTCACTTGATTTCCAGTAAATCATCTGCTCGGGGACAAACTGACAAGTTAATCAAGTACAGAAAACAAAAACAAAACAGATACCCGATTAAGACTTATCTGTAAGTAAGGCATAAGGACTCAAAATACTTACAAGATTACACATTTTTGGGCAAGATTTAACTTGAATTTTACTTTGATACGCTTTGCTTAGCTTTTGCATTTTAATCAGCTTGATCAGCAAAAGATTTTAAATTTTCTCTTTCTAGTTAGCTTATCATGGACTAGCACTATACTTGGATCAAGAACACCACAAGCAATGAAGCAGTGGTCAAATTAAAAGACTCTCCAGGTCATGTTACAGAAGAGCTCCGATAACTTGAAATCCATCTTAATGAAACATTGTCCCACACATATTGCCAAAGGAAAAGTTCCTAGAAATATTTTGATTAATATCAAGTTTTGTTACATTTCTTCCCACATGTTTTACAATAGTGAGCCTAAGTCTAGCTCTTCAGCCTATATGAACTTCTCTCACAAAACAATCTATTCTTTCCATTCCCAATTCTCCCTAGCAAATCCTGCCACTTCAGCATCTAAACATCAGCTGACCAAAATTGCAGGAGTTTCATGGGAGTAGGTGTGAGTCTATTTTTTAGTCTGTGTAACTGTGAGCTTATGTGCTCAAAAAACACCTTAGTGGTGTGCATTCTGGAGCAGAAAATTCTGGGATGTTCCTTTTGGCATTTTCCTAAAAATGAGCAAACTGGTGAAACTAAGACTTGGCTGGGATTCATCAGGGAAATAAGCGAAGCTTGAATCTTTGCTACAAGTGTCAAAAATCCTGCTGCCTGCTTGGTCAGATGAGAACTTTGCAGGCTAAGAATCTGCAGGGGACAGTTCCTGCTGGTGCTGTGTCCCAGTCTCTGCAGACCCGTGCACAAAACAGTTAGCCCCAGGGCTCACAGGTCTGCTGTATACCTGCAATCAGGGCCCTCCAGTCTCCTCTTCAGTATTTTAACAGGCTTTTCCACTTACAAATTCCTGGACTCACGGCTGGATTAATGGAGCCTCAAATTGCCTTCATTTCTCATTGAAGATTTACACGTCTTCATTATAACAGTGAGAAGAAAAGGGGCAGGTTGCGTCTTTGCCTTTCATCCCAGGCATCTCAAGCGTTTTTCACACCTTTGATACATTTGTCTGGTTGGGAAGCAACATAAAAGTGTGCAAGACACTGTACAGGAAAGGGAATACATAGGAAATACTGAGATGAGAGATTCATTCAAAGGACTGACAACTATCAGGGCTGGTTGCTGCAAGCACTTTCCATTGCCCACTATTGACCAGCCCAGCTCAGACATCCAGTGCGTCACTACCAGAAATAGAACCGTATCCTGCATTGAAACATTGACTTAATGCTTCTCTAACAGTTACAAGACTAGATTTTGTATACTTCAACCCAAAAGGCCAGCTGCTCCCCAAAGTACATTATTTAAAGGGAAATAGATGGTACTTAAGTTCGTGAGAGAGTGGAAATGTTTATTGTTTGTCTGGCTGCACAGCAGCGTAACAGAGGGAGGCTGGAGGAAAGAAGAGGCATCACCACTTACCAACTCACAGGAAAAGTCATTCAGGCATGTTGTACTCAGCAGAACACTACATAAAACAGGTGCTAGATCTCCAGTTTCAAATTTATTTGGAAAACAAAAACGAAAGCCTCATTTAAAGCACGAGCAGAGACTGCAGGTTTAATGTACACGAAGACATACATGTAAAATTACAAGCCAGGGCCAAGCCAGAACTTGTCATTACACACTTAGGAGGAAGTAGCTTGACATTCTGTGGTGCTTTATTTTTATTTTGAAATAGAACAAACTGCCGGCAGAAACGGACACCTACAATAAGGGCCACTTCTTCCACTGCATTATATAAAACCTCTCAGGATTTCCACCTGGAGATGGGCAGAGTCACACAGCATTAAGCACAAAGAATAATGAGGCTGATTTTGACGAGTGAGTTTTTCATCTCAGCACCAGGCAGCATCAGAAAACAGCTGTGTAAAAGCAAAGTTCCAAGAGTGGAAGAGCTTTGTTGCATTTAGAACATTTTACAGCATAAATTAGCCCCCAAGTAAGGATTTCTCCCATAGGTTGTTGAGTTAAAAAGGAAAGATCCATCCTTGTGGGCTACTTCTGAAATATCAGTGCCTCATGGCCCAAGATGCAGAACACCACTGTAGTCTTCAAAATTTGAAAGATTCAGTGCTACCAAACTGAGCAATAGCCACGGGAATCTTCACTAGCACCTAGTGAGCACTTACCAACTGCAAACAGCCTGGAGTTTTGCTGCAGACAACAGGTCAGCTGCCGACTAAGCAACATTGATGCCATTTTGTCAAAAACACTGAGTCTTCAGAGTTTTCTTTCCAGATGATGTTCTGAAAAATAAAACAAAACATTTATGTGCCTATGCATGGAGCTACCATTACTATGCCATTGATTTCAATTTTCCTTTTCGCTAATTCAAATCCAAAGAAACTGTGAAGATGGTTTGATGGATTGCTGCTCATGTCCTAAAGAGTCTCAAAATTAAAACCAGTTTCAAGATAAAAAGTTTGAAGCTAAATCCTGCTGAGGTGCCTCAAGCTAAATCCAGGCTAAATCTGTATCCCTCAGCCTTACTGAGGTGAAGAGGTAAAGATCATCTCCCATTCCTCCTGTTCTGCTCTGCTGTGTTTTGCAGTAGCTGTAATTAACATTTTATAAATTGTTTCCAGTCACATTCTTGTGTCAATGCGTCCTTTGTTTACAAAACAAACAAACAAAAAAAAAACATGCAAGGTAAAAAGACTGTGGGGCTAATATTAGGAAATAAGAGGCAACTCTGAAATGAATGAAAGAAACAAACCAAAACCCCAACATTTTATAGAGTAATCCACAGTTCTATGAATGGAGACTGAGGGAGCCAGGATTGCCTAGCTTGAAGAGATGATGGCTCGATGGAGGGCAACTAATCAGGATGTATATATATCTGATGGGAGGAGATGACCAAGCCAGACTCTTCTCAGTGGTATCCAGTGACAGGACAAAAGGCAAAGGGCATAAACTGAAATACAAGAAGTTGTGTTTAAAGATAAGCAAAAGTTTTTTTTAGTGCATAGATGATCTAACACTGGGAGACAGTCCTAGAGCAGTCACAGGATCTCCAAGCCCAACTGGACCCAGCTCTATCTCATCCCGGTAAAGCTAAACAAGCTTGCCGTGTCCAGGCTCCCAAATGACAACATGCCTCTCTGCTCTGGATCACCTGCACAGAAAGTCTGGCTGGAAGATGCACATGGACAACACAGTTATTAATATACTCAGCATGCTGTTTAAATTCAAATTTGGTGCTTGAGACCCTGGGATCCTGCACCAGATCTCCTAGGGGCACCAGAGGTTCTGTTTGTCTAGACACAGACTAAGCTAAGCCGGTGTTTGGCTCCTCATCTGACGTCTCCTTCACCGAGAGGGTAGAGGCTATTCCCTCATAACAGATGACCCACAGTTCAAAGGAGACATCACTATTATCCATAAACCTCCTGGCAAACAGCAGTATATCGTGAATAAGCGCTGAGAACACAGGTGCTCTTCCATCATACAAAGATCATTTACTGCTCACGTCACTTGTATTCCTTCCCCAAATATGCAAACAGATGCTGATGACTAGATGCTAGGCAGTACTTCATCTATTGCTGCCACGATAGAAAGTATTTCTTACCCAACATTAATAGTTCAGATGTTTAATTTCTGTATTATCCTTAGCTAAGACAGCAGTTGTTTTCCTTCACACTTGAGTTTTTTTCAGAATTGGCAAAATAAAAACTCGTTGCCCACGGCCATCTATTAATCCTGACTGCACTGCTTGGTGCAAAGAAAGCTCCCTGGGCCTTGCCAGACGAATCAACCCACACTTGGTTTCACTCAGTTTGCCACTTAAAATCCAGCGCAGCCTGAAATCCGCCAAGGTGAGCAAACACTGGCGCAACATCCGCGCGCACGCTGCACAACGCTGTGCTCGCTCTGGAAGCTTGGGGTCAGAAGCACGGGAGGGGGAGTTGCTCTGTACAGAAGAGAGTTATAAATCAAGTTTTGGTTAATTGATCCATTAATATTTTCACTTTTGGCTCCTCTCCCGAGTCGCGCTAGTCTTTGCAAAATTGATGTATGAAGAGACTTTCTCACCTCAAGATCATTCTGCAAACATGACTCTGGCCAGCGAGGACACCAATGCCACAAGGAGCTGCTCAGCAGCAAAGGGACCCAGCACCTCTCACAATGATTAACCACCGGCACATCCTCTGCCCACAACTATTTATCTGGATTCTAATTCCCTCCTTACGTTTGCTCTGCAAGATATTACCTTTTAAAAGTTTCTAGTAACCCATTAAAAGTTAACTTGAACAGAGCTTTGCAGAAACAAGCAGAAGGGGTAGCGGAAACGCACTTGGGACAAAAGGCTTTAGCTTGAAACATGATATTTATAAAAGGCTCAACTTCATATTTTGATATGGTTCTGTCTTTCTGAAATATTCCTAGAAAACAAATTATTGCAAGACGTTTAAACAACAAAACAGCTTAGCCTTAATTTTCCTATATTTGTTATCTAAAAAGTTCCTAGCCTGCAGTCAGAGCAAATCATGCAGCATCAGATTTGGGTATAGCCAAAATCAGCTTCACTTCTGTCTCCACGGAGCACAGAACTTCGCATACAAGATGACCTGGCACGATCAATATATCCGCTATTTCAGTATCCCAATTTTATTAACCTAATAAACCAACAAAATTTTGACTTCGTTCACTCCTTGACCAAGTCCCACTGGCTTCTTGTTGCCAACAGCAGTGGAAGATCTTGGAAATCATTCAGAACTGGTTCCAGGGCACATGCCAAAACTACAGGAAACAACGAGACACTTTTTCACCACTGCTACTTAGAACAAAGTCCAGTCTCAGATCTGTTAGGCAAAATATCTCCATCAGCTTGAGATATCAGATGGCAAAGTGTGTGTTGAAATACAATTGTTTGATTTAGGATTAAACGCCGGCCACTTTGGGCCTCAGAAAAGCGAGATTTCTGCAGAGAACAAGATTGACAAAACTCTTCTCTGGGTATCTTCCCTCTAAGTGCAACCGTCTGAGCCACATATGGCCACTGCTGCAGATGACTGTACAGAACAGCTACCCCACGGTGGCTGCTGCAGACATTAATTTTGCAGCTACGCTGTTCGTTTTGTGAGCACACGCACTGCTGCTTTGTGCCTTAAACTGCATTTGCCGTTCTTCTGGTACAGAAAATTGTTTTCAAGAAGGAAGTTCAGAACAGTTTACAGAGCACATGAAATATGAAGATATGTGGATCTTCTAATGCGCAAAGAGTGGAAAATCAGGAAAAAAAAAAAAAAAAAAAAAAAAAAACAGCAGCTCTTAACATTATGTCCTGAGTGATTCTTTCCGCCAGGCAGGATTAGTTCCTCACACTGACAGCAGTTGTTCATTAATAGCAGCTGCAGCCTACTGCAAACATAGCCCAAGGCCCCATTTTTCAGGGGCAACAAGGGGAGGTGCCTGGAGGGGGAACTCCTGCAAAAAGCAAATTAATAGTGAGGGCCCCCAACATTTGGGGTGCTCCATCCGAGCACTGAGAGCTACACTGTTAGCTCGTGTAATCCCTTCTTGTTCGAGGGCAGCTAACTCAGCACGGAGCCCGTGTTCCAGAGCGCAGCAGCAAGAAGCTGCCTCTGCAAAGAGCCCCCAGCCCGAGCTCGGGAGCGGAACGAGCGCAGTGACAGGGCAGGGACAGAAGTCAGCGCTGCAGATTTCTATCACGTTCCTCCTGCTTGTGCCAAAGACACAGGAGCCTGTTTGAAATTCATGGGGGCGCGTTCACATGTCTCTCAGCTGCTCCAGGCCCATTTAGCAAGGGACAATTAGGCGGTTTGGAAGCCGTGGCAAGGGCTGCAGGTTGCAGTTACTCCCAAATCTCCACACCAGTATTTGGGGCGAGGAGTGGGCAGTTAGGGGTGAGCGGATTCTCTCGCCTGTTCCCACTCTCCCGGCTCTGCTAGGAGGCACAGCAGCCAGGGGGCAGCACGCTGACTGCTGCCGCATGGAACCCCTCTGTTAATCTGGATCCATCCCGGTGCGAGAAGAGCCAGAGGTCTGTGCACCCAGCGCAGGGCTCTGGGGATGGGGACAGGCACGGAGGCTGCAGGGCCCCCAGTGCAGGCACTGTGGCCGCTTGCTCCGCTTCCATCAGGTGGCCCAAGGGCAGCACCAGGACCAAATACTCCCCAACTCAAAGACCTATCTTGGCACCCCAGCTGCCCCGGCCTCCCGTCCACCCATTTAGATGGTTTATAAGGACGACCATTATCACAAAGGTAAGAGAGCTCTTCAGTTCACAGCTCATCACACTTCCACAGTGTATTTTTCACATTTTTTTTGGAAGAGCCTGCAGCCTGAGATCCCCAGTGAGCTACAGTTCCCTTACCAAAATGCTGCCCAGCACAGCAGTGCTCACAGAGCTGCGATGCAAGTGCACAATACTGAACAGCCGATTTTCTCTGGAATTAAAGGTGATTTTCCTAGGGAAGGCAGCCCAACTGTAATCATATGCCAAGGCAAAAAGCTCTGTTACAAAGACAGACCACTTGATAAAGGGTTAATGTCGTGTGCCCTGTTTATCTCCTGTTTGATCTTGTTTCTCCTTTTCCAGCCTCCTCGCTGCTCCCAGAACTGTAGGTCAGGTCTGTGCAAACAGTCCTGTTCTGAAAGGGGATCAGACTAGAATATATTAGAGAATATAAAAGAGGAAGCCTGGAAAGTATTTGGATAATGAGACCCGAATAAAGGAACTAATAAAACAGTCACAGATTAAAGCACATGAACAGCGACCATCTCAGATGCAGTCATTGGCTATAAGGTGACCCAGGCAGAGATAAAACATTCTGAAAGAGAAGAAAAAGCTAGAAAGGCTGACCAAAAAAAAAAAAAAAAAAAGCAGATGCAACTGCAGCTTCTGAACAGAAGAAAGGTGTTTTCCAGCCTCACTGATGTTGCCAAAGCCGTAGCATCCCTTGCTCAGTGACAGTATGACAGGCTAGAATGAAAAAAAAAACCCAACCTTAACCAGCTTAATTTACACACTGCACCCCACAAACTCCTGAAAAACCCTGGTTACTCATTTCCTGCTATTTGCACCATCTTTTGGCAGATGCTGCTCTGTAGCTGTGGCTCACAAGGGGAGAGCTGCATAGCCCCATCTTAAACAAAAAACCCACAAGTATTTCACTCAAAAAAAATTGCTCAAGGACATCTCAGAGGCTGGAATAGCCCTATGTTTTCACCAAAAAAACCCTCCAACTGTGAGGATGGGTGAGGGGGAAGACAATCTAGCCTGTCATACCATAAATGCTATCTTATCTTTACTTACTCTGCATGTAAGGAAGAATGGGCCAACCTAGCGGCTTCCCAGTATCTACGTAAAAAGATTGTTTTTATAATCATATTTACATAAAATGTGTCGTTATATAAAATATACTGTTTGAAAAATGCATCACAGTCCTTAAGAACCTTCCCTTCCTTCTCAAAGCAGGGAAATGTTGAATGACTTAACCAAGCAGCAACTTTGAGAGCGTGCCAGCAGAAACAGAAATTCCAACTTACCACTTTAGCCACTTTAAAAGTAACCAAAAAACCCCAAAACCTCACTAACAGACACACTGATGTATTTAACTGCAGTGCAGTTGATCCCAAAAGAAGAGTTCAGTAAAACCTATGCAGTTATCAAAGTGTGAGTACACACAATGAAACACAATAGGTTCCTTAATTCAACAAGCTTTTTGCAGGAAAAAAAAATCAGAATATCACCAAGAACGTGTAGTGATATGTAGAGACAAGGTTATCTGAAATTGTAGGGAGCAGGAAAATCCTGTTAAGTGATAATTGCATGAAATAATCCAGAAAAGAGAACCAAACTGTTCCTCATCCAGCTTGGCCAACTAAAGGCCACAGCCTTGAACTATTAGCAAAAGTGGTCACGATCTGCCCATGATGTTAAGTCAGTACCAGGATTGCTACAGCTGAGCCCTTCTCTGCAGAAGAGGCCTGCTGGATTCCTACACGATAACCCACACGTAGAAAAGACTCCTTGAGACTTCTTGAACATTTAGAAATTGCAGACAGCTACAGCAAGAGCAAATCAGAGTAAAAAGTGCCCATTAGCAGTGAACGGCAAGTTTGTCCTTGGAAAGGACAGCTCACCAAAGCATTTATCACCAAGCAACATGGAGAAGCAGCAAGTGATGGTTATCTGCAAGCGCGGACATGCAGCCACCACTAAAAGGGATTTTCTGAAGATGGCATTTCAGAGGCTGTCACTCGATTTTGCCCACTTCTTTGTCTAATAACCTTACAAGCTTTCTGGAACAGGATGTAATTGGAATCTCCATATTTGTACTGACGTTGTCAAGGACACAGTTGTCATAGCTACAAGAAAAGCTCAAGTTTGTTATTCATGTTTGCTTATTTATTTATTGGCACCGAGAGGATCAAACACTCCCATTGCTGTTGAGAAGAACAGGAATGGGGAGGCTGCCTTGGTCTTCCACATCTCAGCAGTGCGTTATTGCACACGTTAGTGTATGTCCCCCCTAACAAACTGGCTCTTTGCAGCCTTCTCTCCTTCCACATCCATCTGGCACTCAAACCAGTCTCCGTTTTGAAAACGGCAGTAAAAGCTCAAAGCAAGATGCAATGCACTAAACGAGTCATGTTTTTGTATAGTTTCTAACCCGTTTTGGAAACCCACAGCGTACATTAACCACCATGACGTGGCAATACCTACCTGACTGACCAGACAATTAAGTCAAAGCTGAATCAGCAGCAAAGCTAAACCAGAGGTAACTTTGCACACCTTCCCTTTGCTTTGTACCAGTGTCTCCAGAGCTTCCACCAAGTTAAAAAATAAATCAAAATTAGATAGATAATTGTCATTACAATCCTGTCTCCAAACCTCTTCCTCAGATGTTTTGTAAGGGGATTTTGGTGCTTGGATATGGAATCATCTCCGTCACCCTCTGTTTTCTGTCCCTCCAATAAACAACTGACTCCTGGTCCATACTCTGAGTTTATTCTCGTTGTGGGAGTTTATAGGTGGGAATGATACAGTTATGGCACATTAGGATTGATTCAGAGGATACCAAAACTTTCCAGGAGCTCATCTTTTATTTAAGAACTGCTGGAACTGCTAGGAAAGCATCTGCTAGCCAATAGAGAAGATCCAGAGCCAGAAATACCTATCTTATTTGCATAAGGTCTTCTTAAAAAGTATATGTATAATGGTATTTGTAAAAAAAACAAACACACACAACTAAGTTAATCTGCTGTACGAAATTAAAAAATAGTTTTTCTTTTTTTAATAGTTCACACAGCAAAATTACATTTGTATGATTTTCGGCATACCATCTTTACTACTATGCATAAGAGTCTTTCTAAGACTGCATATTTTGATTTTTTTTTCCTAAAGGAAGATGGCAACAATATACACAAAACTTGGCTGTTAAAGTCCTGACATTTCCTATATCAAAACAGACAGTCCAGTTTTCAAGGGGTTAAACAACAGAAGTCATGATACAGATGTGCCTTTTAGATTAGCTGCTCCACAAACGGTCAGTAGTTTCGTAAGAATTAAAGTATTACTAAATGCCTTTTTTTTCAATTAAATTAAATTTTATTCCTTTTAAAATTTTACTCCTTCAGCTACCCACCACGGTCTCCTAAGAGGTCATGAAAATAGCTAAATAAATAGCATTAAATAAAATGTATTTTCAAAGCATGATTTGTTATTTTTGTTGAAATAACTTTTTGTTGAAAATAGCTGACTCAGGCTGTACCAAACCATGAAAAACAGGCCAATCTTCTTAGATGTGGGTGCCCTGGCTTCTCAAGGTGACCTGCTTTCCCTCTAAAGACACCAAAATGCAGACGCACGAAGGGGTTTCTGTTCCAAACAGCTACACACATAGTCCTGACAGGGACATTTTTAAACCGGTGTACGCAATATCCCTGTGCCTACACACAGACATACGCAACCAGCTTTAAACAGACACAGAAAAACACCCCTCGCCAGGAATTAAACTCCATGTTTACCGGAATACAGAATGCATTAGAAAACACCCCTGAAAGGCTCATCGCAAGAGCTGCGTCAAAGCACACATGCAGAAGCCAGACACTTACATTGGTTGGATGAAAAGCGCCGTTTCTCAGCTTGGCAGATTAAAATATCTCTCTTGTATTTGGTTTATTTCGCTTTAATGCTGCTAACTGTGCTCCTGAGAAGCATCATTGCTGCCAGCTTCCTTCAGGAACTGCTTGTGATGCCTGGCAATAAGAACATGGATCATTTGCAGGAAAATCCTCGCAATAATCCTGCGGTTTAACCAGGGGAGGGAAAGAGGGAGGGATGGAGGGAGGGGAAAATGCCACCTCGTTTAACAAAACCAGCTCCAGCAAACTACCCAGCACTCGCTCAAGCCCAAAGCAGCACCTATGTCGCTTCAAACGCGCTTCTCTGCTCCTTACCACCCCAATGCAGCCCATTAGCTCCTGTTCACTCCAGCTCACCCAAAAGCCTTCTCGACAGCTTTCTAGAAATAAATCATGGAGATACAGAGCCAGAATGTATTAAACGGCTTAGTTATCAAGCACTGTGGAAGCCACGTTTTGTCTTCATTCTCCTTTTTGCTGTATCACCCAGGCACATAAGTTTTGCAGAATAATCAGGGGTCTGCCCAGACACCCAAACCCAGTGGGGTTTTATCACCTCCTCAGCTCCCGTGGAGCCCTAGGGGGGATGTGATATAAAGAAGCGGCTTCTGCACGCTGAAAAACAGGAATTCAGCCTCGTTTCTGTGTCCGTGCAGGCCGCACGGTCGCCATGGTGCCTGCCGGGTGGGAAGATGCCCCCGCATGCAGGGAAGGGCCCAGCCGCCCCCGTTTCCACCAGGCGCTTTGGCGCCCACACGGTTGCCGTGGCAACCGCTGAGGGAAAATGGCAGAAATCTGCAATTGCCACAAGTGCAATGGTGACCTACCCTGCTCGGGGTGCGCTCAGGGGCCCCTGCGGACCCACGCGGGACCCGCAGATCCCTGTGACCACCCCAGCGCTCCGGGAAGGCCCCACCTGTCTGCATTTATGAGACAGACACCATAAGGTCTCCAAGCACGAAGCTGCTTGTTTTGATCCACAACGACTGAAGCTGATACCTTACCCTACTTCACTATTTAAAATCCATTATTAATTACATACATAGACTGTTTTTTTAAAGCATATCAGTTACCCCATGCTCTGCAACTCTGACTATAAATGACTTATTTAAACTGGCCTATACTGGTTGCCAAAAGGTAAAATAAGCCATTGATTTTAAAACGAACCTGTGAACTAGCTAATCTGTCACAAAAAGAGCAATAATCCTATTCAGACAGATGGTCTTGAAGACCAGACTCATCACTTGACAGCCTCAAGGACATATCACAAAGCAGAGGAGGAAAGACTGAGAAGAGCTGCAGATATTTATACTCACCACATGGAAAACTTTAGATCCAATAGAACTGCAACCTGTCAGCAACTTTTTCCCACGCTGATAAGCTGAATAATCATGATCACAGCTCCTAAGGGTGCACTCTCAGGAGACCATGTTATGATGGAGCAATTCCTATGCCTCTACCGACTGCTAACTTATACAACACAAGGCTGAATTTGTTAAGGAAAATGATCTTGCGTGAAAAGTACTTGTTGTGAAGTACTGCAGTGGTGCTAGCTGTATGTCAGCATCGCTGAGCCTCTACAGCCTGCACTGGCACGTGGCTTCCCAAGGAAGACTCATTACACAACATTCCACTGTTAGAAAATGATCTGCTTTAGCAGGATGCTCACCCAAGAGCATTTTCCACTTCTGCATACATTTTTACATGTCAATATTATGCATTCTGAAAAGTAATTAAAAGGGGGTGATGCAAGGCAACAAGGGGGTCAGGAGCTGGCAAGTCTGGTGCACAACACACTGGGTAAATGCTCAAAGTTGGCTTTTGATTGTATTTTGATTTTATCGAAAGCAAGGTAAGATTTAATTATATTATCAGCTGCTGGATTTCTGAACTGAACTGAAAATGATCAGAAATTTCTGCAGAGAAGCCCCACATCCTCCTTTAATCACCGGCTGTTACACTAAAAATATCTGCTACGAATTGCTAAGAAAAGCAAAGCATTTCAAATAACACACAGAGGTACAGGACTTGAGCAAAACTCGGGATCCAGAAATAACAGCTCTTAAGAGGAGATACAAAATGTCAGAACCCTAAACGTCACATGTGCCTGCAAAAAACAAGGACAGAAGGCATGGAGCAGAAAAAGGCAAGGCATGCCCAAATTTTCAGCATCATAGTCTATTTCTCTTCTCCAAAACTCACTTGTCACCAGACCAAGAAGCTGGCTTTGAGAACTCCAAACTTTTAGGAGGGCAAAAGCAACACTCAGTTCAAGTGCTTGCCACTGACAGCTGGATTTTTCTGCTATTGCTATTTTGTGGAGAACATGGTACAGGTACCGAGGCTTTAGTCCAACACTGCTTCCCATTGCAGATGTTTAGTGCTGCTAAGCTAATTGGTTTACATGCATAATTATGTTTTTCTAAAGCACAGTTTATGACTTGGTTACTTTCACATTAATCATCTATGATCACTGCAAATGGTGTAATCACCAGCTTCGCTTTAAAGTATATTAAGAAATCTTTCAGTCCTATGGGAAGAAAACATAAAGGAAGATTATCAAATGTTCACTAGAAGCTAATTATAAAAATCTGAGCAGGTGATTTAAAGACAGATAGATAAGAATTTTATTTGGACAAAGAGGATGACCATGAAGGATCCAGGAGAAAATGAAAAAGGAAAAATTAGGATTGCTTCATTTTGCAGCATATGCAGTGCCCTGCAGCTTTTTCAGGCTGGGCAACTTACCACAACACAAAACAACACTAGAAATGTAGGGCTTTCTTCTGGTGGATAGCCAGAGGGTGAAGGTATGTGAGGACACACCTGATCCGCACCCTTCAGAACCAGGAGCTGTGCAACACAGCACACACTGGCGCGGGGGAAACAAGAAATGCGATTTAGAACTGCAAATGCCAAAGTCCTCTTTGGACAGAGGCTACTTTAATTTCCATGAGATAGGGGAGCTTCGCAATTGCGGGAAAGAGGAGGAAGGGGAGGACAGAAATACTTGAATCCATCAAGATGATGATGCCTATATGATGATTCTACTATTCAGAAAGCTCCATTATTGCCTGATTGTTCAGGAGTAGGTTAAATAACGACAGTCAGGCAGGTTTGCAAAGCAGTGTACAAATAATAAATATATATTCTGTGCTAATTTCAACAGATTTCTGGGCCGAATTCCCCAGAGTGTTTCAGACTTTCTTTTCAGGCTCCAGATGGACAAAGTCTGATTCAGCCAAATACATATTTCTCAAGCAGTCCCTTAATATCACTGGGCCCATTCACAAATCTGAGGGACTGAACAAGCCAAAGCACCTTATTGACTTAGAAGTGCAGTAAGCAAAACCACAAGGCTACTTCATAAACTATATTCATTTCCTCCCTGTACGTTGCCCATTTGACGAAGATAATGAGTCGCTTCTGCTCTTCACACAGCCACCAAATGCCTGGCTGGGGTGAATGGGACCGCACGGAGCACCTGTGGTTTGTGGATAACCTCAGTGGTGCTGTGGAGCTCGGGTACCTCTGTGCTGCAGCCCATACTCTAATGACATCCTTGACATCTACATAGCAGACGGACTGCTGACTTTTCAAACTCTATTTGAAGGCTCTATCCGTTGTCTTTAGATAATTAACAAACTCTGGTCCCAGAGGGACTGGAGAAAGGGAGGACGAGAGCCATATAAACCCAGGATAACACTCCTGCCTACCAAAAAAAATCACGTCATTCCAATTTCATCAAGAAACAACCAGCAATCACAGCCTGAACAACGGAGGATCCTTAATTCCCAGAGAATCTACCTCTTCCCATAAAGCAGGAGTTTGTTCCATTGAACATACGGTGACAAGTTTTAAGACCAGAGAGTTGCAGCACAGACCTGCTTGACAGATATTTAAGCAGAAAGAGGTGAAGGAAAAACCCTTAGGTCAAACAAGACAGTCAATTATTAAAATAGCACTGATCCTTGTATATTTTTGAACAACATGTATTATATTGCTAAAAGCAACAAATAACAGAGAACTTTGTACTTCTGCTAGGTTTCTTGCAGCTTAATCCATCTCATACAGCAGGGTGGATTGGAAGGGCAGACAGGTTAATACTGGAACGGGAAAATAGATGATTTTTAAGGTTTTGGGAAGCAACTTTTTCTGGAACACTCACTGCCACACACTCCCCAAACGTCTGCATGGGAACTCCTGCAGGAATGGGCTGCAGCAGAGCGTGACACCTCCCACACGGAGCTCCCCAAAGCCCCTCACCGCAGCTCAGCCCGTCAGCAGCAGCCCGTGTAACAAGTGGACGTTCTGCAGCTCTGCAAGCAAGGCAGCTTGCAGAAGTAATATCTGTAGGGGCTGTAAGGGCATATACTACAAATATGGGCTATAATGATGAATATCATTACTAACAAAGCAGCTGACAATGCTACTAGCCTTAGTGTGGTGGGACAGCTCGGAGATGGCACTTTCTGTCAAATACCACAGAGTGCTACAACAAGGATGGGGAAAGACAACTTAATATAAGCCTCCCAGGAGCATAGGGCAGCAGCTACCCCTCTTAATAGAGCCATCAGAGGAAAACCAGACATCTCGGTGCTGTCAGACAAGCCTCAGTTACTCAATATTGTCAGAAAGGCGCTAATGGGCATTAGCAGAGCCTGCTACATTACAAAAAGATTGAGGTAAGTATTGCTGATGTAATGTTATGCAGCCCCCTTCAAGCTACTAAACAGACTCGATTCAGCCTGGAGAACAAAAACCAATGGGGTATTAGTTTGATTGGGTTGTTTACATGTTGTGTTAAGGGCAACAATTATATTTCTAGAACACACCTGAAGTAAGCAGCTTTTGTGCAATGGGACAGCAGGTCATTTTGCTTCAGTGTTGTCCTCCACCCTCCTTCAGCCCTACCTTCACCTGTCCCCCTTAGCTACCCCAGTAGAGCACTGTCCTAGTAGCTCAAACAACAAATGTCAAAAATGATCTTATTCATAACATCAAGGCAACTGCAGCAGCTAACAGGAATCAGATAACTCTTCTTGGAAGTTACCACCTTCACACCCCTTTTTTAGCCTCCAGAAGCAGAGTCAGCGCTATCTCAGCCTGCACCTTTTCCCTTTCTCCTGTTAACTAGAGACATAACTAGAGGTTGAAGTTTCGCAGGAGACAAAAGGAGGCTGCAAAGCTGCTTACGAATCAGAGCACGAGGGCTCAGTTATGCAAGGTTGCATATGGATTTTGACCAGATTTAATGAATAGTTTATTTCTCCTCCCCTCTCCACTCAGAACAATAAAATTACACCCAAGAGCTGTTTCCCATCACGCAGAAGTTCTGGGACATGCTTTGCCCTGCACATTTTTTGCGGGTGCCTCTGCAAGATTAGTGGAAATATCAAGTGATGAAAGCATAGTTTAATTACCCCCAAGAAAATACTTTTTCATGCAAGTGTTACTTTGAGTAACTTGGAGTTTGCTTAAAAAGCTTTTGCATGAACTGGAGCACTGATTTCTCAGCGTTACAGCAAGGGTGAACTTTAGGAAGAGAAATCTAAATCAAAAACGAACCTTGAAACTCAGAACTTTGTTGAGCTATTTTCCTTGTTACAGAGTCAGCCCAGGTAATTCAAAAGGACATCCCAAATATAATAATCATGAAGACAGACATTTTTAGTTTGAACTACACAAGAACTTTGCAGATTGAAAAAAACAGATATAGATGCAAACATCACAGTGAATTGTATGTGTTCAACCTACAAAGTGATCATTGCCCTGTCTTACCTCTTCTTATTTGCTCTTCTGCCTTCTGTGTTTCTGGTTTGTTCTAGCAGGAGTTTCCCTTCTACTTTCCTCTCTCTGGATTCAAAGGGTTTAAAAACTCCATGGGCAATAATTTCATTTTCCTTGTTACACTGGGCTTTTTCTGTATAAACCAAAACCACGTAAAACCCATGACCACAGAAAAATAGTTATTCAGAGGGATAGTGCTGCAGTGAAAAGGAAATTATGGTACCATTCTGAGCTTATTTTCTCCTCTATTTTACCTTTGCTCTGGGCATTCAAAAGTTGCTGCTAATATACTGGTGACAACATGTATCCCTGTTATGCATTCTGGAATGTCTCTGGAAGTTATTCTGCTGCCTTCTTGGTTTTGTCAAGAAACATCCCTATCCTGCTTTTTAAGGATGATAATGTATCTTAGGCTGTCTTCTAAAAACCTCCACTTTCAATCTTGCTCTCCTGTTACCTGCATGGCTTCATCCTCTCTCCATGCCAAAGAAGTTCCCAGTTTGGAGAGGGGCCCCCGTATGACCCTTCAGAGCATCCAGGGTAGCCCCAAATTCAACCCAGAGAAAACAGAGTGCCCTGGTGAAGGAAACAACCGAGAAGCTGCATTGCAGCAGTAACTGTGGAGCAAAAATCAGGTTTTGCTGCTTTATACAGGGGATGGGATGAGAGACACTAAGGTGAGATACTAGAGGTGAAATGATCCTCCTGCTGCTGCTGCCTGAGGACCATCACTGCACTCAGCAGCGGGATTAGCCTTATATGATTAAATCAGTAGGAATTCTAAAGTCCTGGCCTGTACCCTGCCACTGTGCGGTCAGATTATGCTCTGGCCTGTTGCCAGGAAGCATCTTGTGCCTGACATCCATCCTGCCTTGAAGAATGTTTTGGCTTCTAAAAAGCTTTTTAACCTGCACTGTGTTCTCTAATCCCCAGCAAGGCAATCAGACTTATATAGTGAGCTGTTCAAGATGATTGAGGATGAATGTATTCCTTCCATCCTACTCCCAGCATCCTAATTTTTTATTTGTGCACATCGCAGCACTAGCATCAAGCAAGCAGCTGGCAAGAAAATGCACCATCCAAGAAAAAGGCAGAAAGAGAGGTGACAAGATGATTCGCTCACATATTAGGCATCTAAAATAAAGAAAAGCTGACAGACAGATTATATTTAGTGGAAACATAAATAAAAAAGATACTGCTAAGAAAGTACACCAAAATTGATTTGAATATTTAATCTGTATTTCATTGTTCATTTCCTCATAATTTTGCATTATTTTTGGAGCAGTTGATCCGTATCAGTTGATTTCACGTGTGTTCCCTGCCAATCTTCCCACATTTGACCCTTTGATAAAAAAGGAGACAAAAAGCGGCATATTACTCTAACGCTCAAGAATCTTAAGGCACGATTGAGCTTGATGCTATATACATGCAGATGAGGGATATTATTCTTTCCTTTCCCTGCAAACTACATTTTCCGCCCCGTTTTCTCCATTGTCAGTGCCTCTGCATGCCCATCTTCTCGCATTACTTCCTACAGAAATATGAAGTGCTGCAAGGCCACGAGACAACCTCTTGTTGGAAACATCTGTAGTTGGTTTCATTTGCTGCAGGAGGAAGGGGAGATTTAATAGCAACATTAGAGGAGAGGAAGCTCCCATGAAGCTGTCCAACACCAGGGGACAAAAAATTTGCATTAGCAGTTTGCTGACGCTCGCAGATGGGAGTTTAAAAATTGAGCCAAACATCAAAAATAGAACATTATGAAAACATCATTGCTAATTTCTTTCCAAACACCTTTTTTTTTTCCTCTGAATGATGAAACCAAGGTTATAATGGAAAACAAAACAAAACAAACTAAATACTAAAAAATGCTAAAAAAAAAAAAAAGCCAGAAATGCCTGTCTTTGATAACACCGTTCCATAACCATAAACGTGTCACAGTGTCTGACAGCCACCCAATCTCCTGGCTAACACCACTGGCAGGACAGGCGCTCTCCTCCCTTCCAGCTGCCTTTCCATATGAGCAGCTCTTTGCAAGCAGAGCTGAGTATCTGCCACTAGATCTGCTAAAAAGCTATAAGGGCCTTCATCAAAGCACTGGTTATTAGAAGTGACAGACGGGACAAGAGTCCTCAAATTGGATCCAAAACACAAAGAAAACTGTAGCAAATACTACTTCGTTACTGGTGTCACTGCTCCAACCAGCACCACTGAAAAAAGTATTTTTAAGACAAACTGGCATTGGCCAGGGGGATGCTTTTGGGTATGATTTTGTCCCCACAAGAACTACTTTGATTTTTAAACTGCCGCATTCCATAAGAGCCATAAAAAGATAAAGGTGCTTTAGCGAATCCTGCTCCCAGTCAATACTGAGCTGTGTATCAGTGAAACAATAAAACCTGAATAAGAAACTCGCAGGAATACATGAAGTCTAAAGTTTACTGACTTTATAGTGCCGGATACCTTGCCACACTAAGTTACACACTACTGGCCTCCAACCCAGAGACCCAAGAAAAATGGGATGCAGTACCATACATTTGCCATTTGCACTTTTTTTTTTTTAAATTCGTGTATTAATACTGAGACATCCTCTAATACAATTACACTAGACAATCTAAAAAGAGATCATTTGGATTTGAGTAACTAAGTTCATATTCCTGGCTCTTGTTTTCAAGCTGGTACCATTCAACTTAGTAAAGGGCATAAATTTTCAGCGTCTTTAATACCTTCTCACATCCACTGACACACTTCAGCTTTATCATTTTTTTAAAAAGCAGGTTCCTTACTAGGAAAGACCTCTGTCTTTGCTACTAAATGTGCCAAAGCTTTTGGAAGCAACTCCAATAGATTTTCCCAAAGGTAGCTAGAGAGATCAGCCACTGCCTCATTACCACAATTAAATGACTGCACCCCCTGAGCTAGGACATGAACTGCATGTATGCATTTCCTCAGTGATTTCCTCAGAAAAGCTGCGAGATCTTCCCGGTGCTGTGAACCTTCATGTTACCATCACTGATCATACAAATTTAAATGGTGTAGATGTCAGGCTTGGACTTAATCCCAGGCCTGGTCCTAGGATTAAAGCACAAATCAGGAGGCTTTGGTCATTCTGTAGCAGAGCTGAAGGCAGGTACCTGAGGCTGGTGCAGGTGTTACACACCTACAACACCCTACTATTAGAATTATGATTAAAATGACTGTTGGGTGAACAGGCAGTATATTAACTATTTTTGAAGCCTTACTTTGAGGTACCAGTAAGACAGGGCACAGGCAATGTCCTGGAGACCCCTATGCTGTCGGCAGCTGCAGCAAGATCTGGCTACAAACGCCCAAGGAGCATCTTCCTTCCTCTCTGTTCCTTGCACAATTTGGATGAAGCCATTTTCTTATCCTAAAGAGAGCACAGCTGCCAACACATAAACACCAGCCAAATCCATAGATGTTACGTAGGATTAGTTATTTACTGTCTTCTCTGCTTAAATACCCAATTATTTAAGTTTACTCTGTGTCTGAGTGCACACACCTTACTCTACCGTTTGTCTCTAAGTGCATTAGTCCCCAGAAGCCTAAAGGCTTTGGAATACGATGCTCTGTTACATTTATCTCAATCTTTGTAAGCGGTCAGCTTACAGATTCGGGTCTCCATCAACAGAACCTGTGCCCATCAGCTTCTTTTTCTTTATATATGCCACATATATATGGCTTTCACATATATATGGCACATCACTTTACGATCTGCCTCTTTGAGCATATTTAACTCTGATTAAAGAGGGCAGACCAATCCCAACCACAGTTACTCAATGCTAGTCAAACAGATACAGGGGCCAACTGCTGAAAAAAATACACAATGCAACAAAAGCTGCAGAAATATATCCTCAATAAACCACAGACTACGACAGTCACATCATAATAGTATTCAATAGGTAACTTCCTCACTATAGGGTTTCCAGAAGGTCACCCTATTGGCACCTCCTTTGGTATCGATTCGCTTCCATGCTGTAATGAAGTTCTTGCCTAAAATCATGGAGAACAGACTCTTAACAGGAGTCCGTACCCACCAGCCATGCCTTTGAACTGCAGGGCAGAATCCAACCTCTGCAAGCCTGAACATTCATTACTGATTACAAAACTACTTGGAAATCTCCCCATGCAGTTAGCTTCTTAGCACACCATTGCCTTGGCTATGCATTGCCACAGTGAAGGGGGAGCAAGGAGGCAGGGGCCAAGCCAGGAGTAGGCAGAGCTCTGGCTGAACACCTATAGGTCTTTTAAGGGATGGGACGTAAAGCTGGAAGTCGGCTGGGGGAAGCAAAGCAGGTGGGAGGCTGCAAGGCTGAGGCTGAGGGCAGCCTAGCAAGATGGTGGTGGGAACCTCAGCGCTTCGAGCTGGGAAGAGGAACATGGAAGGCCCCAGTGAAGCGCAGTTGGGCCAAAGCGCTGGGCCGCTGTTGGAGCCCCTCTGCTCCTGGAGGTTTCATTCAGTTCCCGAAATGTTTCATGCAAAGGGGAGCTAGGTGCAAAGGCAGATGTTTTCCCCGCATCCAACCCTTATTTTCTCACTGTCTTTGGGCCCCTTCATTCCTTTCTCCCTCCCTTTACACAGAGGCAAGGCCCACCTGCTCTGCAGACACGAGCACAGCAGGGTACCAGACGCTGGACATGGCAGATGCTGCCACCTCAACAACAACCACCGTCCTTAAGCTAGGGCGCTCTCCTGCTCCACCGGGAAGGGCCCTGCGCCGCTCTCGGTCCCAACCGAACTGCAACCGCACAAGACCCGCAGTCCCTGAACGCAACCGCAAAACGACCGCGCACCGCGAGGTTAACGGAACCGCCCGCGTTCGCACCGCGGAAGCCGCCGCCGTAAGGACGAGCACGGGGGACACAGCTCCGCTCCCGAGAAGCGCTCGCGCGGGCCCACCGCTCACCGGGAGGCGCCGGGCGGGCAGCGGCGCGGAGCCCGCTCCTCACTCGCTGCCTGCGCGGCTGCCGCGGCCCGCCCCGCGCCGCGCGCTTCAGCCAATCAGCGCCGCGCGCCTGCGGCGCCCCCCACAGCGCGGCCAATGGCAGGGCGCGGCGCCAGCGCGCCCCCCGGCGGGCGCGGCGCAGCAGGCTGGGGCGGCGGCGTGAGGCGGGGAGCGGGCGCCCCCGGGCCGCCGCGGGCGCCTGACGCCTCGGTCGGTTTAAAACTGCAGTTCCGTCGTTTTTGAAGATTATCAGCCATGAATCAACTCTTGATGATAAAATACGAAACAAAAGCGGGATCAATAGTAAGATTTATCAGTAATGTCTATGTAAATAATGATGACCGCCTCTGTTTTTTGTGCTTTTGTCAAACATCAGCTAACTACAGCAATGTGGTAGTTACAGACACAAAAACAAACACGCAAAAACAAAAAGAAAACCTTGAAACGCCTCTCCAATCAACTGTAAGTGCGAGAATGCATCTCTTGAGCAGAAACCACTGCAAACACATTGATCCTGTTGACGCTCGTCCCACTGAATTCTAGACCACGTTCAAGGTCTCAGACTTCCACATCTAGGCCTAGTCTGGTAAAGGCCAAGAGAGGCTCCAGGATGCACCTCTCCCTCCTCTCACATGAATGCAGGCGTAATAAGGAAGATTTAATGATCTCAAATTGCTAGAAGACAAGCAGTTTAGCCGCCAGGAAAACCTTTCCATCAGAAGGGACACTGAAGCACTGGGACAGGTTACTGGGAGCCATGCGGAATCTCAATCATTAGAGTCTTTAATAACACGCAAAAAAAAAGCTCTCCTCACGTTCTCAGTTCCACATGATTCTGCTCAAAGAGAAGAAAAGAGCAGAGAATTTCTTGGCGGCCCTTCTGACCTAATTTCCTATGAGTCTGAAACATACCTGCAATATCTGAACAAAAACATAAACCTGCAGCTGAGACCCTCCAGAACAAATAGAGTCAGGCCAATACAGAACAGTGAATACCGCTTTCTTAAGGTACTATATCTGTGTAATTCACTGTTAATTTTCTTGACAAACTCATCACATGTATTTTTCTTTGAAGCAGGAGCTGATGTTAATGACAGTAACCTCTTTCCTGTCACTGTATGGTTCTCTAATTGATGTCAGGCTGCAATGGGAGAAATCAGCACCTCCTAAATGGCACAGGGAGTCCATTTGACAAAAACGCAGGTATAGTGACTTATTCTAGCAGCAGACTGGACTCAAAGGCTGCAGAGACATTTTGGGGTCACGCATTCCTACAATATATTCTGTCCTTTTCTAAACAACCCTTTTTCCTTGTAGCTGTGTATTTCCTACATAGCTGGTGTTATTACTTGCATTACCTGATCAGCTTCAAATCCTAGCAATGTAAATATAAAACTGTTTTGTTCAGATTCATTAGATACAGGAAGATGGGGAGAAAAAAAAAAATCCATCAAACTAAGGGAATCTTTTGCAGAGTACAATTTATTGCCAGCATGCTATTACCAAAGAGAATCCCCCACAAAAAAGAAAGAAACTTAGAAAATGCACTCACCTTCCTGTAGAAGCGAGTGATATTCCTTCACATCTCCCCTTCCAGATATTCCTGCGACTGACATTGGCAAGCAATCTGTAAAAAAAAAAACTCACAGATATATATAGTTACAGCATTTGAGTGCTGGTCCTGTAAAAGGAAGGTCTGTGTGCCATCTGCTGGAAGAAAACCTCTCTAGCGTTACAAAATGTGCTAGACATCCAAAGAACTCAAGACAAAGGACATATTTCACTACCGGTAATATATACTAAAATTTTGCCACATTACATGCTTTTGACTCAGAAACCTTAGGCATAGGATGTAAATCTAACCCAGCTTGCTTAGAAGCAATAAAGAAGCAGGGACAATATGCAAGGAACCTGGCTAGAGAGATGTGAAGGTGGGGGAAGGAAGGGATGCTTTGGGGAGCCAAAGGTATTACTTCAGAAAGCAGCTTTGAAATTTATGAACTGCTTCAAGGTAGCTCTAGAAAATCATTTACACTTGGATAAACTTTATCCAAGAAATGCAATTCTTATATTCACATGTTTTGAGATAGACAAGGTTAACCAAAACAAAAACAAGAAGAATCAAAATATAGGCCAGCTGCATAAGATGATATAGCCCATTTTCTTTTCAGTCTGTTTCTTCTTTGATGGCTATGGAAATGGAAAGCCTTCTCTTCATGACCTAAAGCAGCTTTGGAGCCTTTAGCTTTAAGAAAAACAAGCTATTTGGACAGTATCTGATGATAAAATACAAACCGAATAATTTTATTGTTAAATGTGGTCCTGGTAAACCTGCACCCATTGGATATCAACTGTGCACGACAAGGAAGGTTTATTTTCCATAAGCTATTCATCAGTTAAAGGACTATGAAAGATTTAGAAGCTCATGATATGGAAAGAGCCAAAAGTGTGTGCAAAAGTGTGTGCAATATCTAATGGACGAACGCTCAGTATTCTGTTACACAGGGAAATTCTGCTATGGACTGAATTTAGGCAGTTGAGATCTGGCCTATTTTTCCTGCTTTTGCATGTTGTCATCTTACACAGTTTTCCAAGCTGCTTATATTCTCACATGGGCCCTGGTAGCAAGGACCCGGAAGCTGGAAGTCGAAAACAAAGCAATTCAAACTGGAAGTGCACCACAAGTGTTTACCATGAGAGATGATTAACCACCTGAACAAGCTGCCAAGGAGAGCCATGAGTTGTCTCTTTGTACTGAAGGCTGAATGACTTCCTGGAAAATGTACTATAGATAAAACAAATGATTGGATTTTTTTAATAGAAATTCTATGTTAAAGAGGAGGTCAGAGTACATATAATTGTGCTTCTCCTTGGGTTACTAAATCTGGGAACATGGTAGAAAAGTTTTAATTCAGTGTAATATAGCAAAATCCCAATTTTGTGAATCCGGGATAGTACATAGCAGGCAGTATGTCCATGCTTCTTGGTTTTAAGCTTGGAATTTGGTCATGAGATACACTTTTCCCCTCCTGCAACCCAAGACAGTTTGGAATTGCTGTGCAAGCTATTTCTGAGGGAGTATTTCAGGGTTTGGTAGGCTTCCCTCCTAGGAAACCTGCTGCGCCACTCCATGTGACTGTGCTCTTTGGCAGCCTACAAAGGCCATGTTTTTCAAGAGGAACCTTTAGCCTCTTGATGCACCATCTTCTAGCACAGATTCAGATAGGAACCCACAGACAGGCAAGGTCAGGAGGAGTGAAACAGAAGCAGGATAAAGTCCTATTAATTGCAGTCTACCAGAAAATAAAAGCCTTTTGACCTACGCCAAGTGGACAAGTATAGATAGACAAGCAGTACAAAGCAGTTTCTTTTCAAATGCTATTACTTGCCTTGAACCTGCAAAAACAGCTTCTTTGTAGCAGCTCTGGCAGATCCCATTCAAAACTAGAACCTGATGTTTTCTATTAAACTAATTAATGGCAAGTAGTTTATCAACACAGACTGCAGGAAGAAATGGAGAAGGGCTGTTGCTCAATGCCATTTCTTCTCCAGTTTTGTGTTACATGGGTCCTAACAAGATTTTCAGTCCCTAAACTTGGGGATTAATCTATTGACAAGCTCGTCTTTGCTGAAAAAGTATTTTTCAGTTTTATCAATACCATAATCACACTCGAGAATGGAATTGCTCTTCAAAAGCATTTTTCTAAACATTTAAAAAAAATTCACAATCCAGTATCCCTCCCCCCGCCCCCCCCCCCAAAAAAAAACATAATATAAAATAGCAGCCTTCAGCTGCAGCCAGAGAAGAACATACTGCGTACGCTTCTAGTGCTGACAGCTCAGAAGTCCAGGCTGTGATTCACCTACAGCCAGGACCCATTCGCTTCGTCTTTCTCTCACGTCCAAGCCCTTCAAACACGGGCAGCCAAAACTTGCACAAATTAAAAGGCTTCTTTTTAGCACAGCTTTTTCAAAGCAAAGAACGAGGCAATTGCACAACTGGAATAAAACCGAGAATTCACTTCCTCAGTCCCCAGATCTATTATTTTCTTTCTCACTGCCATTCCTTCCCCATTCCCCCAGTTACTTTTCAGGAATCTCCACACAAGCTTTCTAGGATTCTTCTTGATTCCTTCGGGTAATCCTCCTTATTCTACCTTGTAAGCAATTCATTCTGTATGTATAGCACCAAGTGAAATACAATAACTAAAAAAAAACCCAACTTACATTATCCAAGACCTCTAGCAAGAAGTAGATCCCTGTTTAAAAGTAGCATGTTGAATGCTCACAAAAATAATTTAGTACTGTATGGCCACTGCTAACATGCACTTAACTCACTGCCAAAGTGACCCTAGCAGTGAAATAGTCACTCATTTACTTGTAGCACCTACTACAAATGCTCAAGCATTACATTGGTTCCTTAGGGAAAGACCCTGGAGTTCATTGGCTTATTGATCCTAACATGGAAGAGGCTAGAAATCTCAAATACATAAAATTCTTTAAATTTCAGGTACTAGCAGAATGAAGAGAGAAAATTAGAACTATCATGATTAGACTCCTCAAGCCTCTGATGAAAACTAAAAATAATTGGAGCTAATGCTCATTAGAAATCCACCAGAGCAATCAAGCTGAAACACTGGAGGAACACTCTCATGGAACAGATTTGCTATAAAACTTTATAAATTCCAATTTAAAACCTTATCTTTAATGAATTACAAGTCCATACCACACACAAGGAAGTTGTTCCCACCCCTCCCTGGAACATTTCCTGGAAATTCCAAGCCGTTGGAGGCTGTGCTCTAAAATACTGTTCAAAGGTGATTACTAAACCTCCCTGTTTCCACGCTTGTTTTCATGATCATTTAATCTCTAAAACACACATTAGCATCATTAAAATGCAGTCTTACATACTGAAGCTGAAAACTGTTATTCTTAGTAAAATATTGCTAAAAAAACATTTTTTTTCTCCAAAAGGAACATGATATTTAACAAACTGTGGAAAAAATGTTTTGACTCAGAGTGTTGCACAACAGATGGAGCTGCAGGAATGGTCTATAAACAGCCACCTACACATGAGAACAAATAGTGATAATACACATAATGCATTAGATAATGCAGCTGCATCATAAATAACTTTGCTTTCTACTACAAAATGATACACAAGCAGGTTCACAACAAAGTAGCTCTCTACGTTCCACATCAACAGAGTTCAAAGAAATAAAATGAGCACTACTAGTAGGTAAGGTTGTCACACAGTAGATCAAGTTCTTCTTTTGATCAATATCTAGAATTATGTTATCCACAATCCTCTCACTTTGCGAGATGAAAGTGTAACAGTGATTCCAGAACAGTGCTGGAATCTTCATCTGAAGAGTGCAGTTGGGAAAGCATATGTATTCCATCACTATACACCAGGGACACAGAAGGAAAATCAATTTGTTTCAAATATGAATTCCTAGTGGAAGATAGTGTGTCCTTCCAATATGCACTTCTCCGTCTTTCCCAAAAAGTTATACTCTTTTTCTATCAGAAATTAGTGCATCAAAAGTGTTTAGGTTTTTCCCATTCCCACTGTTTTTATCTCTCTCCAGCATAATCCATTTTGCTGACCATCCAGGCTACAGATTTGAAAGTATCGCCAGTGCAGAATGGCTTAATTTGGCACTGTAGAAAGTCAGTTTTCTAAATGAAACTTCTTCAATCTCGACCCCCCTGAACAGTAGATAGTAACAAATTTTAGAATCAGTGTGCACATTCTCTTCCTCTTCGCAGAAGTAAACAACTTGCAGAAGTGAATGACACTGACAGAGATGCTTAGTAATTTACTAACAAAAGCAAAACCTTTTTATTTTCTTTCTAGACAAAAGGAGAAAAAGAAGTATATGAATAGTCCAAAAGGTTTCTTCAATATTTCACAACAAATTGTGCAAATTCTTTTTGAGTAGCTCATAGTCCAAGACTGTCCAACCTCCTGAGTCATTTGAGTTTTCCATAAACTATATGAACTGAGTGTCTAGCATACTCCAACTTTTTACCCACACTATACATTATATTCAAGTTATAGATTATGTTTATTATTAACACTCTCGTAAAGCTTAAAAAAAAAGCTTCACTAAGTGTGTATGTGGCAAGTAATATAATACAAGAGTAGGCATTCAAAATATAAAATACAAATGTTATGATTTTTGGCTTCTTTAATTACTCGGGAGAGATTTGATTAATATGTTTTACTTTAATCCAAAAGCCAAGACACAAACGGCTCCATCTGCGAGGTTGAGACATTCCTGACACGGGTTATCTGCTGCTCCCAAACCTCACACATCCTGAGGGTAGAAGTTGTGACATTTAAAGAACGGAATCAAGTCATTTGGTAGGAAATCTTCCCACCTTCAGCCTAGCAAGAGCAAAATAGCTTAAAAAGCCAGTCGGAAAACATACCTACAAGACATTCTTAGACACTTAAACCTAACTGCATTTTGTCTCCTTTCAAATAAGGCAGTAGCCCTAAACTAGAATGATATTAGTAGGACAAACAGAAAATGAAAGACTGTACTTTAAGAAATTCATTTATGAAGATAAAGAAATAAGAGTCTGTTAAAGACAACTAGGTCTTGCCCCGAAGACAGTTTCAAACAGGTCTATAAATATAAATAACGTGGAATTGGCTTGAGACTGGAAACAGCATGCAAGTTCAGAAAGCTAAAAATGAAAATATACATTTGCAAACCAGCTGCATGGAAAAGTGTTAGATAGCTCTTGTGAGATTTTAAGAACTAAATCACAAAACCTAAAGAACACACAGTACCCCCTGCTTGCCACAGTTCAGGATGCAACACTATGGGGTATTATCAGGCATGGTATAACTAATGAAATTTGTTTTGGAGCTGTACTCTGAGGATCAGTGTTAAATACTTTCCTAACAGAAAGCAATAGAGAAACCATGTCCAAAGTGTCAAAAAATAAATTATTGAAATAAGCAATCATTGCTTGAAGTTTCTTTCCAAGAACATGATTCCCCCAGAAAAAAATCATTTTCTTGGGACAAGAATCCATTTTTAATACAGCATCCAAAAAGCCTTTATCTTTTGTCCAAGTATCTTCAATTCTTCTCTTGTCCCAGTCATGTCAGCTGTTCAGCAATGACCTTCCACAGTTCCTGTAAAAGAGAAAAATACACACATGTATTTTCTCAGATCAGTAGATGGTGATTATGAATAGAAGTTCAACACCCACACTAAGACAAATTAAGCCACACCCTGTACTTGCATAGTAAATCTTAGAATATATCTTTGAGATACAGGTGAGTTTTTATACTTTAATATTTTTAAATAAAAAACATAATTGAAATCCCCGTTTATGGAAATAATTTAACTAATCTGGATGTCTTCAGCAGTTTGGGCTAAGAATCTTGCTCTTTTTCTCAGCTTGTGTTGACAGATGCTTTAAACAATGCCTGTAAAGATAAGACTAGAAAAAAATGCAAAAAAAAAAAAAAAAACAAAAAATAAAAACAAACAAACCCCCTAAATCCTCAATTTACTGAGGACTCCAGCTCTCACAAGTATATCTTTCTTAGACACTTCTCACTTTACAGGACAACAAAAAATGAAAAAGACCACTTACTCATTCCCCAGAAATTTCTGGATAACAGAATTTTAGAGCTAATTGTCTTGAATGTTTCTAAAGGAACTACTACAGTATAAAATGAGAGCTCTTCTACAAGCAAATAAATGAGAGATATTGGTCCCATTTTCCAGTCAAGCTCAAAATTTCTGTTTTCTAAAGGTAATGCAGATTGAACTCACCTCCTCAAAGGTTAACAAATAACCTAAGTCATTATATTGCTCAGTGATAGAGAGGGCATGTTATGAAAATCTTATATAAGTTCTAAGCACGAACAAGAAATCTTTATGTAACAGCTTAACAGAAATAAATAGGTGATGTTTATTCTTCTGTTCTTATTTCATGTTAAGTAAATAGCAGAAAACTAATTTGAGATAATTAGCCCGACACATTACATTTATTTTAATGAATATCACTTACCAACTGCTCAGTTCGTTCATAAATGAGAAATTGGCAGAAATCAAGTTTAATAGGCTCCACAGTATATTTAATTTTTCCATCTTGGAGGTTCTCCAGATCATTTAGAGTATTTCTAAAATGATTGTAGGCTTCGCATGTAACATCCATATGTCTTAAAGTGAAGTTCAGCCTGGCAAGAAAATAATTCATCAGAAGTTTCTCTGCTACACTTGCATCTTAAATAGCTATGTAACTTTCCTAAGCTAATGGAAAATGTGTCATTTACTAATTTTATTAGTTCATCTTACCATTTTGTTTTGTTTGTGACTATCAAGATTTAATTAAGATTAGCACACCAATAACTCTTTGATGTAGGTAAGTTTGCCCCAAAAGAACAATATGAAGGGCTATTGCTTACACATCCCCAGAGAATTAAATAAGGAATATTAATGTATTTATGAACGTACTAAAAAACACGATTACTCAAGAAAACAAACAAAAAACCCTTTAAATCTTTGATCTCAAATACACAATAAATTTTATTGGTATTACAGAAGATTTTGGTCTACAACTGCAGACTTATCTATATGATGCAAGACAAATAGAAAATCAACTCATCTGAAATTCAAATTCTAAATGCATAAAAATCAAGCAAGTATTAAAAATAATTCGCTGCAAATAGATATGGCAGCTTTTGCTCAATTGGTGAAAGGAAAATTCAAAGCTGACCTGCAAGCAAATCAGATTTTTCTTCCAAATAAAGAAAGTGTAGAATTTTTTTTACTGCTTATTTATGTTCTTGATATTACTTACCTCTTTTCTATTGATAAGTAAACTGCACAAGAATTTTTCAAGTTATGTGTGATTCTATAGAGTGTTCTGAACAAGGCATCTGTCAGGTCATCATCATAGAACACTATGATAAAAAGAGTAAAAGCATTGCAGTATGGACATTCAAATGCAATATTTACTTAAACCTCATGTAAGAAACAATAACAGCCTTTAATTAGATTTCTCTAATCAAAAACTTTGTGTCACTATTTTCAATTAAATCCCACAGCATTATATTCTAATGGCAACAACCAACCCTGTAATAGGATCCCTTGCTGCTTTTTACATCAAGCCTTCTTTAAGGTTTCTCGCAGGCCAATGGGAATCACTTGTATCAGACAACTTATATAACTTAAACAAGATCTTTCATCCTGGAAATACCTTACTGCAAAGCTAAAAAAAAAAACACCTGGATATCATAATTCACAAGGTCTCATTTCTAAGGGAAAAAAAAAAAAGGCAGTAAGTAATACCACTAGCACCTTATAACTTCTTTTTCGAAAATAGTCTCACAACATCTTTCAATGCCATAACTGAAAACCAATCAGGAGAAACTCTTTAATTGAAATACCATTGAATATCAAAACCACAATGGTTCTCCTATACAGATTAGCTAGCTCTTCATTTCTCAGTCTTTCACCGAGGTGAAAAACAGAATAGAAATGCACAAACATTCAAAGGGACAGATTCTGGGCAACTGCAGCACCTGAAAATTGTTTTTTCATACATAGGACTTCTTTGCCTGTGACAATTATGTTGGAATAATTTAGTTGGTTACAAATCATTAAACTACAATGGAAAGAATAGGCTAGGCTTTTGAAGATCTTTCATCCTGTTTGCATTTGCAGTCTGAATTGGCAGCCTTCTTTTTTAAGAGTGAAAACTATAAGATAGACATAAATACTTAAGTCAGAGCTTTGACAAATCACGTCAATCATCTATGTACTGCATTTTAAGAGCAACACAGGTATGTTTAAATTATTGCAAATGAGAGTTAAACATTTAAGAGCTCACTGTTTGCATTTCCTACCATCAGCTGCCATCATCACAGTACAGTGGTCATGCAAATCAGCAATCTCTGCTTCAGACCACCTATAAGGACCTTCAGGATCTGCAACAAAGAAAACAGCTTTACTCACGGATTTAACCATATTGAATACCTGAAAGATGGAAGAGAGATATTTTCGTTCTCTCTTAGGTTATCTACTCCTCCATAAATGGAGCACCCTACTAAAAGTAAATCAAAACCTCAGCTTATTCATTCTCTGGCATTCCCTGATGCCTCTTGTGTTCCCTTATATCCAGTTCTTCCAAAGCTGACTGGCAAGAGTATAGTTTTCCTTGCCATAAAAATTTACAATTATTACCACATAGCAAGATTACAGACTTTAACTAGACTAAAATAATAGACTAAATAGAATAGAATAACTAGACCAAAATAAATACTGCTTTAAATTCAAAAAGCCCATCTACGTTTTGATCAAGCTTCCTATTTAGGCATACTTTTAAAATTTTAGACTTTGTTAAAATTTAGAAGCTTCCCTTGAAAGTTTAAAAATATACCCTGTTCTACAGGCAGTATCAAATGTTTCCATTAAACAGAAATTTTTAAAGTCCAAAGATTTTTGCAAGTGTAAAGAATGATTCTATTTGCTTCAATAGCTGAGCTATTTTTCAGAAGGCATTAAATCAAGATATCTTGTGATGATGCTACAAAAGAAACCCTAAAAAGCAGAAAGTTGTTGCCATATAATGAACAAGCCTGGTCTGCACCTCCCAAAGTACAGGACAACTACTGTTGCTCTATCCTCATGCAATACATAAACCCTTCCACACAACAATAATGCTCCTAGGAACAACCTTGCACTTGGAGCATCACCTAGCGTTTCAAAGCAGGGAGTACTAGGACACTCATTCTTGAGGGCTTTCAAGAAACCATTTGGATGGACCCACTATAACCACTTACCAGCGCAGAAGTCAGCTTGCATCCAATCCAGTTCTTTAACCTTAATTTCACTTCCTATGGCAGAAGAAGGGGGACAGAGGCAGGGGAAGATACATAAGTGGAAGTAAAGAGTCAAAATCTGTGGTGGAACAGATCATTAAGATATATTATAAAACATATGAGATACATTGGGCCTGACTGAATCATAGAATCAGAGAATGCTTAATGTTGGAAGGGACCTCTAGAGGTCATCTAGTCCAAACCCCTCTGCACATGCAGGGTCACCTAGAGCACGTGGCACAGGACTGCGTCCAAACGGGTTTGGAAGATCTCCAGAGAAGGAGACTCCACAACCTCTCTTGGCAACCTGAACATCAAATTGTTTATTGTACAGTCAATTGTACAATACTGTACCCTTACGGGGTAGGAGAAACCTAAGGGGCAGACCTGCACTTTACATTCTCTTTTACATGTCTCTCCTGCAAAATACTTGCCCATTCCACAGTTCTACCTCTACCACCTACATAATAGCTGTAACAGAATGTAACAGCTCTCTTGGCCTCTGGATGTCTATGATTCGACCAAGAAGCTCAGTGAAACTCACAAGCGAGTCACTTTCAACCAAAAGGAGAGTTTAATTTTACTTGTAAACATGTAGGATAGTCAATGACTTGTACTGCTTAATTGCAAAGAACTCCACCTACAGGCAAATGCACAAAAACTGACTGTATTGCACTTACTTCCCTGCTCAATCAGGTGTTTGTTTAACGCAACATTACGTTCACACATGGCTAGAAGATCTTCACCAACATCTGCAAAAGGTGATAATGACAGCCAAAATGAGAATATTTGTTATATGCATGCCCACACCTCTCAGGCTAATTCTCTCTCAACTTCTCTCAAGCTTAGGGACAATTTAGAGCAACTCTCTCTAATAACTTTTTCACTAGGATCCTTCTTGCCTTTGTTTTTCAGTACTAAATTCTGAGTCACACAAAGAAAAAGCCACTAAAATACCAATTACTTCTTTTATTCTGTGAACATTAAGCTGAATTCACACCAATATGAAAAACAAAAACCAAACAAACAACCTGCCCAAACTTTGGCTCCCAAAAGTAGCACTGCTTTTTCAGATTGTTGAGTTATTTACAGAAAAGTGGCAAGAATTTTCTCACCTTATACACATAAATAAACAACTATTAACCAAAAAAGAACAAATAAGGGTGAGAGCCCCAGGAAGAATGCACTGCTTCAGAAAAATTTCACACAAATTTCTACATTAAGTTTCAGAATAATACTTAATTAAAAAATAGATGTCTTACCTGTGCAGTAAACTCTCTGGGCAACTGTTCCCATAATGATGCTTGTAATTCCAGTGCCAGCTCCAAGCTCCAGTACCGTACAACGCCTGAACATGTCCCATTTTGAGAGGATATAATCAGCAAGAAGAAAGGCTCCACGCCAGACCTTCAGCAAAGAGAAGCAAATAAACTGGCCAGCTTCTGGAGCACAATCCAAGAACAGCAAGATATCGCAAAGATGACACATACTTGCTTACCAACATCTTTTAAAGGGGTTGCCATAGTATGTTCTGTCAATATGAAAGTAAAGCAGAAATAAGTATATTAAAATGTTTTTCAAAATAAGTTAAATAGCAGCAACTTTGAAAATCATTCTGCATTTTCTTTCGTTTTAATCTAGAACTTAAAGCTCTTCATTCAATGTAAGAAAGATAAAAATCCCCCTAACCAAGGGGCACAGCAGGTCTAACTTACTCAGGCTGGGAGCAGTCAGCTACATGTCTCTCTGCTATACTATTGCCCCAAACTCTTCTAGAGATAAATAGTATGTTTTTAACAGTATATTTGCAGCATAATACTATATAATTATTTTATTATCACAACTCATTTGACAGCTGTTGTTTCATTTATGAAGTAATAAAAATCCATTTTTATTTTGTTCCACATAACAGATAGTTATTCTATTTACCCTTAAAGGAAAGCCTACTACTTACCTATTTTAATGACATCACTGCAAGTGTGTTCTTGTTCCTCATCTTCAAAAGCACCATCTTCCTCTCTTATTAGAATTACAGGACACACCCTATCCCTCAAAAGATCCTTCTCTTCTAAATCAGAGGCATCCTGACGTCTTCGGACAACTTCCAAGTCTCCATCATCATCTAGCAGAGCTTCTAATCCTTTAATATTTACTTCTCTTTCATTTTCTGGATTATTCCTGTCTTTGTCACACAATTCTCCTCTGCTTTTGTACTGCTGTTCTTTTTCTGTTGTAGCTTCTTTTGCATTTTTCTCAGATACCCAATTATAAGTGTTCCAAAGGAGCTTGAAATGTGACAAGAATACTACAAGAACACAAGAAAAACAATATGTTGAAGATTAACACTGCAATAAAAACAGAATCTCTATGCAGCTTCCGTATGCATGAGATCATATGTGTTTCACACATTAAAAAACTAAAGATACAGGTAGCTTGTTTCTGCTATTAAGTTCTGTAAGGACAAATCAGTCCTTACAGAAGGAACAAAGAAGAACTTTCAAAGTCTACCGCTTGACTCAGCTCACATTTTCACCTGATTTAGAAACATTAATGCTCACAATTTGAATAATGGTTGGTTTCTTCAAATTATTTCTCAGAAAGTTTGTTTTTTGGGTTAACACTTAATTCTTGACAGAAAGAAAGATGTTCTAGCAAAAAGTAACTAGATTATTTTTTTACCACTTCAAAAGGCCTTGGGAATTCAAGTAACTTCAGGCCTGTCATTACATGCTGTCATTTCATTGCATTGAAATGTTCCTTGCACCAAACAAAATCACAGCCTGGGTATGGCAAGTAGCATGCTGACATACCACTATATTAATGACCTGACCTTGCCCTGATGAAGGAAAACTATTATTAACTTCTTTGTCAGGCTCTTTGCCCTACTCTTCTCTTCCAATCATTTCTTTTTTTACATTGATATGTGACAGAATAACTACAGAGGTTAAATCTGCATGTCACAAACGGGCTTGAAAAAACAACAGTTAACACTTCTGTCACAGCAAAAGGAGAGGTACTTTTCTACACAACGTTTTCCTGTCATTTCGAGATCATTTCCCTTGACAACTTGACAGGCAGGCAATGGATCAGAAGTATTTAGCAGTTCATTTCTTCTACAGCCTTGACTTCTCAAATTATGTAACAGACATTCAAGAACATTGCTCTTCTGAACTTTGTAAGAAGTTGATTAAAATAAATAAGACTTATTTTTTAGGATGAGCTGCTTATGAAGTCTACATTAATAGGTTTAATTTGTCTGGTTAATATCATGATGCAAATCTGGTTAGTCTGCTTTGAAACAACAGAGTAGGAAGCAATTCTCCTTCTAACCGGAACAAAGCATGTAATGATTAATATCAACCACTTGAGGGATTCAGACATTATAAAAAGCTGAACACTCTTAAAATATTGTTTCATCAGTCTAGAAAACACACTTTACCCGGTTGTCCAGCTGCATTCAGTCGCACCATGAGATGTCTTCTGTTTGGGCAGTGTAAGTGAACATCAGAGAGTACAGTATCGCTTTTAAACGTGAGGTTGTCCATAATCTCCTTCTCTGCTACATCCACCATGCCAAGCTGGTGAGACGGACATCTGCAATAACAAAACAGACTCCTGGGAAGTGCTCATATGAAGTGATTTGCTACTCTTCTATTAATTCGCATCAAGTGAAGTTTTGTTCAACAAGGTAATTTCAGGACATAGTTTGAGTTTTCAGGCAAGATGTATTTGCGCAAGCTCCAGCACACTCTGGTAAGTCATTAACTTGCACATCAGAATATTCAGCCTAAAAACAAATGCAAACAGTTTTTAGTCAAATTCTGATACTGCTTTAACATTATTCCACTGGTATTTTTAAAGATGAAGATCAGATTAATGTCCAGTACAATAAAGCTGCAATGCACAAAGACTCTCTCCTTTACTATGTTCCAATGAACTGTCACATACTTAACTGCTACTAGCTCACTGCCACACTTTGCATCTGTAGGATACGCAGCAACTACTTACTTGTGTTAGAGAAAAAAAAAGGAAAATAAACAAAAACGAAGCAATATCCTGAAACAAAGTGCAGGCCTGCAAAGCAACACTGCGTGCTCGAGGGGTCTTGTTTTTCATGGGGAATCTCAGGAGCCTCTCAGACGCTTACAAGAGCGCTTCATCTCCCCGCGTCCCCGGCGGCTGCCCCCAGCCTACCCCGGCGCGGCCCTGGGCGCCCGGCGCGGCCGCAGGCAGCGGCCCCGGGCAGCGGAGCGGAACGAGCCCTCAGACGCCCGCAGCAACCCCCCGACTACACCCCTTCCGCGCCTCAGCGCCGCGCGCCGCCATTTTGGAGGCGCGGCCCCTTCCGGCGCGCGCCTGACGTCGGCGCCCTCGGGGCTCGCTCAAATGACGTCACTTCCACGAGGAAAAGGAGGCCTCGGCTGAGCTTCGTGCTACGTTTCAGCACGCGCGCAGAGTTCGTGTTCACGGGTCTTATCGCCGGTCTGCTGTTAGGCGGCTTCACGGTTTTCTGACTTGGTTTCAGGTTGTATTTCAGTCCCTGCAAAACTTGCGAATGGTTCCAAGAAGAGCTGAGTGGAGGCAGCTGGGGAAGTTTCTCCTTGATCCCCACAACCCCATACGAGCAGAGCAATAGATAGAGCAGCAGCAGCAGCATCTACATGCTTATTTCAGGCACAGTGGTTTAGTTGTTTACTTCCGTAGAATTTTAGCTAGATTTCATGAAGTAAAACAAGCAGAAGGCTGAGCTAGCTGTTGAGCACGAATACCCTGACATGTCTGGGCAAGTTTGGGAAGTGGAAGCTGATGGAAGCTGTGCAGTGTGGCAGCAGCTGAGGAGCAGGTTTGGGAATCTGATTCGTGTTTCTGTCCCTGGGGCAGTCTTTAACCAATGAGCAGGCAGCTGCTTTCTCATCGGATCAGATGTGGAGCCCTGCAGCCTGGCTGGGCTGTTGGAGGCCTCCGACGGTGCGTGGGCACTGCACCCCGCACCAGGAGTTATATAATTCCTTGGGAATAGTTAAGAGAAGAGGGTTGATTCTGAAAGGAATGATCAGATGAATTAAAGCAACACCGCCTACATGATCTTACGTGTTCTGATGTGATCTTGCACTGTGCAGTCGTACGTCCCTGTTAGCACAGTACTTGCACCACCATTGCCTTGTTTTCTTTCCTTTCTCTACGTGTCTACCAGACGAGCACATTTAATGCTTTCATTAGGTCAGCAAAACCAAAACCCAACTGAAGACTGTCAGGAGGAATGAATGCATCAGCCCCAGTTATTCCAATGCTACTGTACCCAGACTGTTGAATGAACATATGCTGAATTAGCTTTCACCTGATTTTGTTTACATCAGACACAGTCAACACAAACTGCCTCTGTAGAATGCACAGCAAGGGGAATAAATTATGTAACATGAAAGAAGTGAGCACAAAAAAAGGTCTCAGAATTATCTGCCTTTATATTCTCTGCATCAGTGCTTTTGTTCGAATCATAGCCAATATCTGCTAGGAAATACATGCCTTGAAAAATACTTCTTTAATATAAAAATATATATTTTAAAATATTTTCTTAATGGAGGAGCTAACGAAGCAGCAAACTCAAAGCAATAAATAAACAAATCTCTCCATAAATTAATAATCATGCCTGACTGATAGCTGTATAAAAGGTAAGATAAAACAAAAAAACTCCAAAAAAAAAAAAAGGATAAAGCAAAATCAGGTCATTTCAATCTTGTTTGGCCTGATAAGAAGTTCAAGAACAATTAAGAACCTCCTTAAAAGATCCAAAAGTCACAAAACTCGTCTTTTTTTACAACATGAGGTTGGGAACATCACAAACAAGAGGGTATGAAAATACTGATTAAAACCATAAATCCTATGAACATAAAAATACTACTTGCTGCAACAGGAGTCCTTCATTAGCAAAATTTGGTTTCTACTTTTATAGTAGATAATTCCAGCAGTTATACTTCTGGAAGGCTAACCTCATTCAGCTTTTACCATGTGATTACAGTTGATGTATGCAAGTGTTTAAAATATGTTTTTATTAATGTTGTGTTGATTCAGGGCTATGAGATATCTGCATGAGACTCTGGAGCAGTTAGGTAATTAAAAAGATTATGTTTTCATAAGTAAGCAGCATTGTAGACAGAAAGTTTTATTTTACCTACATGTAGAATGCCTGGTACATAAAGAGCAGACTCTTCCCTGGTAAATGGTAGCAGAAACAGTAGGGGCCACCTCAGGTTATCCACTCAAAAACTAGAAATTTCAAAGGATAGTGCATATCTACATTTCAATATTGTACAATGCCTTTCAGCTTTTATCTTAATTCAGTTAATTTAATTACTTAATTCAGTAAGTTAATTACTTAATGTAAGTAATTAACAGAGTAATTAAGTAATTTAATGGACAGAAACTACTTAAAAGAACAATACATTTCAGGATCTATCTAGTTTTGTTGGGATATTGAATGGTAAATTGGTTTTCTATTATGTTCTGCTGTCATGAAACAAAAAAGAGGAGAGAAAATATGATACTTCCTGAAAAAAGAGTGTAATTGATAACAGTTGACATGATAGTACTTATTTTGTGACAGTGATCAATTAATTTCACTGGCTCGCATTCACCTATGGATCACTTCATTGGCAGAGTTCACTTGTGTCCTAACTGCATGTAAACGCTTGGGATTATATGAGCTAAAAAACTGAAACTGGAATACTGTTGAAAATTGAAGAATTCATCATGTAACATTTTTTTAGAAGGAGAGGTCATGAAGATGAAGGCCTCAAAAATATACCTGCTGATCGAACTTGATCAGATAGTTTGCACAGCTTGAGAAGACAAACACTGAGTTTACGAGAGAAGATTTGCTCTTTAAAGTCCAGACAGAAGGTGGATGTTTTGTCAATAACGAGGGTGTTTGCAATGGAATTAATTACATACTGTTTCATACTCTGAGCACTCATATTCAGGAAACCATTTAGAAGTGCCAGAGGGATTGACCACAAAGCTCCAAATCAATTCTTCTGGCTTTTAATCATTCTTTTTCCAGTAATAACACAATTAGTTAAGGCAGTGCTTCTATAGCAACTTTACCTTGAGGACCTCACTTGCCTTAGCTGCTAGTCATTAACTGAAACTCTGCTCTAGATTTAATTTACCCAGTAAGGGGCCCAGGAAGCCAAGGTGATGATTTCTAGAGCAAAATATACTCTGGATACATATTCTTCAGGATCCAGCTATTCTTCCAAGCAGGATGGAGTAAAAGTTACACCAACTCTGGTCTATCAGGTTGGAGGACAGCTCATTTTGCAATGTAGCAAAATGTATTAGCCCACTAATTAGTCCAATAATGTGGACTAATAATTGACTGTAACTTTGGCAGCATTTTTGAACAATTTCTGATACTCTGCACAGTAGATTGATAGCAGATCTAACCAAGAGAGAGTCTGTCTGAACAAATTGAATTACTCCTTGTCCACAAACATAAATATAGATTGAAGTTTTGACTCTTCCTATGCTGAAAATCCTAGTTTAACTTTCAGAGTCTCGTATTATTATCAGAAATGTCAGTACATTGGAAATTTAATATCTGGAGAAGGTAATCTTAGATCTGTACTACTGTGTTTTCCTCTCATTCCAAACCTTTCCTGATTACATGAAGATATGCCGATGAATTTCTTTAATTTTCTGACTTCGTAAGAATTATTTTTTCCTTAGCATGAATGAGAATGAGTGCCTAAATAGATAATGCTGATGTGGAAATTAACTCTACATGTAGACTTGATTTATTCTTGATACAAGCTTTCCTATCACACCAATAACAAAAGGATAAGGAATTAGCGGGCTCTCGCTTTTTAATCATAAAGTTAATCGGACAGATCCAAGAAATAACATACCTTAACCTGATAACTAAAATGAAATAATTGCTCATATTGTTAGAAATCAGTATGTGTGGGGAACTCTTGGCAAGAAGATTAGAATAACTCTCCGGGACATAGATCATCACTGGTATTTTCCTTCTGAACAGCTGGATCCTGCCACTGTCCACATTTTTGGAAAAAAAAATGAGCTAAATAAACTAGAATCTATCTTTAAGCTGAGAACAGTTTGTTTTCGATCACTGCATACTTAGGCATGAATCAAATTTGCCTACTTGCTATGCTGCAAGTACCCAAAGTATTCCATGAAAATATGGGAACAGAATGTACAATTATCTCAGGGGAGGAAATAAATTACTGTGTGTGTGGAGGCAGGTGCAACAGCTTAGTACTAAAAAAAAAGAAGAAATTATTTTCATGATTTTTTTTCAGCGTAATGAAAAATGGAGGCTTTAGTGTATTTTTCTACATTTATTTTTTCTTCATTTTTTTCTGAAAAGAGAGGAAAAGTAGATCCTGGACGATGTTGAAAACACAACCAAATCAAAGCAGCTGTAATGTGTCTCCATTAAATAGTTCTGCATTTCTAACATTCAGGCACCTTTTGCTTCCTTTTGATTTATTACTCCAAGAGTAACTTCTTAAAAATCTGCCAGCACGGAGACCCCAGAGGCTGCACGAAAGCCTGTAGGACCCGATCCAGTGTGCATGGAGGGCCTTGGAGGCCACAAGAAAGCCTGTACGGCCCCCATGGCCCCATGTACACGGAGGCCCCGGGAGGCCGCAAGAAAGCCCGAAGGACCCCCCCGGCCCAGTGCGCACGGAGACCCTGGGAAGCCATGCGAAATCCCGTAGGGACCCCCCCTGCCCAGTGCACATGGAGCTGCTTGGAGATCGCATGAAAGCTCGTAGGACCCTCCCCGGCCCAGTGCACATGGACGCCCTGAGAGGCCGCATGAAGGGCCATAGGGACCCTTGGCCCATTGTGCGTGGAGGGCCCAGGAGCCCATACGAAAGCCCATATAGCCCATCCGGCGCACTGCCCATAGAGGCCACGGGAGGCCACACGAAAGCCCGTAGGGCCCTGCACTGGCGCCGTATGCTCAGAGGCCCCAGGAGACTGCACGAAAGCTTGTAGCACCCCTCCAGCCCCGTGCGCACGGAGGCCCCAGGAAGACACACGAAAGCCCTAGGGTCCTCCAGCACATTAGGCAGGGAGGCCCTTGGAGGCTGCACAAAAGCCTTTAGGGCTCCCCGGCTCTGTGTGCACGGAAACCCTGGGAGACCACAGGAAAGCCCGTAGGACCCCCTGTCCCAGTGTGCCTGAGGCCCCAAGAGGCAGCACGAATGTCTGTGGGGCCAACCTGGCTCAGTATGCACAGAGGTCCCCAGAGGCCGCACAAAAGCCCCTATGGTTTCCCTGACCCAGTGCTCACAGAGGCCAAGGGAGGACGCACAAAAGCCCGGATGGCCCTTGCGGCCCCCTGTGCACGGAAGCCCTTTGTAGGCTGCATGAAAGCCCTAGGGTCCCTCCGGTCCTGTACGCATGGAGGCTCTGGCAGGCCACAGGAAAGCTCATAGGGCACACGCAGCCCTGCACATACAGGGACCCTGGGAGGCAGCACAAAAGCCCTTTGGGCCCTCCTGGCTCAGACTGCATGGAAGTCTTGGGAGGCCACGCAAAATGCCAGAGGGCGTCTGTGGCCCCCTGTGCACAGAGGCCCCAGGAAGACACACGAAAGGCTGTAGGGCCTCCCCCGACTCCATGCGCACGGAGGCTCCAAGAGGCAACAGGAATGTCTATAGGGCCGACCTGGCCCAGTGCGCACAGAGGCCCTGGGAGATCGCACGAAAGTCCGTAGGGCTTCCACAGCCCCATACGCACAGAGGCCTTGGGAGGCTGCACGAAAGCCCAGAGGGCCCCTGCAGCCCCCTGTGCACAGAGGCCCCTGGAAGACACACAGAACCCGTAGGGCCCCCCTGTCCATTGGGCACAGAGGCCCCAGGAGGCCGCACGAAAGCCCTGAGGTCCCATGCGAACAGAGGCCCCGGGGGGCCGCACAAAAGCCCATAGGGACCCCCAGCCCAGAGTGCAAGGAGGCCCCAGAAGGCCACGCAAAAGCCTGTTGGGCCCCTCTGGCCCAGTTCGCACAGAGGCTCCGTGAGGCCACAAGAAAGCTCTTAGGTCCTCCACGGCCTCGTGCACATGGAGGCCCCAGGAGGCCATATCTGCGCATGGAGGCCCTGGGAAGACACATGAAAGCCCGTAGGGCCCCCCGGTCCATTGGGCATGGAGGCCACGGGAGGCCACAGGAAAGCCTGTAGGGACCCCCGGCCCAGTCTGCATGGAGGCCTTGGGAGGCTGCACGAAAGCCCTTAGGGGCCCACCAGCCCCATGAGTACGGAGGCCCCAGGAGGCCACACGAAAGCCTGTAAGACCCCCACAGCCCTGTGCGCACAAAGGCCCTGGGAGGCAGCACAAAAACCCGTAGGGCTACCTGGTGCAATGTGTACAGAGGCTCTGGGAGGCCGCACGAAAGCCCCTAGGGCCCCCCGGCCACATGCGCATGGAGGCCCTGGGAGGCCGTACGAAAGCCCGTAGGGCCCCCCCTGCCCCCTGGAAATGGACATCCCGTGAGGCCGAACGAAAGCCCCTAGGGCTCCCCTGGTCCCATGGGCACAGAGGCTCTGGAAGGCCCCACAGAAGCACGTAGCCCACCTGGCCCCGTGTGCACGGAGGCTCACAGACTCACAGACTCACAGAAGGGTTGAGGTTGGAAGGGACCTCTAGAGATCATCCAGTCCAACCCTCTGCTCCAGCAGGGATACCCAGAGCACGGGGCACAGCGGGGCATCCAGGCGGGTTTAGAAGATCTCCAGAGAACGAGACTCCACAACCTCTCTTGGCTGCCTGTTCCAGGGCTCTGTCATCCTCACAGTAAAGTTGTTCTTCCTCACATGGTAACACTGCATTTGGTAGCTCTTACCAGCAACTTTAGCCAGGGCATACGCAGCACCCACTTTCAAAAGAGCAAACTACCCTCCCCACACTCCCATACACAAGGAAACTAAGCAAGCACCCCTGGCCAGCACTGCTGCAGCTCTGCGTCACGTCGTGCCACTCCTCCCGGCTGCGGTGACGCATCAACATCCAGGGGTGGCAGAAACGCTCTTAAGTGAAGGAACACCTTAAACTGATGCACTTAAAGCCAAAAAGTATTACAGAAGGGCTGCAAATCCACTCCCAAACTTTCCTAAAACACAAAATGTGTGGACAGCCACTTGCCACCTGGTATTTAGTTCTCTACAGCTCGTTTTCAAGCTTCTCCCAAAGCCAGAAGTGCTAGAAACAGACTTGCTCTGAATGAAAATTCAGGATCTGCCACAACCTGAGAAACTTCCAAGAAGACAGAGATCACAGGGCTTACAGCATGTACAAACAGGGGAAAGAAAAGAAAATAGAAGATGCAAACACAAGTATTTAAAGTAGAAATACAATACTAGATAGCAAGGAGGAACAAAATACATATACTGTTAAAAACAGAAACCAATAGATGTGCACATTTGGCTACAGAATTTTGTTATTTTTGGCCAGGATATAGATAGGAATCTGGTAGAAGCAACTAATATATTTGTGCATTCATATAGGAGCACACAAACTTATCTGCTAGTTCAGGAAAAAAAAAAAAAGAGGGAGACAAGAGCAGCAGTCAGGATCGGAACTTCATTTTAAACAAAATGGAAGTCATAACATTTCTTCATGCAAAGAAATACTGTATGGCTAAGTCAGGCCAGTCTGGATTTAAATGAATGGGAATGGAAAAGGACTGGATGGAAAATCAGCTCTCCTGGGATAAATCTGGAAGTCTGTTGACAAACTCCATATTGGATTTGATTATGGAAAGAATTAGTTTCAAATTATTTGAGAGAAACATCCCCCACAGTATTCCTTATTTAAGACGGAGTTCTCTGGCTCTGAACGGTGAACAGACCCAGTTAATGCCCCAGGGAGTCACTCAGTCATTCCTAGCCATATAAGAGAAATTTCCTAGATAACTAAGGATGTCCCGATAACAAAGCAATCATTTTTGCCCCACTGCCATCAACAAAAACCACCACCACATGGGAAATGGCCAGCAAGGAAGCAGTATGGAAAAAATATATATCTACAGATAGATAGCATTATTCAAATTGAATACGATGAATTCAAGCTGGCAGAGAGCCAGTGGTCTCCACTCTAGAATACTGGATCAGAGGGGAGATGAAGCCTGATAGCAGGAATGATTTCCAACCAAGCATGGCCCAATGTACTTAAGAACAAGCAGCGGTGAACAGAAGAGTACTATTAATTATTAAAGAGTGGTGAATAGAAGAATGATTAAGGTCACTATCTGGGGCCGAAGAAGAGATATTCAGAAGAGTTGTCTGCAACATTTTTCATGTGGTGTAATAACAGAAATTGGTATTAAAGCACAGAGAAAGTGAAGATTAATACACAGCTGTAAAGACAGTAAACTACTCTCAAAAGGGTGCATCTGTTGATCTCTTTTGGTCATCTGGATAAAGGAAGACTTCCTTAAAATGCTGCACGCTTTTTCCTTAAAAAGGGCTGCACCCTTCCCTTCCGTCCGCGATGCGCTCTGCGGGCCAGCACCCAAGCAGCAGCCACCCCGGCTCAGGGCTGAGAAGCAGCAGGTCAGAGCGGAGCTGAGCGGGTGACGAGGAGCCCACACCAAAGCGAGTCCTGAAAGGGGATTCCACTGCATCTCACAAACACGGCGCTGGCCTAGGGGGAAGGAGAAGTACTTATTTTAAATACAGTAGGCACAAGAACAACTGGGTGCAAAATGACAGAAGTGTTTAATATTGGGAAACAACAACAATAGCTTCAACAGGCAAAAAAACAAACAAACAAACAAACAAACAAAAAAAAAAAACTCTGTAAACTGAAACAGGCTTCATCTTAAAAGGAAAGTAACCTATGCAGCTGTTAGAAACTATCTGAAATTGCCTCAAAGACATAGGAAATTCTTTTTAACATTATTTCTGGTCCTTAGGAAAAAATAAAAAATAAACAAAGCAAGAGTTTCCAGCTGGTCTTACAGACCAGTGTCTCCGCTCTTCCATCACACCAGCCGGGGGCCACAGACCTAAAAAACAAGCATGAACAGAAGGAAACATGAGCCAAATTCATGAACATCTTGGGTTTAATTATAGTATTCATTCAAACACAATTGTCATCTGTGGCATAATGAACCACTAACATTTTGTTTATACTGAGCTACCAGTACTGTCCGTACGTAGCTTTCAATCAGAAGATTTTTTTTGTGTGTGCCTGTTTTTGCCTAATGCAGTGCTGAAATATACAAGAGAGATTCCCCCTCAAAATTAGAAAAGTTATTTGAATCTTCATGCTTAATTTAGAAGAAAAACTTCACCCAAATTTCTTTTCTCCTTTATTCTTATAAAATCTTAATTTCAATATAGAGCAAGTGAACTCTCTTTTAGTCTCAAACAAAACAAAAATTTGGACTCTGGAAAAAATGCAGTTCAGAAGAGAATGACACACCAAGGGAGAAAACCTCATTTCTCTAGATATATCTTTCTCTTCCACATGTTTAACCTGTCAGTTACTGATGAGAAGGGATGTGAATTAATCTCAGAGGAAGAAAGGAGAAAAAAAAAAAATAAAAAAGACTACCAGTTGCAGTCTGTAGTACAAACAATGACAAAAGTGAATTTGATTAGAAAAACGAGCAAAAGCTAATTTAAATCCTATGAAAGTCTGCAGTGCTCTCAACTAAACAGTCTAGTTACTAAGTTTTACATTTTATTGAGATGTAAACACATCTAAAGCAAAGAAATTAAAATCCCAGAACTGGAGCCAAATGTAGTGGTTGCTAGAGTTTTTGTACTTTCCCAATACTATTTGCCTGCCCTATTTGAAATAACAAGCACACTCCTAAGAAATATCCATATATTACCAACAGTAAAATGTTTTGAAAAATTATTTTTAGGAGTTAAATCAGGGCAGATGTAACTTCTACTTAGTCTTCTAAAGCACATCATATTCTATCTGAATTTTAGGATGTGTAACAAAAAGCTGACCTCATACCTTTACTTCACCATCACAGTTAATTTGGCTTTCAGTTAATGATGAATAGCCACTGAATCCCCACAACTTTGAGAACATTGACTTCTGAACAAATCCATTACTTTTCACTTGTATTCCCTGAATTCCCTGACTCTGTTGGTGCCTATGATCTTACATCATCTCATCACATGAGGTGTTGAGAGACAAGAACTGTGTCCTGGTGCTTATTTTAGTTTCTTCATCCCTAACAGTGACTTTCACCAGGTGTTCTTTAAAGGGACAGTAAGGTCAGACACAACAAATCAAACGCCAGGCTTCCATGAATTAAAATGAAATATTCCATACCAAGTATACAGAGCTGTGATACTTGTACGGCAGATACGTCTCAACTCCCTTTTTATTTCTTTGTGCTTACACGAATGCTCCTCATAACTTAGGTGCAGTAAGGCAGATAAAGGATCCACACTCTCTCCGAGCCCGGAGCAGCTCGGGTTTGTTCCCAGAGACGCGCACAGGAGACTCCCCTAGCTCAGCAAAGCTTCTCGTGCTCAGCCTGGAAGGGCTGCAAAACCCTGCGCAGGGCTCAGGAACAGCACAAACGCCAAGGCAACCAGGCGCTGGCTCCAGCGCAGCCGCGCGGCATTCCAGGAGCTGCTGCTCGAGCAAGCAGCTCAAGCTGACAGAGCACACAGCGACCTCGCAGCACCATGAGCCCCTCAGCTTTTTCTCCCTCCATTCAGGTTCCAAGAAACAGGCTTTGCCAGCACCAAAAGCCATAGTCTTGCTCTGCTAACCAAGACATTCAAAGCTTCGCAAAAATTATCAAGGGCAACAGTCAGACATATCATTTCCAGAAGCGGAGGGGAAGAGCTATTGCTTCTTTTAAAAGAAGAGGCTGACTTGACACACAAAGCACAAAATCGCTTCAGGCTCACCACGCAAACATGGAGCACGCACGTGTGTTTGGCAAGGAGATGGGTTTCACAAGGTAAGATGCACATAGCCTTTCCACATTTCTCTCCTCATCTTTATCCTAATGCAAGGGTTATTGATTTCCTTGAAAGAGCCAGAAATTTCCTCTTCTGAGCAATCATTACCACTTCTATTGCCCCAGTCTCCTCCAAATGGAAGGGCCCATGGCTTCTCTGTGACTTGGGGCATCCAATGCAGTGTTTTTCAACCCACAACGTGATGCAAAGTTCTTCTATCACCTTGTGGGTTGAAAAACACTGCATTAAATGCCCCAAGTCACAGAGACTTCTTCTGCTGTCACAAAGTTCTTCTCCCACCACCCTTCTCCCAGCTGCACACACTGCTGAGGTAACTGACTGAAACACCTCAATTTACCTCATACAGGCTGCCATTCCTGTTTGTATTTGGAGGAGTTATAGGAGTTATAGCACATCCCTTCTCATCAGTAACTGACAGTGCAGGTTAAACATGTGGAAGACAAAGATATATCTAGAGCAATGAGGTTTTCTCCCTTGGTGTGCCATTCTCTTCTGAATTGCATTTTTTTTCCCAGATTCCAGATTACAGTTAAACCTTCTTGACAGACAGATGGATTTCAACCACTTGAAACTAGGAGAGGCACAGCAATAGCCTCAGTCCTGGCTAGAACTGCTCCTATAGAAGGTTCCACATCAAGAAACCTGCTGCAAACCTGAAAAGGAAGTCTCTCTCTGCACTTACCTAGAGCAAAAATAGTCTAAAAGCAAAGGAAAAAGAAATCTAAAAGGCAACTCAATCCCCAACTTTTTTTAAAGCCCACTTCAAATTTCAAACCCGAGTTGGCTATTTACAAAAATGGCGCCCACAACTCTTATACTTGACTTTTGGTTGACAGCGGCTGAACACGAGCCAGCAGTGTGCCCAGGCAGCCAAGAAGGCCAACGACCTCCTGGCTTGTATCAGGAACAGTGTAGCCAGCAGCACCAGGGAAGGGATCTCCCCCTGTACTTGGCACTGGTGAGGCCGCACGTTGAATACTGTGTTCAGTTTTGGGCCTCTCACTACAAGAATGACACTGAGGTGCTGGAGCGTGTCCAAAGGAGGGCAACGAAGCTGGTGCAGGGGCTGGAGCACAGACCTTGTGAGGAGCGGCTGGCGTTATTTAGTCAGGAGAAGAGGAGGCTCAGGGGAGGGCTTACCGCTCTCTACAACTACCTGAACGGAGGTTGTAGTGAGGCAGGGATCAGTCTCTTCTCCCATATAACTACAGATAGGACAAGAGGAAATGGACTCAAGTTGTGCCAGGGGAGGTTCAGGTTGGATACTAGGAAAAATTTCTGCACAGAAAGAGTGGTAAAGCACTGGAAGAGGCTGCCCAGGGAAGTGGTGGGGTCTCCGTCCCTGTCACTGTTCAAGAGACGTGTAGAGGAGGCAGAGAGGACATGGTTTAGCAGGCATGGTGTTGAAGGGCTTACTATTGGGCTCAATGATCCGGAAGGTCTTTTCCAACCGTGAGGATTCTATGATTCTACGGCAGAAAGCAGGGTGTCACCTAACATCCCTGCGCGGGAGGAGCTGCGCCAACCACAGAGCCGATGCGCTCTTAGCACCGCCGCTTGCCTCCTGGATCCAGAGGGCAGATGCAGCCAAGGCTGGGCACAGAGAGAGCCTCGGACAGGCGTGCGGGTGGACAGAGACCTCTGGGGAGGGCAGAGCCTGCCCACGCTGCGGGCAGAGCTCGCACACACCTGCTCCAAGGCATGCTCTGCACACACAGCCTGCAGCCTGCAAAGAGCAGTGTGCTAAAAGGGGTACTTCCTCCTAAGTATCTACAGATCCAGTAGTTTGGAATATATTTTTAAAGTATACACTGACATTTACTTAAGTTAGCCTGATCCTCAATTGGTGTAAAAATTATTTCTGCTCCAGTGTAGCCACTGTCACACCACATTGATTTACACAAACTAAGGACAGGGGTCAGTCTGTACAAGCTTATTAAAAAACTAAAGCTTAATCTGTGGTTTGATCTTTGTGGCAATTTAATCTCAATGCTTGCTTAGTCACAGAATTAAAATCTGCGTGTACACATGCATAAAATCAGACCTGTGCTATTTTCTTAAGAAAACTAATAATGGGCAGAAGGAAAATCCCATTTCAAGGCAAACGCCAGCCTACCAAACTCTCACACACACAATTTGACCCAAGTGCCTAACAAGGCCACAGAATGCCCCACCATTTTACTACAGCAGCAATGTGAATTTTGTATGAAGCTGCATTACAACATGCTAAGTTAATATCTAACTTAAATATTTTATGACTTACTACCCCTAGAAGTGACGAGAAGGTCTAAAGAGGCAACAGCAACCCTCTCTGTTAATAGCTTTGACATTAATGGATACTATTTAATCCCCTCTCTTGGCAAAAAATCAATCATGAGTTGGCTAGTATAGCAAGGGAAAAAAATTTGGTACTTTTTTTGAAACATTATGGCAGAAGTTTTGGAAGCAGACATTGTGCAACTATGGTCCTGGTGTTACCTATGCCTTAGGTCCCTGAACATAATCCATTTCTTTTGCTTAGAAAATGAAGAAAATTGCTATTTTAGTGATAGAAGAATGTTCTGCATTTTTTGACAGAGTGTCGTAAAAGTTCTCTCAGAGAGAACGTACCAAGCCAGATAAACTAAGGCCAGTTTAATGTGGCCAAGCCTTGTTCTAGTAACACGGCTAAGCTGCAATTCTTTTGGAAATCAAAAATCAGAATCAAATTTAATACAACATCTTAAATGCCTGGGCTTTCAAAGCATCCTGAAGGCTACAGACTATTTCGGATCCTCACAGGGGTTATCAAAAGAGTTGAGACCGCAACCTGAGGTGGAGAAAGGGACCGAACCTCCAGACATCCAAACATGGCTCTGGTACTCGGGCAAGCAGGTCTAACTGCCCACAAGCAAGGCCTTGTGAAGAACCAGTCACTGCGTGCTGAGGTACCACCTCACTGCCCAGCTTCCCCCCAATCCCATTCCCACGCTGCCCTCCCTTTCAAAATGTACACCCATCATTCAAGCCTGGTCAAATCCATTCTCAGTAGGGCAAAGGCTCACAAAATGTGAAACAGCCCACTTCTCCTAGGCGAAGGAGAAATTTTGGCTTGAATGTGGTCTTCTCTACTTGCATTTGTTTTCCTATCCCAAGAAAGTCATACCACAAAGGTGCCCATCTGTAACAGGCACTGCCCGTATGTGAAAGTAGACAGCCTTCCCACCTCTTTTTTGGTCTTTGCTCTCTGATTATTACTATAGGATTTTTCTGTAGCAATAGAAGTCACTGACGTGAGCTGGAAATGAAAGACAGACTCCAACATCCTCAGTCTAGCTTCTCTCACGAAAGTCGGAGACAGTCTCAGCACTCCACCCAGCCCGGGCCAAAGTGCTCAGCAGCATTTTCAACCTTCTCACACTGTTCAAAGGAATAAACTTCAAAAAGATGCAACACAGCAACCTTAAATACCTCAATATCCTACATAATGCAGACAGCACTAGCAACCTACTGCTCTTAGTGCAGGCCCAATTTCTATTTTTCAAACAATTACAAAGAACTTTTCAAGGGCTGACTCATGTGGTGTGCATCACCTAGCAGCAGATGTCAGGTCCTGCTTCCCACCACCTCTAAGTCACTGTGTGGAGTGACCCACACAGCTTGGGGTGCCCCCGGCTTGGCCTGCTGCTCAGCCGCACTTCTGGGAGCAAAGAGGCCATTTAGCAGCAGTCATCTGCTCACCACATGCTAGAACTCTAGGACTTTCTATAATAAAGTCCATCTCTCAAGGACTCATGGATTTCCCATTGCAATCTTTCAAATTCTCCTCTGAGAACTTCTGTCCTACTACCTGTTGCCAGACAATTAAGGACTGTATTTGCCATGGCACAAGACCGATTCACTGTTAATGGCATGAGAGCCATTTAATCAGTCAGGACTTCGTATTGCGTGCTGCAACTTGGCTCCCTAGAGCTCATGTTCCTAAGTTATACCATGCTAATGGAAGCGCTTTCACACCAGTGTTCCAGACTTAGCCCAACTGAGGAATCTAATAAGTTTTCTGACCAGATCTAAAGCTTAACGAGAGGTGCTAGGAAGGCTGTGATGTGAGAATGCCAGAAACCAAACAGAACATGGTCCACCTGCTATTGCTCGCCTGTGTGCAGTCAGTAGGCTTTTAATGCCATTCTTCTTCAGATGAGTAATCTGAGGCAAAATATGCAGAGCAGCAAACTCTATGTAGGCTCCAGCAACAGCAGAACAATTTTCCATGGTGCTCTTTTATTAGAAAGAGTCACACTAAATGCCTGTGGCTCTTCTTCAGGGGTCAGTCCTTGGTCCAGTCCTGTTCAATTTATTCATCAATGACCTGGATGAAGGCACAGAGTGCTCCCTCAGCAAGTTTGCTGATGACACGAAACTGGGAGGAGTAGCCTCCCCCAGAGGGCTGTGCTGCCATCCAGAGGGACCTGGACAGACTGGACAACTGGGCGGTGAAAAACCTCATGCAATTCAACAAGGCCAAGTGCAAGGTCCTGCACCTGGGGAGGAATAACCCCAGACACCAGTACAGGCTGGGGACCGACCTTGTGGAGAGCAGCTCTGCAGAGAGGGACCTGGGTGTCATGGTGGATGATAAGTTGACCATGAGGCAGCAGTGTGCCCTCGTGGCCAAGAAGGCCAATGGAATCCTGGGCTGCATTAAGAAGAGCATCTCTAGCAGGTCAAGGGAGGTGATCCTGCCCCTCTACTCAGCCCTGGTGAGGCCACATCTGGAGTACTGTGTCCAGTTCTGGGCTCCACAGTACAAGAGGGATGTGGAGCTGCTGGAGAGAGTCCAGCGCAGGGCTACAAGGATGATCAGGGGCCTGGAACATCTGCCCTATGAGGAGAGGCTGAGGGAGCTGGGCCTGTTCAGCCTGGAGAAGAGAAGGCTGAGAGGGGATCTAATCAGTGTATATAAATACCTCAAGGGAGGGAGTGCAGAGGACGGGGATGGTCTCTTTTCAATGGTGGCCACTGATAGGACTAGAGGAAATGGCCGGAAACTGAAACATCAAAAATTCCATAGGAACTTAAGGAAAAATTTCTTAACAGTGAGGGTGACAGAGCACTGGAACAGGCTGCCCAGAGAGGTTGTAGAATCTCCTTCTCTGGAGATCTTCAAAACACGCTTGGATGCAGTCCTGTGCCACGTGCTCTAGGTGTCCCTGCGTGTGCAGGGGGGTTGGACTAGATGATCTCTAGAGGTCCCTTCCAACCCTAAGCATTCTATGATTCTATGATTCTATGATTCTTCTTGCCTACGGCCATACCACCCTGAAAATGCCCAATCTCGTCTGATCTCGGAAGCTAAGCAGAGTCGGGCTCGGTTAGTACTTGGATGGGAGACCGCCTGGGAATACTGGGTGCTGTAGGCTTAGAAGAGCGTCTCCAGCAGGTCGAGGGAGGGGATCCTGCCCCTCTACTCAGCCCTGGTGGGGCCGCATCTGGAGTATTGTGTCCAGTTCTGGGCTCCACAGTACAAGAGGGATGTGGAGCTGCTGGAGAGAGTCCAGCGCAGAGCCACAAGGATGATGAGGGGCCTAGAACATCTGCCCTATGAGGAGAGGCTGAGGGAGCTGGGCCTGTTCAGCCTGGAGAAGAGAAGGCTGAGAGGGGATCTAATCAGTGTCTGTAAGTACCTCAAGGGAGGGAGTGAAGAGGATGGTGCTGGTCTCTTTTCAGTGGTGGCCACCGACAAAGCTAGAGATAATGGCCACAAACTTAAGCACCAAAAGTTCCACAGGAACTTAAGGAAAAATTTTTTAACAGTAAGGGTGACAGAGCACTGGAACAGGCTGCCCAGAGAGGTTGTGGAGTCTGCTTCTCTGGATCTTCCAAACCCGCTTGGACGCAGTCCTGTGCCACGTGCTCTAGGTGACCCTGCATGTGCAGGGGGTTTGGACTAGATGACCTCTAGAGGTCCCTTCCAACCTTAAGCATTCTATGATTCTATGATTCTATGATTCTATGATTCTATGATTCATCAGTCTTCAACAGAGCACATCAAAAATTTATTTTACATCCATTTTTCCTAGAAAGCAATTCCTTTCTCCTCAAAAGGGACGCAACAACCCAAATCCCTAGTGAGGAATTCAGCTGAAGGTCACACAGATATGCCATCAAACTCCACCTGCATAAGCAGAACAGTGCTAGGCTGACAGTGAGCATCCGCAGCCTTGACACATCCTCTACCAGCCACTAGCAGCCAGGCCCCAGGAGGCTGCATGAATGCCTGTAGGGCCCACCCGCCTCCATGCGCACAGAGACCCTGGGAGGACACAAGAAAACCCGTAGCGTTCCCCCGGTCCCGTGCACATGGAGGCCCCGGGAGGACACAAGAAAGTCCGTAGCGTTCCCCTGGCCCTGTGCAGATGAAGGCCCCGGGAAGCTGCACGAAAGCCCATAGGGCCCCCCAACCCCGTGCGAATGGAGGCCTTGGGAGGCCGCATGAGTAACTATGGTGGGAGTAACTATGACTCTCTTACTGGGGACTGTAGTTACAACACGGGCTTAGCTGCAGAGACAATACATCCATGTGGTTCCCGCCGGACCCTGTAACATTGCGTGACAAAAGTTGTCTCTGCCCCGGGATTAGTTGCTCCTACCCTATTGAGTAGCGGTCGCTGGCTGCTCAGTAGTATTCTAGGTGTGAGATATTACAAAATTGTCCAGCCATTTCATTACTGGACTGTAGCTCCTTGCGTCGCGGGCTGTAATTGGGCATCTCTGGAGGACTTGGGGGTGTTGTTCTCCTGGGTATAACAGAACCCCCTAGACACACATCCAACCCATGGAGTCCTGGGTTGTGAATTTCATTTTGGTGGCGACTCAGACAGGGGAGTTCCCTGTGGAAACAACCGGGAAAGTTCCTGTGTCGATAAGATCAGAATCAGAGATCTGCCTTACCTTACCATTCACACTTTATAACTCGGATTATGGCATCTGGGGAGGGGAGTTCCCTGAACCAGCAAATCTGGATTTCATTAGAGATCTGCCAGAGGTCTATGAGGTGCTGGCGTCAGGGGTCGCAGCAGGAAATAGGAGTGGAAATGCTGCCGGAGAAAGAGGTCAGGCTACCTAACCTGGCCCTGCAATCCATCCTGAACTAGTCAGTCCTATCTTAGTACTGGGGGCCAGAGCATCCGAGGTTTCTACCCTGGTAGTGAAGGTCCTCTAGGACCATCCAGCATATCCATGCTGTGGTACTAGCGTGGCTAAGATTATGGTTTTAATGGAACATCTGAAGAGGACCCATGGTCGGAGACGGATCCTATATCAGTGCTCTCAATGTGGGAGGACTAATGAGAAACACCATAGTATTGCATGCCATTTCCCAAAGTTCCAGGGACCCCCAGTTGAGGAGGGCCCCCTGGATGCACCCAAATGGGAGTGTGAGGAATGCAGGCAAAAATTTAAGATGAAAAGTGGCCTGTCACAGCACAAAAGGTTTGTGCCCCCACTTACAAGGAATGTGGAGCGGATTGAGGGAGCTTGCCCGAAGAAGAAAGTGGTACATGGCACTCACAAGAGCTGCTGGACTGAGGACGAAGTTGCACAACTGATTGAATGGAAGACAGGTTTAAGAACCAGCAATTTTTTTAATAAGCTGATTGCAGAGCATTTGCCAACGAAATCGGTGAAACAGATCAGCGATAAAAGGAGGCAGCTGGCAGCTACAGCTAGGACTTTGCTGCCCGAGAAATTTGCAGCTGCGGCGCTGGGAAGGGAACTCCCCCCCGTAGTGGAAAAAGTTGAGGATATTAGAAGGGAATATAGAAGGATTGTGAGTGAGCAGATTTGTGCAGGAGCTCTATGTGGCCAGAGGGCGTTCCAAGAGGCTATGGAAGATATGGAAGACCCCTCCGAGGTTATCATCCGTCCACTGGAGTTGCCAATATCCCTTGCAAAGGGGAAGCTCGTCACATCTAGGATGTGCTATCATCGTAAGCATCTAACCGAGGCTGTTCCTGCAAGAAAGGAGAAGAAGTGGATGAAACGCAGGGCAGTTAAGTGGGGACAATATCTCAGGTACCAGCAGCTCTTCGTGTTTGATCAGAAGAAGCTTACTGGAATTATACTTGATAACATCGAAGCCATCAGATGGCCCCTCCCTATAGAAGTAGTTTGGGACTTCTTCAAAGTGAGGTGGGAGGAGGTGGTCCCCTTTACCAGCTTGGGCTTGTTCCAGAGTATGGGAAAGGCCGACAGTTCTGCCTTCCGATCCATGATCTCCATGGGGGACGTCATGAAGAATGCTGTGGAGATGTCTCGATGTTCCACCCTGGGACCCGATGGCCTATTCCTGAGGGATCTGGTTAAGATAGATCCCCAGGGCAGCCAGATGGCTGAATTGTTCAACCTGTGGCTGTTGGTTGGGAAGGTCCCGGGCGTGATGAAGGCTGGAAGAACTATTGTGATTCCGAAGTCGACCGATGCCTGGAAAACTGTGGACATCAACAACTGGAGACCCATTACCATCAGGTCGATAACACTCAGGATGTTCTCCCAGATCTTAGGCACTAGGTTGCAACAAGTGTGTCCCGTGAACAGAAGGCAAAGGGGCTTTATAGCAGCAACTGGTCCATATGCGTCTATATGGCCGTATATAGAGTTTTTTGAGAGGAATATATTTTTTTAGGGGGAAAAAATGTGTTTTTTGGGGTGGAAAATGAGTCCATACGTGTCTATATGGCCCTATGTAGGGTTTTTGAGAGAAATATGTTTTTTGGAGGGAAAAAGGTGTTTTTTTTTCTGTGCAAAATGCCGAAAAAGTAATAAAAGAAAGAAAAAAGAAGGAAAGGGGACTGTAGGATGCCAAGGGGCACGTGTAAGGGGGAGTCTTAGAGGGACCGTTTGCTGGCCCTTACTTACTCCTATGCTCTAATATGGTGAGGCTTCCCCCACACACCTTCAGTGGGGATGATTTTTGTGCCGGAGCTGGCTTGGAAATAATGCACAACACTTAAGCTATGATACAGGAATCTATATTGAAACAAAAACCATAAGCATAAGTAGATAAAGAACAATAACAACAAGAATAAAAATAACAAAAATCTCATTAACAATAACAATACTTTCAACAAGAATATAAACAACAAAAAATACTACTCTAAAAAATCTAGAAAGAAACATTTCCATACCAGGTTCATGATGGCGTCGCTGGGCCCAGCGCTTCCTGGCAGCAGCCAGGGTGAAGCAGACCTTGGCCTGCAAGGGCCAAGGAGCCATTGGCACTCGTAGCCCCGAGAGCAGGGGTCTCTGTCCCAGGAGCCTCTTGGCGTCTCCGTGCGTGGGAGTGGTGGGGCCCGGAGCAGGCAGTGCCGGCCCTGCCCGCAGCAGCCTCCTTGCGCCCAGCAGCCCCTTTGGCAGGCAGGCAGAGAGCCCAGTGCCAAGCAGAGCAGAGAAAAGGGCAAGGGGAGCGGTGCGAGTGCCAAGGGGTGTGCGGCGGCTTTGGGGCCTCCCCTGGGAGGCGTTGCGCAGGCTGCCCCGCACCCTGTGGGCACCATGGGTGGCCCCTGGTGCTGCACGGCCCTGCTGCTCACCTGGCCTTGCTGCTGCGTGGCCAGCACTGGAGCCACTGTGAGGCGCAGCCCTGGGAAGCATACGTGTTCCCGTGGCAATAACTGCCCCTCTGGGATGTTCCACTGCTCCGTGGCGGGAGGAGGGCAGTGCAAGGGGCCAGGGGGGCCACCGTGAGGAAGGGTCTGCATGTGCTGGTCTCCCCCTGGCACTGCTGAGCCTGGCAGCAGAGAGCAGTGCATGGCCTTGGGCTTGCTGGGTGCCAAGGAGGGCTCCTCACGCAGCCCCATGGCACTGCTGGCGGCTGCCTGCCCAGAGGCCGGGCTGCACTTGGGGCTCTGCTTCCACTCCTGCAAGCAGCCTTGAACGCCTTCATCTTTCCTCCCTGCTCCCCCTCCTGCCCTGTTGAGCCCGATGGACTAGAGAAAGGTTGGGTTTCCATGGTCGAGGCGTGTTCCTCAGTAGCGCAATGAGCGCAAAGGGCAGTTGTGCCCTGGGGCCAAGTGTGCATGTCCTCAGCAGAGCCCTTGTGAGTTGAGGGTGGCCTGGGAGCCCCTGGTGCGCTGCTGGGCTCCTTCTCTTGTCCTGCCGCGCACCTTGCACAGGCCATGTGCTGTGGCTGAGATCAGCCTTCGTGCGGCTCCTGCACTTCTGTCCCTTACATGGCTTCCTCCCTTGGGTAAGGACAGGGAAGCCAAGGGCAGAAGGAGTAGGAGATCTCCCTGGTGCCATCAGGTGTTTCCCTCGCACAGGGGAAAACCCTCCAAAAACATGCAGCACAACCCCTGCCACCAAAGTACTGGAGCCCAGAGGAGCACCTTGCTGCTGGCCAAGCTTGCTTGCTGGCAAGCGGCAGTGCCCCTGCGAGGCAGAGCGCAGCTGCTGGGAAGGGGCTGATGCCAGAGGTGCGCGGAGGGCTCTGGGTGGCTCCCAAGCAGCCGCAGGGCTGGTGGCACAGGGAATTGCCAGCAGGCATTTGGCTGCTGCCCTGGGAATGCTGGAGGACAAGTGTGAAGCAGAGCAGTCTTCCCTGTACAAACAGGCACACTATCTTCCCTCTATGCAGGTACTGTCCTTGCTCAGCACTCACGTTGCTCTGGGCTCAGCTCTCTTGCCACCTGCCTTGCACAGTTCAATCAAGAAGCTTCTGCATCCAGAGGCCAATCATGCTGCTCTCCTGGCTGCTGCACTTGCCCCCTCTCCACAGTACTTAACTCTGACCTGTTCTGTAGGGCTCTTGTCTTGGCATGACCTTGTTGTTTCAAGGCCTTTTTCAGGGTCTCCCAGGCATCACTGATGAAGGTCTCAGCACGTACTCTGCACTGCTGCCCGTGCCACGGCTTCCAAGGGCTGCAGGGGGCAGAGCAGGCACATATGTGCCTTCAGCAGCAGCAGGGACCTGCAGCTGCTGCAGCTCTGCCCAGCACTGGGCTGCAATAGTCTATTCCTAATGGAGGTGAATTCCCAGCCCTTGGGTAAGGACAGGAAAGCCAAGGGCAGAAGGAGTAGCTGATCTCCCTGGTGCCGTCCATTGTTTCCCTCACACAGAGGAAATCCCTCCAAAAGCAAGCACTGCAAACCCTATCACCAAAGTGCTGGAGCCCAGAGGAGCATCTTGCTCAGCAATTGCTTGCACTAAAGGACACTTCCAGCATTCCACACTTCCAGCAAACAGAATCAACCCTGTTTCTCATCCCACCCACAAAGCACGCAAGAGCATGAGTCTTGGCACTGCTTCACACTTCCCTTGGCATGCTCTTTACAGCCTCACTCCAAATGGGGCTCTGCGCTTCTTCCATCTCTGAATTACATACTAGCACTAAAGCACCCTTCCAGCATTGCTTTCGGCAGCAAAACAGAATCAACTTTGTTTCTCATCCCACCCACAAAGTGTGCCCAGCGTTAGTGTTGGCACTGCTTCACAATTCCTTTGGACTGCCCTTTACAGCCTCCAAATGGGGCTCTGAGCTTCTTCCCTCGCCAAACTCCACGCTTACACTAAAGCGTGCTTCCAGCATTGTTTTCGGCAGCAAAACATAATCAAGCCTGTTTCTCATCCCACCCACAAAGCGTGCCCGGCATGCGTCTTGGCACTGCTTCACACTTCCCTTGGCATGCTCGTTGCAGCCTCACTCCAAATGGGGCTCTGCGCTTCTTCCCTCGCCGAACTCCACGCTATCACTAAAGTACACTTCCTGCATTTCCTTCAGCAGGAAAAAAGCAACAACCCTGTTTCTGAGGCTTGATTCTGTTTTGCTGCCGAAAGCAACGCTGGAAGCATGCTTTAGTGTAAGCGTGGAGTTCAGCGAGGGAAGAAGCGCAGAGCCCCATTTGGAGTGAGGCTGTAAAGAGCATGCCAAGGGAAGTGTGAAGCAGTGCCAAGACGCATGCCGGGCACGCTTTGTGGGTGGGATGAGAAACAGGCTTGATTCTGTTTTGCTGCCGAAAGCAACGCTGGAAGCACGCTTTAGTGTAAGCGTGGAGTTCAGCGAGGGAAGAAGCGCAGAGCCCCATTTGGAGTGAGGCTGTAAAGAGCATGCCAAGGGAAGTGTGAAGCAGTGCCAACACTCATGTTGGGCACACTTTGTGGGTGGAATGAGAAGCAGGGTTGTTGGTGTTTTCCTTGTGAAGGAAATCCAAGATGTGTACTTTAGTAATAGCATGGAGTTAGGAGCTGGAAGAAGCGCAGAGCCCCATTTGGAATGAGGCTGTAAAGAGCATGCCAAGGGAAGTGTGAAGCAGTGCCAAGACTCATGCTGGGCACACTTTGTGGGTGGCATGAGAAACAGGGTTGATTCTGTTTTGCTGCTCAAAGGAATGCTGGAAGTGTGCTTTAGTGTTCGCATGGAGATCAGAGATGGAAGAAGAACAGAGCCCCATTTGGAGTGAGGCTGTAAAGAGCATGTCAAGGGAAGTGTGAAGCAGTGCCAACACTAATGCTGGGCACACTTAGTGGGTGGGATGAGAAACAGAGTTGATTCTGTTTTGCTGCCGAAAGCAACGCTGGAAGCGCCTTTTAGTGTAAGCATGGAGTTCGGGGAGGGAAGAAGCGCAGAGCCCCATTTGGAGTGAGGCTGTAAAGAGCATGCCAAGGGAAGTGTGAAGCAGTGCCAAGACTCATGCAGGGCACACTTTGTGGGTGGGATGAGGAGCAGGCTTGATTCTGTTTTGCTGCCGAAAGCAATGCTGGAAGTGTACTTTAGTGATATCATGGAGTTAGGAGATGGAAGAAGCGCAGAGCCCCATTTGGAGTGAGGCTGTAAAGAGCATGCGAAGGGAAGTGTGAAGCAGTGCCAAGACTCATGCTGGGCCCCTTTTGTGGCTCGGCTCAGAAACAGGGTTGTTGGTGTTTTCCTTGTGAAGGAAATCCAAGATGTGTACTTTAGTAATAGCATGGAGTTAGGAGCTGGAAGAAGCGCAGAGCCCCATTTGGAGTGAGGCTGTAAGGAGCATGCCAAGGGAAGTGTGAAGCAGTGCCAAGACTCATGCTGGGCCTCTTTTGTGGCTCGACTCAGAAACAGGGTTGTTGGTGTTTTCTCGCTGAAGGAAATGCAGGACATGTACTTTAGAAATAGCATGGAGTTCAGAGATGTGAAGCAGTACCAAGACTCATGCTGGGCACACTTTGTGGGTGGGATGAGAAACAGGCTTGGTTCTGTTTTGCTGCCGAAAGCAACGCTGGAAGCACGCTTTAGTGTAAGCGTGGAGTTCGGCGAGGGAAGAAGCGCAGAGCCCCATTTGGAGTGAGGCTGTAAAGAGCATGCCAAGGGAAGTGTGAAGCAGTGTCAAGACTCATGCTGGGAAGGCTTTGTGGGTGGGATGAGAAACAGGCTTGATTCTATTTTGCTGCCGAAAGCAACGCTGGAAGTGCGCTTTAGTGCAAGCGTTGAGTTTGGCGAGGGAAGAAGCACAGAGCCCCATTTGGAGTGAGGCTGTAAAGAGCATGCCAAGGGAAGTGTGAAGCAGTGCCAAGACTCATGCTGGGCACACTTTGTGGGTAGGATGAGAAACAGGCTTGATTCTCTTTTGCTGCTCAAAGGAATGCTAGAAGTGTGCTTTAGTGCTAACAGGTAATTCAGATATGGAAGAAGCGCAGAGCTCCATTTGGAGTGAGGCTGTAAAGAGCATGTCAAGGGAAGTGTGAAGCAGTGCCAACATTAATGCTGGGCACACTTTGTGGGTGGGATGAGAAGCAGAGTTGATTCTGTTTTGCTGCCGAAAGCAACGCTAGAAGCGCCTTTTAGTGTAAGCATGGAGTTCGGGGAGGGAAGAAGCGCAGAGCCCCATTTGGAGTGAGGCTGTAAAGAGCATGCCAAGGGAAGTGTGAAGCAGTGCCAAGACTGATGCTGGGCACACTTTGTGGGTGGGATGAGAAACAGAGTTGATTCTGTTTTGCTGCCCAAAGGAATGCTACAAGTGTGCTTCAGTGTTAGCATGCAGTTCAGAGATGGAAGAAACACAGAGCCCCATTTGGAGTGAGGCTGTAAAGAGCATGCCAAGGGAAGTGTGAAGCAGTGCCAAGACTCATGCTGGGCACACTTTGTGGGTGGGATGAGAAACAGGCTTGATTCTCTTTTGCTGCTCAAAGGAATGCTAGAAGTGTGCTTTAGTGCTAACAGGTAATTCAGATATGGAAGAAGCGCAGAGCCCCATTTGGAGTGAGGCTGTAAAGAGCATGTCAAGGGAAGTGTGAAGCAGTGCCAACACTAATGCTGGGCACACTTTGTGGGTGGGATGAGAAACAGAGTTGATTCTGTTTTGCTGCCGAAAGCAACGCTGGAAGCACGCTTTAGTGTAAGCATGGAGTTCGGCGAGGGAAGAAGCGCAGAGCCCCATTTGGAGTGAGGCTGTAAAGAGCATGCCAAGGGAAGTGTGAAGCAGTGCCAACACTCATGCTGGACACACTTTGTGGGTGGGATGAGAAACAGGGTTGATTCTGTTTTGCTGTCGAAAGGCATGCTGGAAGGGTGCTTTAGTGTTAGCATGCAGTTCGGAGATGGAAGAAGCACAGAGCCCCATTTGGAGTGAGGCTGTAAAGAGCATGCCAAGGGAATGTGAGGCAGTGCCAAGACTCATGCTGGGCCCCTTTTGTGGCTCGACTCAGAAGCAGGGTTGTTGGTGTTCTCCTTGTGGAGGAAATCCAAGATGTGTACTTTAGTAATAGCATGGAGTTAGGAGCTGGAAGAAGCGCAGAGCTCCATTTGGAATGAGGCTGTAAAGAGCATGCCAGGGGAAGTGTGAAGCAGTGCCAAGACTCATGCTGGGCTCACTTTGTGGGTGGGATGAGAAACAAAGTTGATTCTGTTTTGCTGCCGAAAGCAATGCTGGAAGGGTGCTTTAGTGCTAGTATGTAATTCAGAGATGGAAGAAGCGCAGAGCCCCATTTGGAGTGAGGCTGTAAAGAGCATGCCAAGGGAAGTGTGAAGCAGTGCCAACACTAATGCTGGGCACACTTTGTGGGTGGGATGAGAAACAGAGTTGATTCTGTTTTGCTGCCGAAAGCAACGCTGGAAGCACGCTTTAGTGTAAGCATGGAGTTCGGGAAGGGAAGAAGCGCAGAGCCCCATTTGGAGTGAGGCTGTAAAGAGCATGCCAAGGGAAGTCTGGAGCAGTGCCAAGACTCATGCTGGGCACACTTTGTGGGTGGGATGAGAAACAGGCTTGATTCTGTTTTGCTGCCGAAAGCAATGCTGGAAGTGTACTTTAGTGATATCATGGAGTTAGGAGATGGAAGAAGCGCAGAGCCCCATTTGGAGTGAGGCTGTAAAGAGCATGCGAAGGGAAGTGTGAAGCAGTGCCAACACTCATGTTGGGCACACTTTGTGGGTGGAATGAGAAGCAGGGTTGTTGGTGTTTTCCTTGTGAAGGAAATCCAAGATGTGTACTTTAGTAATAGCATGGAGTTAGGAGCTGGAAGAAGCGCAGAGCCCCATTTGGAATGAGGCTGTAAAGAGCATGCCAAGGGAAGTGTGAAGCAGTGCCAAGACTCATGCTGGGCACACTTTGTGGGTGGCATGAGAAACAGGGTTGATTCTGTTTTGCTGCTCAAAGGAATGCTGGAAGTGTGCTTTAGTGTTCGCATGGAGATCAGAGATGGAAGAAGAACAGAGCCCCATTTGGAGTGAGGCTGTAAAGAGCATGTCAAGGGAAGTGTGAAGCAGTGCCAACACTAATGCTGGGCACACTTAGTGGGTGGGATGAGAAACAGAGTTGATTCTGTTTTGCTGCCGAAAGCAACGCTGGAAGCGCCTTTTAGTGTAAGCATGGAGTTCGGGGAGGGAAGAAGTGCAGAGCCCCATTTGGAGTGAGGCTGTAAAGAGCATGCCAAGGGAAGTGTGAAGCAGTGCCAAGACTCATGCAGGGCACACTTTGTGGGTGGGATGAGGAGCAGGCTTGATTCTGTTTTGCTGCCGAAAGCAATGCTGGAAGTGTACTTTAGTGATATCATGGAGTTAGGAGATGGAAGAAGCGCAGAGCCCCATTTGGAGTGAGGCTGTAAAGAGCATGCGAAGGGAAGTGTGAAGCAGTGCCAAGACTCATGCTGGGCCCCTTTTGTGGCTCGGCTCAGAAACAGGGTTGTTGGTGTTTTCCTTGTGAAGGAAATCCAAGATGTGTACTTTAGTAATAGCATGGAGTTAGGAGCTGGAAGAAGCGCAGAGCCCCATTTGGAGTGAGGCTGTAAGGAGCATGCCAAGGGAAGTGTGAAGCAGTGCCAAGACTCATGCTGGGCCTCTTTTGTGGCTCGACTCAGAAACAGGGTTGTTGGTGTTTTCTCGCTGAAGGAAATGCAGGACATGTACTTTAGAAATAGCATGGAGTTCAGAGATGTGAAGCAGTACCAAGACTCATGCTGGGCACACTTTGTGGGTGGGATGAGAAACAGGCTTGGTTCTGTTTTGCTGCCGAAAGCAACGCTGGAAGCACGCTTTAGTGTAAGCGTGGAGTTCGGCGAGGGAAGAAGCGCAGAGCCCCATTTGGAGTGAGGCTGTAAAGAGCATGCCAAGGGAAGTGTGAAGCAGTGTCAAGACTCATGCTGGGAAGGCTTTGTGGGTGGGATGAGAAACAGGCTTGATTCTATTTTGCTGCCGAAAGCAACGCTGGAAGTGCGCTTTAGTGCAAGCGTTGAGTTTGGCGAGGGAAGAAGCACAGAGCCCCATTTGGAGTGAGGCTGTAAAGAGCATGCCAAGGGAAGTGTGAAGCAGTGCCAAGACTCATGCTGGGCACACTTTGTGGGTAGGATGAGAAACAGGCTTGATTCTCTTTTGCTGCTCAAAGGAATGCTAGAAGTGTGCTTTAGTGCTAACAGGTAATTCAGATATGGAAGAAGCGCAGAGCTCCATTTGGAGTGAGGCTGTAAAGAGCATGTCAAGGGAAGTGTGAAGCAGTGCCAACATTAATGCTGGGCACACTTTGTGGGTGGGATGAGAAGCAGAGTTGATTCTGTTTTGCTGCCGAAAGCAACGCTAGAAGCGCCTTTTAGTGTAAGCATGGAGTTCGGGGAGGGAAGAAGCGCAGAGCCCCATTTGGAGTGAGGCTGTAAAGAGCATGCCAAGGGAAGTGTGAAGCAGTGCCAAGACTGATGCTGGGCACACTTTGTGGGTGGGATGAGAAACAGAGTTGATTCTGTTTTGCTGCCCAAAGGAATGCTACAAGTGTGCTTCAGTGTTAGCATGCAGTTCAGAGATGGAAGAAACACAGAGCCCCATTTGGAGTGAGGCTGTAAAGAGCATGCCAAGGGAAGTGTGAAGCAGTGCCAAGACTCATGCTGGGCACACTTTGTGGGTGGGATGAGAAACAGGCTTGATTCTCTTTTGCTGCTCAAAGGAATGCTAGAAGTGTGCTTTAGTGCTAACAGGTAATTCAGATGTGGAAGAAGCGCAGAGCCCCATTTGGAGTGAGGCTGTAAAGAGCATGTCAAGGGAAGTGTGAAGCAGTGCCAACACTAATGCTGGGCACACTTTGTGGGTGGGATGAGAAACAGAGTTGATTCTGTTTTGCTGCCGAAAGCAACGCTGGAAGCACGCTTTAGTGTAAGCATGGAGTTCGGCGAGGGAAGAAGCGCAGAGCCCCATTTGGAGTGAGGCTGTAAAGAGCATGCCAAGGGAAGTGTGAAGCAGTGCCAACACTCATGCTGGACACACTTTGTGGGTGGGATGAGAAACAGGGTTGATTCTGTTTTGCTGTCGAAAGGCATGCTGGAAGGGTGCTTTAGTGTTAGCATGCAGTTCGGAGATGGAAGAAGCACAGAGCCCCATTTGGAGTGAGGCTGTAAAGAGCATGCCAAGGGAATGTGAGGCAGTGCCAAGACTCATGCTGGGCCCCTTTTGTGGCTCGACTCAGAAGCAGGGTTGTTGGTGTTCTCCTTGTGGAGGAAATCCAAGATGTGTACTTTAGTAATAGCATGGAGTTAGGAGCTGGAAGAAGCGCAGAGCTCCATTTGGAATGAGGCTGTAAAGAGCATGCCAGGGGAAGTGTGAAGCAGTGCCAAGACTCATGCTGGGCTCACTTTGTGGGTGGGATGAGAAACAGAGTTGATTCTGTTTTGCTGCCGAAAGCAACGCTGGAAGCACGCTTTAGTGTAAGCATGGAGTTCGGGAAGGGAAGAAGCGCAGAGCCCCATTTGGAGTGAGGCTGTAAAGAGCATGCCAAGGGAAGTCTGGAGCAGTGCCAAGACTCATGCTGGGCACACTTTGTGGGTGGGATGAGAAACAGGCTTGATTCTGTTTTGCTGCCGAAAGCAATGCTGGAAGTGTACTTTAGTGATATCATGGAGTTAGGAGATGGAAGAAGCGCAGAGCCCCATTTGGAGTGAGGCTGTAAAGAGCATGCGAAGGGAAGTGTGAAGCAGTGCCAAGACTCATGCTGTGCCCCTTTTGTGGCTCGGCTCAGAAACAGGGTTGTTGGTGTTTTCCTTGTGAAGGAAATCCAAGATGTGTACTTTAGTAATAGCATGGAGTTAGGAGCTGGAAGAAGCGCAGAGCCCCATTTGGAGTGAGGCTGTAAAGAGCATGCCAAGGGAAGTGTGAAGCAGTACCAAGACTCATGCTGGGAAGGCTTTGTGGGTGGGATGAGAAACAGGCTTGATTCTGTTTTGCTGCCAAAAGCAACGCTGGAAGCGCGCTTTAGTGCAAGCGTTGAGTTTGGCGAGGGAAAAAGCACAGAGCCCCATTTGGAGTGAGGCTGTAAAGAGCATGCCAAGGGAAGTGTGAAGCAGTGCCAACACTCATGCTGTGCCCCTTTTGTGGCTCGACTCAGAAACAGGGTTGTTTGTTGGTGTTTTCTCGCTGAAGGAAATGCAGGACATGTACTTTAGAAATAGCATGGAGTTCAGAGATGTGAAGCAGTGCCAAGACTGATGCTGGGCACACTTTGTGGGTGGGATGAGAAACAGAGTTGATTCTGTTTTGCTGCTGGAAGGGATGCAGGAAGTGTGCTTCAGTGATATCGTTGAGTTTGGAGATGGAAGAAGCGCAGAGCCCCGTTTGGAGTGAGGCTGTAAAGAGCATGCCAAGGGAAGTGTGAAGCAGTGCCAAGATTGATGCTGGGCACACTTTGTGGGTGGGATGAGAAACAGAGTTTATTCTTTTTTGCTGCCGAAACAAATGCTGGAAGTGCGCTTTAGTGTTAGCATGCAGTTCAGAGATGGAAGAAGCACAGAGCCCCATTTGGAGTGAGGCTGTAAAGAGCATGCGAAGGGAAGTGTGAAGCAGTGCCAAGACTCATGCTGTGCCCCTTTTGTGGCTCGGCTCAGAAACAGGGTTGTTGGTGTTTTCCTTGTGAAGGAAATCCAAGATGTGTACTTTAGTAATAGCATGGAGTTAGGAGCTGGAAGAAGCGCAGAGCCCCATTTGGAGTGAGGCTGTAAAGAGCATGCCAAGGGAAGTGTGAAGCAGTACCAAGACTCATGCTGGGAAGGCTTTGTGGGTGGGATGAGAAACAGGCTTGATTCTGTTTTGCTGCCAAAAGCAACGCTGGAAGCGCGCTTTAGTGCAAGCGTTGAGTTTGGCGAGGGAAAAAGCACAGAGCCCCATTTGGAGTGAGGCTGTAAAGAGCATGCCAAGGGAAGTGTGAAGCAGTGCCAACACTCATGCTGTGCCCCTTTTGTGGCTCGACTCAGAAACAGGGTTGTTTGTTGGTGTTTTCTCGCTGAAGGAAATGCAGGACATGTACTTTAGAAATAGCATGGAGTTCAGAGATGTGAAGCAGTGCCAAGACTGATGCTGGGCACACTTTGTGGGTGGGATGAGAAACAGAGTTGATTCTGTTTTGCTGCTGGAAGGGATGCAGGAAGTGTGCTTCAGTGATATCGTTGAGTTTGGAGATGGAAGAAGCGCAGAGCCCCGTTTGGAGTGAGGCTGTAAAGAGCATGCCAAGGGAAGTGTGAAGCAGTGCCAAGATTGATGCTGGGCACACTTTGTGGGTGGGATGAGAAACAGAGTTTATTCTTTTTTGCTGCCGAAACAAATGCTGGAAGTGCGCTTTAGTGTTAGCATGCAGTTCAGAGATGGAAGAAGCACAGAGCCCCATTTGGAGTGAGGCTGTAAAGAGCATGCCAAGGGAAGTGTGAAGCAGTGCCAAGACTCATGCTGAGCCCCTTTTGTGGCTCGACTCAGAAGCAGGGTTGTTGATGTTTTCCCGCTGAAGGAAATGCAGGACGTGTACTTTAGTTATAGCATGGAGTTCGGCGAGGGAAGAAGCGCAGAGCCCCATTTGGAGTGAGTCTATAAAGAGCATGCCAAGGGAAGTGTGAAGCAGTGCCAAGACTCATGCTGGGCACACTTTGTGGGTGGGATGAGAAACAGGGTTGATTCTGTTTTGCTGCCGAACGCAACGCTGGAAGCGCGCTTTAGTGTAAGCGTGGAGTTCAGCGAGGGAAGAAGCGCAGAGCCCCATTTGGAGTGAGGCTGTAAAGAGCATGCCAAGGGAAGTGTGAAGCAGTGCCAACACTAATGCTGGGAACACTTTGTGGGTGGGATGAGAAACAGGCTTGATTCTTTTTTGCTGCCGAAAGCAACGCTGGAAGCGCCCTTTAGTGCAAGCGTGTAGTTCGGTGAGGGAAGAAGCGCAGAGCCCCATTTGTAGTGAGGCTGTAAAGAGCATGCCAAGGGAAGTTTGAAGCAGTGCCAAGACTGATGCTGGGCACACTTTGTGGGTGGGATGAGAAACAGAGTTGATTCTCTTTTGCTGCCGGAAGGGATGCAGGAAGTGTGCTCCAGTGATATCCTTGAGTTTGGAGATGGAAGAAGCGCAGAGCCCCGTATGGAGTGAGGCTGTAAAGAGCATGCAAAGGGAAGTGTGAAGCAGTGCCAAGACTCATGCAGGGCACACTTTGTGGGTGGGATGAGAAACAGGCTTGATTCTGTTTTGCTGCCGAAAGCAACGCTGGAAACGCGCTTTAGTGTAAGCGTGGAGTTCGGCGAGGGAAGAAGCGCAGAGCCCCATTTGCGCACGCTTTGTGGTTGGAGTGAGAAACAGGTTCCTTGGTGTTTTCTGCGAAACGCTTTAGCAGCCCGTTGGTGCTAGTATGGAGTCAGGGGATGGATGAAGCGGAGAGCCCCGTTTGGAGTGAGGCTGCAAAGGGCATGCCAAGAGAAGTGTTCTGCTGTGCCAAGACTCGTGCTGCGCACACTTTGTGGTTGGAGTGAGAAACGGGTTCCTTGGTGTTTTCTGCGAAACGCTTTAGCAGCCCGTTGGTGCTAGTATGGAGTTAGGGGATGGATGAAGCAGAGAGCCCCGTTTGGAGTGAGGCTGCAAAGGGCATGCCAAGGGAAGTGTTCTGCTGTGCCAAGACTCGTGCTGCGCACACTTTGTGGTTGGAGTGAGAAACGGGTTCCTTGGTGTTTTCTGCGAAACGCTTTAGCAGCCCGTTGGTGCTAGTATGGAGTCAGGGGATGGATGAAGCGGAGAGCCCCGTTTGGAGTGAGGCTGCAAAGGGCATGCCAAGGGAAGTGTTCTGCTGTGCCAAGACTCGTGCTGCGCACACTTTGTGGTTGGAGTGAGAAACGGGTTCCTTGGTGTTTTCTGCGAAACGCTTTAGCAGGCCGTTGGTGCTAGTATGGAGTTAGGGGATGGATGAAGCGGAGAGCCCCGTTTGGAGTGAGGCTGCAAAGGGCATGCCAAGGGAAGTGTTCTGCTGTGCCAAGACTCGTGCTGCGCACACTTTGTGGTTGGAGTGAGAAACGGGTTCCTTGGTGTTTTCTGCGAAACGCTTTAGCAGCCCGTTGGTGCTAGTATGGAGTTAGGGGATGGATGAAGCGGAGAGCCCCGTTTGGAGTGAGGCTGCAAAGGGCATGCCAAGGGAAGTGTTCTGCTGTGCCAAGACTCGTGCTGCGCACACTTTGTGGTTGGAGTGAGAAAAGGGTTCCTTGGTGTTTTCTGCGAAACGCTTTAGCAGCCCGTTGGTGCTAGTATGGAGTCAGGGGATGGATGAAGCGGAGAGCCCCGTTTGGAGTGAGGCTGCAAAGGGCATGCCAAGAGAAGTGTTTTGCTGTGCCAAGACTCGTGCTGCGCACGCTTTGTGGTTGGAGTGAGAAACGGGTTCCTTGGTGTTTTCTGCGAAACGCTTTAGCAGCCCGTTGGTGCTAGTATGGAGTTAGGGGATGGATGAAGCGGAGAGCCCCGTTTGGAGTGAGGCTGCAAAGGGCATGCCAAAGGAAGTGTTTTGCTGTGCCAAGACTCGTGCTGCGCACGCTTTGTGGTTGGAGTGAGAAACAGGTTCCTTGGTGTTTTCTGCGAAACGCTTTAGCAGCCCGTTGGTGCTAGTATAGAGTCACGGGATGGATGAAGCGGAGAGCCCCGTTTGGAGTGAGGCTGCAAAGGGCATGCCAAAGGAAGTGTTTTGCTGTGCCAAGACTCGTGCTGCGCACGCTTTGTGGTTGGAGTGAGAAACAGGTTCCTTGGTGTTTTCTGCGAAACGCTTTAGCAGCCCGTTGGTGCTAGTATGGAGTCAGGGGATGGATGAAGCGGAGAGCCCCGTTTGGAGTGAGGCTGCAAAGGGCATGCCAAGAGAAGTGTTTTGCTGTGCCAAGACTCGTGCTGCGCACGCTTTGTGGTTGGAGTGAGAAACAGGTTCCTTGGTGTTTTCTGCGAAACGCTTTAGCAGCCCGTTGGTGCTAGTATGGAGTCAGGGGATGGATGAAGCGGAGAGCCCCGTTTGGAGTGAGGCTGCAAAGGGCATGCCAAAGGAAGTGTTTTGCTGTGCCAAGACTCGTGCTGCGCACGCTTTGTGGTTGGAGTGAGAAACAGGTTCCTTGGTGTTTTCTGCGAAACGCTTTAGCAGGCCGTTGGTGCTAGTATAGAGTCAGGGGATGGATGAAGCAGAGAGCCCCGTTTGGAGTGAGGCTGCAAAGGGCATGCCAAAGGAAGTGTTTTGCTGTGCCAAGACTAGTGCTGCGCACGCTTTGTGGTTGGAGTGAGAAACAGGTTCCTTGGTGTTTTCTGCGAAACGCTTTAGCAGCCCGTTGGTGCTAGTATGGAGTCAGGGGATGGATGAAGCGGAGAGCCCCGTTTGGAGCGAGGCTGCAAAGGGCATGCCAAAGGAAGTGTTTTGCTGTGCCAAGACTCGTGCTGCGCACGCTTTGTGGTTGGAGTGAGAAACAGGTTCCTTGGTGTTTTCTGCGAAACGCTTTAGCAGCCCGTTGGTGCTAGTATGGAGTCACAGGATGGATGAAGTGGAGAGCCCCGTTTGGAGTGAGGCTGCAAAGGGCATGCCAAGAGAAGTGTTTTGCTGTGCCTAGACTCGTGCTGCGCACGCTTTGTGGTTGGAGTGAGAAACAGGTTCCTTGGTGTTTTCTGCGAAACGCTTTAGCAGCCCGTTGGTGCTAGTATAGAGTCAGGGGATGGATGAAGCGGAGAGCCCCGTTTGGAGTGAGGCTGCAAAGGGCATGCCAAAGGAAGTGTTTTGCTGTGCCAAGACTCGTGCTGCGCACGCTTTGTGGTTGGAGTGAGAAACAGGTTCCTTGGTGTTTTCTGCGAAACGCTTTAGCAGCCCGTTGGTGCTAGTATGGAGTCAGGGGATGGATGAAGCGGAGAGCCCCGTTTGGAGCGAGGCTGCAAAGGGCATGCCAAGAGAAGTGTTTTGCTGTGCCAAGACTCGTGCTGCGCACGCTTTGTGGTTGGAGTGAGAAACAGGTTCCTTGGTGTTTTCTGCGAAATGCTTTAGCAGCCCGTTGGTGCTAGTATGGAGTCAGGGGATGGATGAAGCGGAGAGCCCCGTTTGGAGCGAGGCTGCAAAGGGCATGCCAAAGGAAGTGTTTTGCTGTGCCAAGACTCGTGCTGCGCACGCTTTGTGGTTGGAGTGAGAAACAGGTTCCTTGGTGTTTTCTGCGAAACGCTTTAGCAGCCCGTTGGTGCTAGTATGGAGTCAGGGGATGGATGAAGCGGAGAGCCCCGTTTGGAGTGAGGCTGCAAAGGGCATGCCAAAGGAAGTGTTTTGCTGTGCCAAGACTCGTGCTGCGCACGCTTTGTGGTTGGAGTGAGAAACAGGTTCCTTGGTGTTTTCTGCGAAACGCTTTAGCAGCCCGTTGGTGCTAGTATGGAGTCAGGGGATGGATGAAGCGGAGAGCCCCGTTTGGAGCGAGGCTGCAAAGGGCATGCCAAAGGAAGTGTTTTGCTGTGCCAAGACTCGTGCTGCGCACGCTTTGTGGTTGGAGTGAGAAACAGGTTCCTTGGTGTTTTCTGCGAAACGCTTTAGCAGCCCGTTGGTGCTAGTATGGAGTCAGGGGATGGATGAAGCGGAGAGCCCCGTTTGGAGTGAGGCTGCAAAGGGCATGCCAAAGGAAGTGTTTTGCTGTGCCAAGACTGGTGCTGCGCACGCTTTGTGCTTGGAGTGAGAAACAGGTTCCTTGGTGTTTTCTGCGAAACGCTTTAGCAGCCCGTTGGTGCTAGTATGGAGTCAGGGGATGGATGAAGCGGAGAGCCCCGTTTGGAGTGAGGCTGCAAAGGGCATGCCAAAGGAAGTGTTTTGCTGTGCCAAGACTCGTGCTGCGCACGCTTTGTGCTTGGAGTGAGAAACAGGTTCCTTGGTGTTTTCTGCGAAATGCTTTAGCAGCCCGTTGGTGCTAGTATGGAGTCAGGGGATGGATGAAGCGGAGAGCCCCGTTTGGAGCGAGGCTGCAAAGGGCATGCCAAAGGAAGTGTTTTGCTGTGCCAAGACTCGTGCTGCGCACGCTTTGTGGTTGGAGTGAGAAACAGGTTCCTTGGTGTTTTCTGCGAAACGCTTTAGCAGCCCGTTGGTGCTAGTATGGAGTCAGGGGATGGATGAAGCGGAGAGCCCCGTTTGGAGTGAGGCTGCAAAGGGCATGCCAAAGGAAGTGTTTTGCTGTGCCAAGACTCGTGCTGTGCACGCTTTGTGGTTGGAGTGAGAAACAGGTTCCTTGGTGTTTTCTGCGAAACGCTTTAGCAGCCCATTGGTGCTAGTATAGAGTCAGGGGATGGATGCAGCGGAGAGCCCCGTTTGGAGTGAGGCTGCAAAGGGCATGCCAAAGGAAGTGTTTTGCTGTGCCAAGACTCGTGCTGCGCACGCTTTGTGGTTGGAGTGAGAAACAGGTTCCTTGGTGTTTTCTGCGAAACGCTTTAGCAGCCCGTTGGTGCTAGTATGGAGTCAGGGGATGGATGAAGCGGAGAGCCCCGTTTGGAGCGAGGCTGCAAAGGGCATGCCAAAGGAAGTGTTTTGCTGTGCCAAGACTCGTGCTGCGCACGCTTTGTGGTTGGAGTGAGAAACAGGTTCCTTGGTGTTTTCTGCGAAACGCTTTAGCAGCCCGTTGGTGCTAGTATGGAGTCAGGGGATGGATGAAGCGGAGAGCCCCGTTTGGAGTGAGGCTGCAAAGGGCATGCCAAAGGAAGTGTTTTGCTGTGCCAAGACTGGTGCTGCGCACGCTTTGTGCTTGGAGTGAGAAACAGGTTCCTTGGTGTTTTCTGCGAAACGCTTTAGCAGCCCGTTGGTGCTAGTATGGAGTCAGGGGATGGATGAAGCGGAGAGCCCCGTTTGGAGCGAGGCTGCAAAGGGCATGCCAAAGGAAGTGTTTTGCTGTGCCAAGACTCGTGCTGCGCACGCTTTGTGGTTGGAGTGAGAAACAGGTTCCTTGGTGTTTTCTGCGAAACGCTTTAGCAGGCCCGTTGGTGCTAGTATGGAGTCAGGGGATGGATGAAGCGGAGAGCCCCGTTTGGAGTGAGGCTGCAAAGGGCATGCCAAAGGAAGTGTTTTGCTGTGCCAAGACTCGTGCTGCGCACGCTTTGTGCTTGGAGTGAGAAACAGGTTCCTTGGTGTTTTCTGCGAAACGCTTTAGCAGCCCGTTGGTGCTAGTATGGAGTCAGGGGATGGATGAAGCGGAGAGCCCCGTTTGGAGTGAGGCTGCAAAGGGCATGCCAAAGGAAGTGTTTTGCTGTGCCAAGACTGGTGCTGCGCACGCTTTGTGCTTGGAGTGAGAAACAGGTTCCTTGGTGTTTTCTGCGAAACGCTTTAGCAGCCCGTTGGTGCTAGTATGGAGTCAGGGGATGGATGAAGCGGAGAGCCCCGTTTGGAGTGAGGCTGCAAAGGGCATGCCAAAGGAAGTGTTTTGCTGTGCCAAGACTCGTGCTGCGCACGCTTTGTGCTTGGAGTGAGAAACAGGTTCCTTGGTGTTTTCTGCGAAATGCTTTAGCAGCCCGTTGGTGCTAGTATGGAGTCAGGGGATGGATGAAGCGGAGAGCCCCGTTTGGAGCGAGGCTGCAAAGGGCATGCCAAAGGAAGTGTTTTGCTGTGCCAAGACTCGTGCTGCGCACGCTTTGTGGTTGGAGTGAGAAACAGGTTCCTTGGTGTTTTCTGCGAAACGCTTTAGCAGCCCGTTGGTGCTAGTATGGAGTCAGGGGATGGATGAAGCGGAGAGCCCCGTTTGGAGTGAGGCTGCAAAGGGCATGCCAAAGGAAGTGTTTTGCTGTGCCAAGACTCGTGCTGTGCACGCTTTGTGGTTGGAGTGAGAAACAGGTTCCTTGGTGTTTTCTGCGAAACGCTTTAGCAGCCCATTGGTGCTAGTATAGAGTCAGGGGATGGATGCAGCGGAGAGCCCCGTTTGGAGTGAGGCTGCAAAGGGCATGCCAAAGGAAGTGTTTTGCTGTGCCAAGACTCGTGCTGCGCACGCTTTGTGGTTGGAGTGAGAAACAGGTTCCTTGGTGTTTTCTGCGAAACGCTTTAGCAGCCCGTTGGTGCTAGTATGGAGTCAGGGGATGGATGAAGCGGAGAGCCCCGTTTGGAGCGAGGCTGCAAAGGGCATGCCAAAGGAAGTGTTTTGCTGTGCCAAGACTCGTGCTGCGCACGCTTTGTGGTTGGAGTGAGAAACAGGTTCCTTGGTGTTTTCTGCGAAACGCTTTAGCAGCCCGTTGGTGCTAGTATGGAGTCAGGGGATGGATGAAGCGGAGAGCCCCGTTTGGAGCGAGGCTGCAAAGGGCATGCCAAAGGAAGTGTTTTGCTGTGCCAAGACTCGTGCTGCGCACGCTTTGTGGTTGGAGTGAGAAACAGGTTCCTTGGTGTTTTCTGCGAAACGCAGAAACGCAGCCCGTTGGTGCTAGTATGGAGTCAGGGGATGGATGAAGCGGAGAGCCCCGTTTGGAGTGAGGCTGCAAAGGGCATGCCAAAGGAAGTGTTTTGCTGTGCCAAGACTCGTGCTGCGCACGCTTTGTGGTTGGAGTGAGAAACAGGTTCCTTGGTGTTTTCTGCGAAACGCTTTAGCAGCCCGTTGGTGCTAGTATGGAGTCAGGGGATGGATGAAGCGGAGAGCCCCGTTTGGAGTGAGGCTGCAAAGGGCATGCCAAAGGAAGTGTTTTGCTGTGCCAAGACTCGTGCTGCGCACGCTTTGTGGTTGGAGTGAGAAACAGGTTCCTTGGTGTTTTCTGCGAAACGCTTTAGCAGCCCGTTGGTGCTAGTATGGAGTCAGGGGATGGATGAAGCGGAGAGCCCCGTTTGGAGCGAGGCTGCAAAGGGCATGCCAAAGGAAGTGTTTTGCTGTGCCAAGACTCGTGCTGCGCACGCTTTGTGGTTGGAGTGAGAAACAGGTTCCTTGGTGTTTTCTGCGAAACGCTTTAGCAGCCCGTTGGTGCTAGTATGGAGTCAGGGGATGGATGAAGCGGAGAGCCCCGTTTGGAGTGAGGCTGCAAAGGGCATGCCAAAGGAAGTGTTTTGCTGTGCCAAGACTCGTGCTGCGCACGCTTTGTGGTTGGAGTGAGAAACAGGTTCCTTGGTGTTTTCTGCGAAACGCTTTAGCAGCCCGTTGGTGCTATAGTATGGAGTCAGGGGATGGATGAAGCGGAGAGCCCCGTTTGGAGTGAGGCTGCAAAGGGCATGCCAAGAGAAGTGTTTTGCTGTGCCAAGACTCGTGCTGCGCACGCTTTGTGCTTGGAGTGAGAAACAGGTTCCTTGGTGTTTTCTGCGAAACGCTTTAGCAGCCCGTTGGTGCTAGTATGGAGTCAGGGGATGGATGAAGCGGAGAGCCCCGTTTGGAGCGAGGCTGCAAAGGGCATGCCAAGAGAAGTGTTTTGCTGTGCCAAGACTCGTGCTGCGCACGCTTTGTGGTTGGAGTGAGAAACAGGTTCCTTGGTGTTTTCTGCGAAACGCTTTAGCAGCCCGTTGGTGCTAGTATGGAGTCAGGGGATGGATGAAGCGGAGAGCCCCGTTTGGAGTGAGGCTGCAAAGGGCATGCCAAAGGAAGTGTTTTGCTGTGCCAAGACTCGTGCTGCGCACGCTTTGTGGTTGGAGTGAGAAACAGGTTCCTTGGTGTTTTCTGCGAAACGCTTTAGCAGCCCGTTGGTGCTAGTATGGAGTCAGGGGATGGATGAAGCGGAGAGCCCCGTTTGGAGTGAGGCTGCAAAGGGCATGCCAAAGGAAGTGTTTTGCTGTGCCAAGACTCGTGCTGCGCACGCTTTGTGGTTGGAATGAGAAACAGGTTCCTTGGTGTTTTCTGCGAAACGCTTTAGCAGCCCGTTGGTGCTAGCATGGAGTCAGGGGATGGATGAAGCGGAGAGCCCCGTTTGGAGTGAGGCTGCAAAGGGCATGCCAAGAGAAGTGTTTTGCTGTGCCAAGACTCGTGCTGCGCACGCTTTGTGCTTGGAGTGAGAAACAGGTTCCTTGGTGTTTTCTGCGAAACGCTTTAGCAGGCCGTTGGTGCTAGCATGGAGTCAGGGGATGGATGAAGCAGAGAGCCCCGTTTGGAGTGAGGCTGCAAAGGGCATGCCAAAGGAAGTGTTTTGCTGTGCCAAGACTCGTGCTGCGCACGCTTTGTGGTTGGAGTGAGAAACAGGTTCCTTGGTGTTTTCTGCGAAACGCTTTAGCAGCCCGTTGGTGCTAGTATGGAGTCAGGGGATGGATGAAGCGGAGAGCCCCGTTTGGAGTGAGGCTGCAAAGGGCATGCCAAGAGAAGTGTTTTGCTGTGCCAAGACTCGTGCTGCGCACGCTTTGTGGTTGGAGTGAGAAACAGGTTCCTTGGTGTTTTCTGCGAAACGCTTTAGCAGCCCGTTGGTGCTAGTATGGAGTCAGGGGATGGATGAAGCGGAGAGCCCCGTTTGGAGTGAGGCTGCAAAGGGCATGCCAAAGGAAGTGTTTTGCTGTGCCAAGACTCGTGCTGCGCACGCTTTGTGGTTGGAGTGAGAAACAGGTTCCTTGGTGTTTTCTGCGAAACGCTTTAGCAGGCCGTTGGTGCTAGTATGGAGTCAGGGGATGGATGAAGCGGAGAGCCCCGTTTGGAGTGAGGCTGCAAAGGGCATGCCAAAGGAAGTGTTTTGCTGTGCCAAGACTCGTGCTGCGCACGCTTTGTGGTTGGAGTGAGAAACAGGTTCCTTGGTGTTTTCTGCGAAACGCTTTAGCAGCCCGTTGGTGCTAGTATGGAGTCAGGGGATGGATGAAGCGGAGAGCCCCGTTTGGAGTGAGGCTGCAAAGGGCATGCCAAGAGAAGTGTTTTGCTGTGCCAAGACTCGTGCTGCGCACGCTTTGTGCTTGGAGTGAGAAACAGGTTCCTTGGTGTTTTCTGCGAAACGCTTTAGCAGCCCGTTGGTGCTAGTATGGAGTCAGGGGATGGATGAAGCGGAGAGCCCCGTTTGGAGTGAGGCTGCAAAGGGCATGCCAAGAGAAGTGTTTTGCTGTGCCAAGACTCGTGCTGCGCACGCTTTGTGCTTGGAGTGAGAAACAGGTTCCTTGGTGTTTTCTGCGAAACGCTTTAGCAGCCCGTTGGTGCTAGTATGGAGTCAGGGGATGGATGAAGCGGAGAGCCCCGTTTGGAGTGAGGCTGCAAAGGGCATGCCAAAGGAAGTGTTTTGCTGTGCCAAGACTCGTGCTGCGCACGCTTTGTGGTTGGAGTGAGAAACAGGTTCCTTGGTGTTTTCTGCGAAACGCTTTAGCAGCCCGTTGGTGCTAGTATGGAGTCAGGGGATGGATGAAGCGGAGAGCCCCGTTTGGAGTGAGGCTGCAAAGGGCATGCCAAGAGAAGTGTTTTGCTGTGCCAAGACTCGTGCTGCGCACGCTTTGTGGTTGGAGTGAGAAACAGGTTCCTTGGTGTTTTCTGCGAAACGCTTTAGCAGCCCGTTGGTGCTAGTATGGAGTCAGGGGATGGATGAAGCAGAGAGCCCCGTTTGGAGTGAGGCTGCAAAGGGCATGCCAAAGGAAGTGTTTTGCTGTGCCAAGACTCGTGCTGCGCACGCTTTGTGGTTGGAATGAGAAACAGGTTCCTTGGTGTTTTCTGCGAAACGCTTTAGCAGCCCGTTGGTGCTAGTATGGAGTCAGGGGATGGATGAAGCGGAGAGCCCCGTTTGGAGTGAGGCTGCAAAGGGCATGCCAAGAGAAGTGTTTTGCTGTGCCAAGACTCGTGCTGCGCACGCTTTGTGGTTGGAGTGGGAAACAGGTTCCTTGGTGTTTTCTGCGAAACGCTTTAGCAGCCCGTTGGTGCTAGTATGGAGTCAGGGGATGGATGAAGCGGAGAGCCCCGTTTGGAGTGAGGCTGCAAAGGGCATGCCAAAGGAAGTGTTTTGCTGTGCCAAGACTCGTGCTGCGCACGCTTTGTGGTTGGAGTGAGAAACAGGTTCCTTGGTGTTTTCTGCGAAACGCTTTAGCAGCCCGTTGGTGCTAGTATGGAGTCAGGGGATGGATGAAGCGGAGAGCCCCGTTTGGAGTGAGGCTGCAAAGGGCATGCCAAAGGAAGTGTTTTGCTGTGCCAAGACTCGTGCTGCGCACGCTTTGTGGTTGGAGTGAGAAACAGGTTCCTTGGTGTTTTCTGCGAAACGCTTTAGCAGCCCGTTGGTGCTAGTATGGAGTCAGGGGATGGATGAAGCGGAGAGCCCCGTTTGGAGTGAGGCTGCAAAGGGCATGCCAAGAGAAGTGTTTTGCTGTGCCAAGACTCGTGCTGCGCACGCTTTGTGCTTGGAGTGAGAAACAGGTTCCTTGGTGTTTTCTGCGAAACGCTTTAGCAGCCCGTTGGTGCTAGTATGGAGTCAGGGGATGGATGAAGCGGAGAGCCCCGTTTGGAGCGAGGCTGCAAAGGGCATGCCAAGAGAAGTGTTTTGCTGTGCCAAGACTCGTGCTGCGCACGCTTTGTGGTTGGAGTGAGAAACAGGTTCCTTGGTGTTTTCTGCGAAACGCTTTAGCAGCCCGTTGGTGCTAGTATGGAGTCAGGGGATGGATGAAGTGGAGAGCCCCGTTTGGAGTGAGGCTGCAAAGGGCATGCCAAAGGAAGTGTTTTGCTGTGCCAAGACTCGTGCTGCGCACGCTTTGTGGTTGGAGTGAGAAACAGGTTCCTTGGTGTTTTCTGCGAAACGCTTTAGCAGCCCGTTGGTGCTAGTATGGAGTCAGGGGATGGATGAAGCGGAGAGCCCCGTTTGGAGTGAGGCTGCAAAGGGCATGCCAAAGGAAGTGTTTTGCTGTGCCAAGACTCGTGCTGCGCACGCTTTGTGGTTGGAGTGAGAAACAGGTTCCTTGGTGTTTTCTGCGAAACGCTTTAGCAGCCCGTTGGTGCTAGTATGGAGTCAGGGGATGGATGAAGCGGAGAGCCCCGTTTGGAGTGAGGCTGCAAAGGGCATGCCAAAGGAAGTGTTTTGCTGTGCCAAGACTCGTGCTCCGCACGCTTTGTGGTTGGAATGAGAAACAGGTTCCTTGGTGTTTTCTGCGAAACGCTTTAGCAGCCCGTTGGTGCTAGCATGGAGTCAGGGGATGGATGAAGCGGAGAGCCCCGTTTGGAGTGAGGCTGCAAAGGGCATGCCAAGAGAAGTGTTTTGCTGTGCCAAGACTCGTGCTGCGCACGCTTTGTGCTTGGAGTGAGAAACAGGTTCCTTGGTGTTTTCTGCGAAACGCTTTAGCAGGCCGTTGGTGCTAGCATGGAGTCAGGGGATGGATGAAGCAGAGAGCCCCGTTTGGAGTGAGGCTGCAAAGGGCATGCCAAAGGAAGTGTTTTGCTGTGCCAAGACTCGTGCTGCGCACGCTTTGTGGTTGGAGTGAGAAACAGGTTCCTTGGTGTTTTCTGCGAAACGCTTTAGCAGCCCGTTGGTGCTAGTATGGAGTCAGGGGATGGATGAAGCGGAGAGCCCCGTTTGGAGTGAGGCTGCAAAGGGCATGCCAAAGGAAGTGTTTTGCTGTGCCAAGACTCGTGCTGCGCACGCTTTGTGGTTGGAGTGAGAAACAGGTTCCTTGGTGTTTTCTGCGAAACGCTTTAGCAGCCCGTTGGTGCTAGTATGGAGTCAGGGGATGGATGAAGCGGAGAGCCCCGTTTGGAGTGAGGCTGCAAAGGGCATGCCAAGAGAAGTGTTTTGCTGTGCCAAGACTCGTGCTGCGCACGCTTTGTGGTTGGAGTGAGAAACAGGTTCCTTGGTGTTTTCTGCGAAACGGTTTAGCAGCCCGTTGGTGCTAGTATGGAGTCAGGGGATGGATGAAGCGGAGAGCCCCGTTTGGAGTGAGGGTGCAAAGGGCATGCCAAAGGAAGTGTTTTGCTGTGCCAAGACTCGTGCTGCGCACGCTTTGTGGTTGGAGTGAGAAACAGGTTCCTTGGTGTTTTCTGCGAAACGCTTTAGCAGCCCGTTGGTGCTAGTATGGAGTCAGGGGATGGATGAAGCGGAGAGCCCCGTTTAGAGTGAGGCTGCAAAGGGCATGCCAAGAGAAGTGTTTTGCTGTGCCAAGACTCGTGCTGCGCGCGCTTTGTGCTTGGAGTGAGAAACAGGTTCCTTGGTGTTTTCTGCGAAACGCTTTAGCAGCCCGTTGGTGCTAGCATGGAGTCAGGGGATGGATGAAGCGGAGAGCCCCGTTTGGAGTGAGGCTGCAAAGGGCATGCCAAAGGAAGTGTTTTGCTGTGCCAAGACTCGTGCTGCGCACGCTTTGTGGTTGGAGTGAGAAACAGTTCCTTGGTGTTTTCTGCGAAACGCTTTAGCAGCCCGTTGGTGCTAGTATGGAGTCAGGGGATGGATGAAGCGGAGAGCCCCGTTTGGAGTGAGGCTGCAAAGGGCATGCCAAGAGAAGTGTTTTGCTGTGCCAAGACTCGTGCTGCGCACGCTTTGTGGTTGGAGTGAGAAACAGGTTCCTTGGTGTTTTCTGCGAAACGCTTTAGCAGCCCGTTGGTGCTAGTATGGAGTCAGGGGATGGATGAAGCGGAGAGCCCCGTTTGGAGTGAGGCTGCAAAGGGCATGCCAAAGGAAGTGTTTTGCTGTGCCAAGACTCGTGCTGCGCACGCTTTGTGCTTGGAGTGAGAAACAGGTTCCTTGGTGTTTTCTGCGAAACGCTTTAGCAGCCCGTTGGTGCTAGTATGGAGTCAGGGGATGGATGAAGCGGAGAGCCCCGTTTGGAGTGAGGCTGCAAAGGGCATGCCAAAGGAAGTGTTTTGCTGTGCCAAGACTCGTGCTGCGCACGCTTTGTGGTTGGAGTGAGAAACAGGTTCCTTGGTGTTTTCTGCGAAACGCTTTAGCAGGCCGTTGGTGCTAGTATGGAGTCAGGGGATGGATGAAGCGGAGAGCCCCGTTTGGAGTGAGGCTGCAAAGGGCATGCCAAAGGAAGTGTTTTGCTGTGCCAAGACTCGTGCTGCGCACGCTTTGTGGTTGGAGTGAGAAACAGGTTCCTTGGTGTTTTCTGCGAAACGCTTTAGCAGCCCGTTGGTGCTAGTATGGAGTCAGGGGATGGATGAAGCGGAGAGCCCCGTTTGGAGTGAGGCTGCAAAGGGCATGCCAAAGGAAGTGTTTTGCTGTGCCAAGACTCGTGCTGCGCACGCTTTGTGGTTGGAGTGAGAAACAGGTTCCTTGGTGTTTTCTGCGAAACGCTTTAGCAGCCCGTTGGTGCTAGTATGGAGTCAGGGGATGGATGAAGCGGAGAGCCCCGTTTGGAGTGAGGCTGCAAAGGGCATGCCAAGAGAAGTGTTTTTCTGTGCCAAGACTCGTGCTGCGCGCGCTTTGTGCTTGGAGTGAGAAACAGGTTCCTTGGTGTTTTCTGCGAAACGCTTTAGCAGCCCGTTGGTGCTAGTATGGAGTCAGGGGATGGATGAAGCGGAGAGCCCCGTTTGGAGTGAGGCTGCAAAGGGCATGCCAAAGGAAGTGTTTTTCTGTGCCAAGACTCGTGCTGCGCACGCTTTGTGCTTGGAGTGAGAAACAGGTTCCTTGGTGTTTTCTGCGAAACGCTTTAGCAGCCCGTTGGTGCTAGTATGGAGTCAGGGGATGGATGAAGCGGAGAGCCCCGTTTGGAGTGAGGCTGCAAAGGGCATGCCAAGAGAAGTGTTTTGCTGTGCCAAGACTCGTGCTGCGCACGCTTTGTGGTTGGAGTGAGAAACAGCTTCCTTGGTGTTTTCTGCGAAACGCTTTAGCAGCCCGTTGGTGCTAGCATGGAGTCAGGGGATGGATGAAGCGGAGAGCCCCGTTTGGAGTGAGGCTGCAAAGGGCATGCCAAGAGAAGTGTTTTGCTGTGCCAAGACTCATGCTGCGCACGCTTTGTGGTTGGAGTGAGAAACAGGTTCCTTGGTGTTTTCTGCGAAACGCTTTAGCAGGCCGTTGGTGCTAGCATGGAGTCAGGGGATGGATGAAGCAGAGAGCCCCGTTTGGAGTGAGGCTGCAAAGGGCATGCCAAAGGAAGTGTTTTGCTGTGCCAAGACTCGTGCTGCGCACGCTTTGTGGTTGGAGTGAGAAACAGGTTCCTTGGTGTTTTCTGCGAAACGCTTTAGCAGCCCGTTGGTGCTAGTATGGAGTCAGGGGATGGATGAAGCGGAGAGCCCCGTTTGGAGTGAGGCTGCAAAGGGCATGCCAAAGGAAGTGTTTTGCTGTGCCAAGACTCGTGCTGCGCACGCTTTGTGGTTGGAGTGAGAAACAGGTTCCTTGGTGTTTTCTGCGAAACGCTTTAGCAGCCCGTTGGTGCTAGTATGGAGTCAGGGGATGGATGAAGCGGAGAGCCCCGTTTGGAGTGAGGCTGCAAAGGGCATGCCAAAGGAAGTGTTTTGCTGTGCCAAGACTCGTGCTGCGCGCGCTTTGTGCTTGGAGTGAGAAACAGGTTCCTTGGTGTTTTCTGCGAAACGCTTTAGCAGCCCGTTGGTGCTAGTATGGAGTCAGGGGATGGATGAAGCGGAGAGCCCCGTTTGGAGTGAGGCTGCAAAGGGCATGCCAAAGGAAGTGTTTTTCTGTGCCAAGACTCGTGCTGCGCACGCTTTGTGCTTGGAGTGAGAAACAGGTTCCTTGGTGTTTTCTGCGAAACGCTTTAGCAGCCCGTTGGTGCTAGTATGGAGTCAGGGGATGGATGAAGCGGAGAGCCCCGTTTGGAGTGAGGCTGCAAAGGGCATGCCAAGAGAAGTGTTTTGCTGTGCCAAGACTCGTGCTGCGCACGCTTTGTGGTTGGAGTGAGAAACAGCTTCCTTGGTGTTTTCTGCGAAACGCTTTAGCAGCCCGTTGGTGCTAGCATGGAGTCAGGGGATGGATGAAGCGGAGAGCCCCGTTTGGAGTGAGGCTGCAAAGGGCATGCCAAGAGAAGTGTTTTGCTGTGCCAAGACTCATGCTGCGCACGCTTTGTGGTTGGAGTGAGAAACAGCTTCCTTGGTGTTTTCTGCGAAACGCTTTAGCAGGCCGTTGGTGCTAGCATGGAGTCAGGGGATGGATGAAGCAGAGAGCCCCGTTTGGAGTGAGGCTGCAAAGGGCATGCCAAAGGAAGTGTTTTGCTGTGCCAAGACTCGTGCTGCGCACGCTTTGTGGTTGGAGTGAGAAACAGGTTCCTTGGTGTTTTCTGCGAAACGCTTTAGCAGCCCGTTGGTGCTAGTATGGAGTCAGGGGATGGATGAAGCGGAGAGCCCCGTTTGGAGTGAGGCTGCAAAGGGCATGCCAAAGGAAGTGTTTTGCTGTGCCAAGACTCGTGCTGCGCACGCTTTGTGGTTGGAGTGAGAAACAGGTTCCTTGGTGTTTTCTGCGAAACGCTTTAGCAGGCCGTTGGTGCTAGTATGGAGTCAGGGGATGGATGAAGCGGAGAGCCCCGTTTGGAGTGAGGCTGCAAAGGGCATGCCAAGAGAAGTGTTTTGCTGTGCCAAGACTCGTGCTGCGCACGCTTTGTGGTTGGAGTGAGAAACAGGTTCCTTGGTGTTTTCTGCGAAACGCTTTAGCAGCCCGTTGGTGCTAGTATGGAGTCAGGGGATGGATGAAGCGGAGAGCCCCGTTTGGAGTGAGGCTGCAAAGGGCATGCCAAAGGAAGTGTTTTGCTGTGCCAAGACTCGTGCTGCGCACGCTTTGTGGTTGGAGTGAGAAACAGGTTCCTTGGTGTTTTCTGCGAAACGCTTTAGCAGCCCGTTGGTGCTAGTATGGAGTCAGGGGATGGATGAAGCGGAGAGCCCCGTTTGGAGTGAGGCTGCAAAGGGCATGCCAAAGGAAGTGTTTTGCTGTGCCAAGACTCGTGCTGCGCACGCTTTGTGGTTGGAGTGAGAAACAGGTTCCTTGGTGTTTTCTGCGAAACGCTTTAGCAGGCCGTTGGTGCTAGTATGGAGTCAGGGGATGGATGAAGCGGAGAGCCCCGTTTGGAGTGAGGCTGCAAAGGGCATGCCAAAGGAAGTGTTTTGCTGTGCCAAGACTCGTGCTGCGCACGCTTTGTGGTTGGAGTGAGAAACAGGTTCCTTGGTGTTTTCTGCGAAACGCTTTAGCAGGCCGTTGGTGCTAGTATGGAGTCAGGGGATGGATGAAGCGGAGAGCCCCATTTGGAGTGAGGCTGCAAAGGGCATGCCAAAGGAAGTGTTTTGCTGTGCCAAGACTCGTGCTGCGCACGCTTTGTGGTTGGAGTGAGAAACAGGTTCCTTGGTGTTTTCTGCGAAACGCTTTAGCAGCCCGTTGGTGCTAGTATGGAGTCAGGGGATGGATGAAGCGGAGAGCCCCGTTTGGAGTGAGGCTGCAAAGGGCATGCCAAAGGAAGTGTTTTGCTGTGCCAAGACTCGTGCTGCGCACGCTTTGTGGTTGGAGTGAGAAACAGGTTCCTTGGTGTTTTCTGCGAAACGCTTTAGCAGCCCGTTGGTGCTAGTATGGAGTCAGGGGATGGATGAAGCGGAGAGCCCCGTTTGGAGTGAGGCTGCAAAGGGCATGCCAAGAGAAGTGTTTTTCTGTGCCAAGACTCGTGCTGCGCGCGCTTTGTGCTTGGAGTGAGAAATAGGTTCCTTGGTGTTTTCTGCGAAACGCTTTAGCAGCCCGTTGGTGCTAGTATGGAGTCAGGGGATGGATGAAGCGGAGAGCCCCGTTTGGAGTGAGGCTGCAAAGGGCATGCCAAAGGAAGTGTTTTTCTGTGCCAAGACTCGTGCTGCGCACGCTTTGTGCTTGGAGTGAGAAACAGGTTCCTTGGTGTTTTCTGCGAAACGCTTTAGCAGCCCGTTGGTGCTAGTATGGAGTCAGGGGATGGATGAAGCGGAGAGCCCCGTTTGGAGTGAGGCTGCAAAGGGCATGCCAAGAGAAGTGTTTTGCTGTGCCAAGACTCGTGCTGCGCACGCTTTGTGGTTGGAGTGAGAAACAGCTTCCTTGGTGTTTTCTGCGAAACGCTTTAGCAGCCCGTTGGTGCTAGCATGGAGTCAGGGGATGGATGAAGCGGAGAGCCCCGTTTGGAGTGAGGCTGCAAAGGGCATGCCAAGAGAAGTGTTTTGCTGTGCCAAGACTCATGCTGCGCACGCTTTGTGGTTGGAGTGAGAAACAGGTTCCTTGGTGTTTTCTGCGAAACGCTTTAGCAGGCCGTTGGTGCTAGCATGGAGTCAGGGGATGGATGAAGCAGAGAGCCCCGTTTGGAGTGAGGCTGCAAAGGGCATGCCAAAGGAAGTGTTTTGCTGGGCCAAGACTCGTGCTGCGCACGCTTTGTGGTTGGAGTGAGAAACAGGTTCCTTGGTGTTTTCTGCGAAACGCTTTAGCAGCCCGTTGGTGCTAGTATGGAGTCAGGGGATGGATGAAGCGGAGAGCCCCGTTTGGAGTGAGGCTGCAAAGGGCATGCCAAAGGAAGTGTTTTGCTGTGCCAAGACTCGTGCTGCGCACGCTTTGTGGTTGGAGTGAGAAACAGGTTCCTTGGTGTTTTCTGCGAAACGCTTTAGCAGCCCGTTGGTGCTAGTATGGAGTCAGGGGATGGATGAAGCGGAGAGCCCCGTTTGGAGTGAGGCTGCAAAGGGCATGCCAAGAGAAGTGTTTTTCTGTGCCAAGACTCGTGCTGCGCGCGCTTTGTGCTTGGAGTGAGAAATAGGTTCCTTGGTGTTTTCTGCGAAACGCTTTAGCAGCCCGTTGGTGCTAGTATGGAGTCAGGGGATGGATGAAGCGGAGAGCCCCGTTTGGAGTGAGGCTGCAAAGGGCATGCCAAAGGAAGTGTTTTTCTGTGCCAAGACTCGTGCTGCGCACGCTTTGTGCTTGGAGTGAGAAACAGGTTCCTTGGTGTTTTCTGCGAAACGCTTTAGCAGCCCGTTGGTGCTAGTATGGAGTCAGGGGATGGATGAAGCGGAGAGCCCCGTTTGGAGTGAGGCTGCAAAGGGCATGCCAAGAGAAGTGTTTTGCTGTGCCAAGACTCGTGCTGCGCACGCTTTGTGGTTGGAGTGAGAAACAGCTTCCTTGGTGTTTTCTGCGAAACGCTTTAGCAGCCCGTTGGTGCTAGCATGGAGTCAGGGGATGGATGAAGCGGAGAGCCCCGTTTGGAGTGAGGCTGCAAAGGGCATGCCAAGAGAAGTGTTTTGCTGTGCCAAGACTCATGCTGCGCACGCTTTGTGGTTGGAGTGAGAAACAGGTTCCTTGGTGTTTTCTGCGAAACGCTTTAGCAGGCCGTTGGTGCTAGCATGGAGTCAGGGGATGGATGAAGCAGAGAGCCCCGTTTGGAGTGAGGCTGCAAAGGGCATGCCAAAGGAAGTGTTTTGCTGGGCCAAGACTCGTGCTGCGCACGCTTTGTGGTTGGAGTGAGAAACAGGTTCCTTGGTGTTTTCTGCGAAACGCTTTAGCAGCCCGTTGGTGCTAGTATGGAGTCAGGGGATGGATGAAGCGGAGAGCCCCGTTTGGAGTGAGGCTGCAAAGGGCATGCCAAAGGAAGTGTTTTGCTGTGCCAAGACTCGTGCTGCGCACGCTTTGTGGTTGGAGTGAGAAACAGGTTCCTTGGTGTTTTCTGCGAAACGCTTTAGCAGCCCGTTGGTGCTAGTATGGAGTCAGGGGATGGATGAAGCGGAGAGCCCCGTTTGGAGTGAGGCTGCAAAGGGCATGCCAAGAGAAGTGTTTTGCTGTGCCAAGACTCGTGCTGCGCACGCTTTGTGGTTGGAGTGAGAAACAGGTTCCTTGGTGTTTTCTGCGAAACGCTTTAGCAGCCCGTTGGTGCTAGTATGGAGTCAGGGGATGGATGAAGCGGAGAGCCCCGTTTGGAGTGAGGCTGCAAAGGGCATGCCAAAGGAAGTGTTTTGCTGTGCCAAGACTCGTGCTGTGCACGCTTTGTGGTTGGAGTGAGAAACAGGTTCCTTGGTGTTTTCTGCGAAACGCTTTAGCAGCCCGTTGGTGCTAGTATGGAGTCAGGGGATGGATGAAGCGGAGAGCCCCGTTTAGAGTGAGGCTGCAAAGGGCATGCCAAAGGAAGTGTTTTGCTGTGCCAAGACTCGTGCTGCGCGCGCTTTGTGCTTGGAGTGAGAAACAGGTTCCTTGGTGTTTTCTGCGAAACGCTTTAGCAGCCCGTTGGTGCTAGCATGGTGTCAGGGGATGGATGAAGCGGAGAGCCCCGTTTGGAGTGAGGCTGCAAAGGGCATGCCAAAGGAAGTGTTTTGCTGTGCCAAGACTCGTGCTGCGCACGCTTTGTGGTTGGAGTGAGAAACAGCTTCCTTGGTGTTTTCTGCGAAACGCTTTAGCAGCCCGTTGGTGCTAGCATGGAGTCAGGGGATGGATGAAGCGGAGAGCCCCGTTTGGAGTGAGGCTGCAAAGGGCATGCCAAGAGAAGTGTTTTGCTGTGCCAAGACTCATGCTGCGCACGCTTTGTGGTTGGAGTGAGAAACAGCTTCCTTGGTGTTTTCTGCGAAACGCTTTAGCAGGCCGTTGGTGCTAGCATGGAGTCAGGGGATGGATGAAGCAGAGAGCCCCGTTTGGAGTGAGGCTGCAAAGGGCATGCCAAAGGAAGTGTTTTGCTGTGCCAAGACTCGTGCTGCGCACGCTTTGTGGTTGGAGTGAGAAACAGGTTCCTTGGTGTTTTCTGCGAAACGCTTTAGCAGCCCGTTGGTGCTAGTATGGAGTCAGGGGATGGATGAAGCGGAGAGCCCCGTTTGGAGTGAGGCTGCAAAGGGCATGCCAAAGGAAGTGTTTTGCTGTGCCAAGACTCGTGCTGCGCACGCTTTGTGGTTGGAGTGAGAAACAGGTTCCTTGGTGTTTTCTGCGAAACGCTTTAGCAGGCCGTTGGTGCTAGTATGGAGTCAGGGGATGGATGAAGCGGAGAGCCCCGTTTGGAGTGAGGCTGCAAAGGGCATGCCAAGAGAAGTGTTTTGCTGTGCCAAGACTCGTGCTGCGCACGCTTTGTGGTTGGAGTGAGAAACAGGTTCCTTGGTGTTTTCTGCGAAACGCTTTAGCAGCCCGTTGGTGCTAGTATGGAGTCAGGGGATGGATGAAGCGGAGAGCCCCGTTTGGAGTGAGGCTGCAAAGGGCATGCCAAAGGAAGTGTTTTGCTGTGCCAAGACTCGTGCTGCGCACGCTTTGTGGTTGGAGTGAGAAACAGGTTCCTTGGTGTTTTCTGCGAAACGCTTTAGCAGCCCGTTGGTGCTAGTATGGAGTCAGGGGATGGATGAAGCGGAGAGCCCCGTTTGGAGTGAGGCTGCAAAGGGCATGCCAAAGGAAGTGTTTTGCTGTGCCAAGACTCGTGCTGCGCACGCTTTGTGGTTGGAGTGAGAAACAGGTTCCTTGGTGTTTTCTGCGAAACGCTTTAGCAGGCCGTTGGTGCTAGTATGGAGTCAGGGGATGGATGAAGCGGAGAGCCCCGTTTGGAGTGAGGCTGCAAAGGGCATGCCAAAGGAAGTGTTTTGCTGTGCCAAGACTCGTGCTGCGCACGCTTTGTGGTTGGAGTGAGAAACAGGTTCCTTGGTGTTTTCTGCGAAACGCTTTAGCAGGCCGTTGGTGCTAGTATGGAGTCAGGGGATGGATGAAGCGGAGAGCCCCGTTTGGAGTGAGGCTGCAAAGGGCATGCCAAAGGAAGTGTTTTGCTGTGCCAAGACTCGTGCTGCGCACGCTTTGTGGTTGGAGTGAGAAACAGGTTCCTTGGTGTTTTCTGCGAAACGCTTTAGCAGCCCGTTGGTGCTAGTATGGAGTCAGGGGATGGATGAAGCGGAGAGCCCCGTTTGGAGTGAGGCTGCAAAGGGCATGCCAAAGGAAGTGTTTTGCTGTGCCAAGACTCGTGCTGCGCACGCTTTGTGGTTGGAGTGAGAAACAGGTTCCTTGGTGTTTTCTGCGAAACGCTTTAGCAGCCCGTTGGTGCTAGTATGGAGTCAGGGGATGGATGAAGCGGAGAGCCCCGTTTGGAGTGAGGCTGCAAAGGGCATGCCAAGAGAAGTGTTTTTCTGTGCCAAGACTCGTGCTGCGCGCGCTTTGTGCTTGGAGTGAGAAACAGGTTCCTTGGTGTTTTCTGCGAAACGCTTTAGCAGCCCGTTGGTGCTAGTATGGAGTCAGGGGATGGATGAAGCGGAGAGCCCCGTTTGGAGTGAGGCTGCAAAGGGCATGCCAAAGGAAGTGTTTTTCTGTGCCAAGACTCGTGCTGCGCACGCTTTGTGGTTGGAGTGAGAAACAGGTTCCTTGGTGTTTTCTGCGAAACGCTTTAGCAGCCCGTTGGTGCTAGTATGGAGTCAGGGGATGGATGAAGCGGAGAGCCCCGTTTGGAGTGAGGCTGCAAAGGGCATGCCAAGAGAAGTGTTTTGCTGTGCCAAGACTCGTGCTGCGCACGCTTTGTGGTTGGAGTGAGAAACAGCTTCCTTGGTGTTTTCTGCGAAACGCTTTAGCAGCCCGTTGGTGCTAGCATGGAGTCAGGGGATGGATGAAGCGGAGAGCCCCGTTTGGAGTGAGGCTGCAAAGGGCATGCCAAGAGAAGTGTTTTGCTGTGCCAAGACTCATGCTGCGCACGCTTTGTGGTTGGAGTGAGAAACAGGTTCCTTGGTGTTTTCTGCGAAACGCTTTAGCAGGCCGTTGGTGCTAGCATGGAGTCAGGGGATGGATGAAGCAGAGAGCCCCGTTTGGAGTGAGGCTGCAAAGGGCATGCCAAAGGAAGTGTTTTGCTGTGCCAAGACCCGTGCTGCGCACGCTTTGTGGTTGGAGTGAGAAACAGGTTCCTTGGTGTTTTCTGCGAAACGCTTTAGCAGCCCGTTGGTGCTAGTATGGAGTCAGGGGATGGATGAAGCGGAGAGCCCCGTTTGGAGTGAGGCTGCAAAGGGCATGCCAAAGGAAGTGTTTTGCTGTGCCAAGACTCGTGCTGCGCACGCTTTGTGGTTGGAGTGAGAAACAGGTTCCTTGGTGTTTTCTGCGAAACGCTTTAGCAGCCCGTTGGTGCTAGTATGGAGTCAGGGGATGGATGAAGCGGAGAGCCCCGTTTGGAGTGAGGTTGCAAAGGGCATGCCAAAGGAAGTGTTTTGCTGTGCCAAGACTCGTGCTGCGCGCGCTTTGTGGTTGGAGTGAGAAACAGGTTCCTTGGTGTTTTCTGCGAAACGCTTTAGCAGCCCGTTGGTGCTAGTATGGAGTCAGGGGATGGATGAAGCGGAGAGCCCCGTTTGGAGTGAGGCTGCAAAGGGCATGCCAAAGGAAGTGTTTTGCTGTGCCAAGACTCGTGCTGCGCACGCTTTGTGCTTGGAGTGAGAAACAGGTTCCTTGGTGTTTTCTGCGAAACGCTTTAGCAGCCCGTTGGTGCTAGTATGGAGTCAGGGGATGGATGAAGCGGAGAGCCCCGTTTGGAGTGAGGCTGCAAAGGGCATGCCAAGAGAAGTGTTTTGCTGTGCCAAGACTCGTGCTGCGCACGCTTTGTGCTTGGAGTGAGAAACAGGTTCCTTGGTGTTTTCTGCGAAACGCTTTAGCAGCCCGTTGGTGCTAGTATGGAGTCAGGGGATGGATGAAGCGGAGAGCCCCGTTTGGAGTGAGGCTGCAAAGGGCATGCCAAAGGAAGTGTTTTGCTGTGCCAAGACTCGTGCTGCGCACGCTTTGTGGTTGGAGTGAGAAACAGGTTCCTTGGTGTTTTCTGCGAAACGCTTTAGCAGCCCGTTGGTGCTAGTATGGAGTCAGGGGATGGATGAAGCGGAGAGCCCCGTTTGGAGTGAGGCTGCAAAGGGCATGCCAAAGGAAGTGTTTTGCTGTGCCAAGACTCGTGCTGCGCACGCTTTGTGGTTGGAGTGAGAAACAGGTTCCTTGGTGTTTTCTGCGAAACGCTTTAGCAGCCCGTTGGTGCTAGTATGGAGTCAGGGGATGGATGAAGCGGAGAGCCCCGTTTGGAGTGAGGCTGCAAAGGGCATGCCAAAGGAAGTGTTTTGCTGTGCCAAGACTCGTGCTGCGCACGCTTTGTGCTTGGAGTGAGAAACAGGTTCCTTGGTGTTTTCTGCGAAACGCTTTAGCAGCCCGTTGGTGCTAGTATGGAGTCAGGGGATGGATGAAGCGGAGAGCCCCGTTTGGAGTGAGGCTGCAAAGGGCATGCCAAAGGAAGTGTTTTGCTGTGCCAAGACTCGTGCTGCGCACGCTTTGTGGTTGGAGTGAGAGGTTCCTTGGTGTTTTCTGCGAAACGCTTTAGCAGCCCGTTGGTGCTAGTATGGAGTCAGGGGATGGATGAAGCGGAGAGCCCCGTTTGGAGTGAGGCTGCAAAGGGCATGCCAAAGGAAGTGTTTTGCTGTGCCAAGACTCGTGCTGCGCACGCTTTGTGGTTGGAATGAGAAACAGGTTCCTTGGTGTTTTCTGCGAAACGCTTTAGCAGGCCGTTGGTGCTAGTATGGAGTCAGGGGATGGATGAAGCGGAGAGCCCCGTTTGGAGTGAGGCTGCAAAGGGCATGCCAAGAGAAGTGTTTTGCTGTGCCAAGACTCGTGCTGCGCGCGCTTTGTGCTTGGAGTGAGAAACAGGTTCCTTGGTGTTTTCTGCGAAACGCTTTAGCAGCCCGTTGGTGCTAGCATGGAGTCAGGGGATGGATGAAGCGGAGAGCCCCGTTTGGAGTGAGGCTGCAAAGGGCATGCCAAAGGAAGTGTTTTGCTGTGCCAAGACTCGTGCTGCGCACGCTTTGTGGTTGGAGTGAGAAACAGGTTCCTTGGTGTTTTCTGCGAAACGCTTTAGCAGCCCGTTGGTGCTAGTATGGAGTCAGGGGATGGATGAAGCAGAGAGCCCCGTTTGGAGTGAGGCTGCAAAGGGCATGCCAAAGGAAGTGTTTTGCTGTGCCAAGACTCGTGCTGCGCACGCTTTGTGCTTGGAGTGAGAAACAGGTTCCTTGGTGTTTTCTGCGAAACGCTTTAGCAGCCCGTTGGTGCTAGTATGGAGTCAGGGGATGGATGAAGCAGAGAGCCCCGTTTGGAGTGAGGCTGCAAAGGGCATGCCAAGAGAAGTGTTTTGCTGTGCCAAGACTCGTGCTGCGCACGCTTTGTGCTTGGAGTGAGAAACAGGTTCCTTGGTGTTTTCTGCGAAACGCTTTAGCAGCCCGTTGGTGCTAGTATGGAGTCAGGGGATGGATGAAGCGGAGAGCCCCGTTTGGAGTGAGGCTGCAAAGGGCATGCCAAAGGAAGTGTTTTGCTGTGCCAAGACTCATGCTGCGCACGCTTTGTGGTTGGAGTGAGAAACAGGTTCCTTGGTGTTTTCTGCGAAACGCTTTAGCAGCCCGTTGGTGCTAGTATGGAGTCAGGGGATGGATGAAGCGGAGAGCCCCGTTTGGAGTGAGGCTGCAAAGGGCATGCCAAAGGAAGTGTTTTGCTGTGCCAAGACTCGTGCTGCGCACGCTTTGTGGTTGGAGTGAGAAACAGCTTCCTTGGTGTTTTCTGCGAAACGCTTTAGCAGCCCGTTGGTGCTAGTATGGAGTCAGGGGATGGATGAAGCGGAGAGCCCCGTTTGGAGTGAGGCTGCAAAGGGCATGCCAAGAGAAGTGTTTTGCTGTGCCAAGACTCGTGCTGCGCACGCTTTGTGCTTGGAGTGAGAAACAGGTTCCTTGGTGTTTTCTGCGAAACGCTTTAGCAGCCCGTTGGTGCTAGTATGGAGTCAGGGGATGGATGAAGCGGAGAGCCCCGTTTGGAGTGAGGCTGCAACGGGCATGCCAAGAGAAGTGTTTTGCTGTGCCAAGACTCGTGCTGCGCACGCTTTGTGGTTGGAGTGAGAAACAGGTTCCTTGGTGTTTTCTGCGAAACGCTTTAGCAGCCCGTTGGTGCTAGTATGGAGTCAGGGGATGGATGAAGCGGAGAGCCCCGTTTGGAGTGAGGCTGCAAAGGGCATGCCAAAGGAAGTGTTTTGCTGTGCCAAGACTCGTGCTGCGCACGCTTTGTGGTTGGAGTGAGAAACAGGTTCCTTGGTGTTTTCTGCGAAACGCTTTAGCAGCCCGTTGGTGCTAGTATGGAGTCAGGGGATGGATGAAGCGGAGAGCCCCGTTTGGAGTGAGGCTGCAAAGGGCATGCCAAAGGAAGTGTTTTGCTGTGCCAAGACTCGTGCTGCGCACGCTTTGTGGTTGGAGTGAGAAACAGGTTCCTTGGTGTTTTCTGCGAAACGCTTTAGCAGCCCGTTGGTGCTAGTATGGAGTCAGGGGATGGATGAAGCGGAGAGCCCCGTTTGGAGTGAGGCTGCAAAGGGCATGCCAAAGGAAGTGTTTTGCTGTGCCAAGACTCGTGCTGCGCACGCTTTGTGGTTGGAGTGAGAAACAGGTTCCTTGGTGTTTTCTGCGAAACGCTTTAGCAGCCCGTTGGTGCTAGTATGGAGTCAGGGGATGGATGAAGCGGAGAGCCCCGTTTGGAGTGAGGTTGCAAAGGGCATGCCAAAGGAAGTGTTTTGCTGTGCCAAGACTCGTGCTGCGCACGCTTTGTGGTTGGAGTGAGAAACAGGTTCCTTGGTGTTTTCTGCGAAACGCTTTAGCAGCCCGTTGGTGCTAGTATGGAGTCAGGGGATGGATGAAGCGGAGAGCCCCGTTTGGAGTGAGGCTGCAAAGGGCATGCCAAGAGAAGTGTTTTGCTGTGCCAAGACTCGTGCTGCGCACGCTTTGTGCTTGGAGTGAGAAACAGGTTCCTTGGTGTTTTCTGCGAAACGCTTTAGCAGCCCGTTGGTGCTAGCATGGAGTCAGGGGATGGATGAAGCGGAGAGCCCCGTTTGGAGTGAGGCTGCAAGGGCATGCCAAAGGAAGTGTTTTGCTGTGCCAAGACTCGTGCTGCGCACGCTTTGTGCTTGGAGTGAGAAACAGGTTCCTTGGTGTTTTCTGCGAAACGCTTTAGCAGCCCGTTGGTGCTAGTATGGAGTCAGGGGATGGATGAAGCGGAGAGCCCCGTTTGGAGTGAGGCTGCAAAGGGCATGCCAAAGGAAGTGTTTTGCTGTGCCAAGACTCGTGCTGCGCACGCTTTGTGCTTGGAGTGAGAAACAGGTTCCTTGGTGTTTTCTGCGAAACGCTTTAGCAGCCCGTTGGTGCTAGTATGGAGTCAGGGGATGGATGAAGCGGAGAGCCCCGTTTGGAGTGAGGCTGCAAAGGGCATGCCAAGAGAAGTGTTTTGCTGTGCCAAGACTCGTGCTGCGCACGCTTTGTGCTTGGAGTGAGAAACAGGTTCCTTGGTGTTTTCTGCGAAACGCTTTAGCAGCCCGTTGGTGCTAGTATGGAGTCATGGGATGGATGAAGCGGAGAGCCCCGTTTGGAGTTAGGTTGCAAAGGGCATGCCAAAGGAAGTGTTTTGCTGTGCCAAGACTCGTGCTGCGCGCGCTTTGTGGTTGGAGTGAGAAACAGGTTCCTTGGTGTTTTCTGCGAAACGCTTTAGCAGCCCGTTGGTGCTAGTATGGAGTCAGGGGATGGATGAAGCGGAGAGCCCCGTTTGGAGTGAGGCTGCAAAGGGCATGCCAAGAGAAGTGTTTTGCTGTGCCAAGACTCGTGCTGCACACGCTTTGTGGTTGGAGTGAGAAACAGGTTCCTTGGTGTTTTCTGCGAAACGCTTTAGCAGGCCGTTGGTGCTAGTATGGAGTCAGGGGATGGATGAAGCGGAGAGCCCCGTTTGGAGTGAGGCTGCAAAGGGCATGCCAAAGGAAGTGTTTTGCTGTGCCAAGACTCGTGCTGCGCACGCTTTGTGGTTGGAGTGAGAAACAGGTTCCTTGGTGTTTTCTGCGAAACGCTTTAGCAGGCCGTTGGTGCTAGTATGGAGTCAGGGGATGGATGAAGCGGAGAGCCCCGTTTGGAGTGAGGCTGCAACGGGCATGCCAAAGGAAGTGTTTTGCTGTGCCAAGACTCGTGCTGCGCACGCTTTGTGGTTGGAGTGAGAAACAGGTTCCTTGGTGTTTTCTGCGAAACGCTTTAGCAGGCCGTTGGTGCTAGTATGGAGTCAGGGGATGGATGAAGCGGAGAGCCCCGTTTGGAGTGAGGCTGCAAAGGGCATGCCAAAGGAAGTGTTTTGCTGTGCCAAGACTCGTGCTGCGCACGCTTTGTGGTTGGAGTGAGAAACAGGTTCCTTGGTGTTTTCTGCGAAACGCTTTAGCAGGCCGTTGGTGCTAGTATGGAGTCAGGGGATGGATGAAGCGGAGAGCCCCGTTTGGAGTGAGGCTGCAACGGGCATGCCAAAGGAAGTGTTTTGCTGTGCCAAGACTCGTGCTGCGCACGCTTTGTGGTTGGAGTGAGAAACAGGTTCCTTGGTGTTTTCTGCGAAACGCTTTAGCAGGCCGTTGGTGCTAGTATGGAGTCAGGGGATGGATGAAGCGGAGAGCCCCGTTTGGAGTGAGGCTGCAACGGGCATGCCAAAGGAAGTGTTTTGCTGTGCCAAGACTGGTGCTGCGCACGCTTTGTGCTTGGAGTGAGAAACAGGTTCCTTGGTGTTTTCTGCGAAACGCTTTAGCAGCCCGTTGGTGCTAGTATGGAGTCAGGGGATGGATGAAGCGGAGAGCCCCGTTTGGAGTGAGGCTGCAAAGGGCATGCCAAAGGAAGTGTTTTGCTGTGCCAAGACTCGTGCTGCGCACGCTTTGTGGTTGGAGTGAGAAACAGGTTCCTTGGTGTTTTCTGCGAAACGCTTTAGCAGCCCGTTGGTGCTAGTATGGAGTCAGGGGATGGATGAAGCGGAGAGCCCCGTTTGGAGTGAGGCTGCAAAGGGCATGCCAAAGGAAGTGTTTTGCTGTGCCAAGACTCGTGCTGCGCACGCTTTGTGGTTGGAATGAGAAACAGGTTCCTTGGTGTTTTCTGCGAAACGCTTTAGCAGCCCGTTGGTGCTAGTATGGAGTCAGGGGATGGATGAAGCGGAGAGCCCCGTTTGGAGTGAGGCTGCAAAGGGCATGCCAAGAGAAGTGTTTTGCTGTGCCAACACTCGTGCTGCGCACGCTTTGTGCTTGGAGTGAGAAACAGGTTCCTTGGTGTTTTCTGCGAAACGCTTTAGCAGCCCGTTGGTGCTAGTATGGAGTCAGGGGATGGATGAAGCGGAGAGCCCCGTTTGGAGTGAGGCTGCAAAGGGCATGCCAAAGGAAGTGTTTTGCTGTGCCAAGACTCGTGCTGCGCACGCTTTGTGGTTGGAGTGAGAAACAGGTTCCTTGGTGTTTTCTGCGAAACGCTTTAGCAGCCCGTTGGTGCTAGTATGGAGTCAGGGGATGGATGAAGCGGAGAGCCCCGTTTGGAGTGAGGCTGCAAAGGGCATGCCAAAGGAAGTGTTTTGCTGTGCCAAGACTCGTGCTGCGCACGCTTTGTGGTTGGAGTGAGAAACAGGTTCCTTGGTGTTTTCTGCGAAACGCTTTAGCAGCCCGTTGGTGCTAGTATGGAGTCAGGGGATGGATGAAGCGGAGAGCCCCGTTTGGAGTGAGGTTGCAAAGGGCATGCCAAAGGAAGTGTTTTGCTGTGCCAAGACTCGTGCTGCGCACGCTTTGTGGTTGGAGTGAGAAACAGGTTCCTTGGTGTTTTCTGCGAAACGCTTTAGCAGCCCGTTGTGCTAGTATGGAGTCAGGGATGGATGAAGCGGAGAGCCCCGTTTGGAGTGAGGCTGCAAAGGGCATGCCAAGAGAAGTGTTTTGCTGTGCCAAGACTCGTGCTGCGCACGCTTTGTGGCTTGGAGTGAGAAACAGGTTCCTTGGTGTTTTCTGCGAAACGCTTTAGCAGCCCGTTGGTGCTAGTATGGAGTCAGGGGATGGATGAAGCGGAGAGCCCCGTTTGGAGTGAGGCTGCAAGGGCATGCCAAAGGAAGTGTTTTGCTGTGCCAAGACTGGTGCTGCGCACGCTTTGTGCTTGGAGTGAGAAACAGGTTCCTTGGTGTTTTCTGCGAAACGCTTTAGCAGCCCGTTGGTGCTAGTATGGAGTCAGGGGATGGATGAAGCGGAGAGCCCCGTTTGGAGTGAGGCTGCAAAGGGCATGCCAAAGGAAGTGTTTTGCTGTGCCAAGACTCGTGCTGCGCACGCTTTGTGCTTGGAGTGAGAAACAGGTTCCTTGGTGTTTTCTGCGAAACGCTTTAGCAGCCCGTTGGTGCTAGTATGGAGTCAGGGGATGGATGAAGCGGAGAGCCCCGTTTGGAGTGAGGCTGCAAAGGGCATGCCAAGAGAAGTGTTTTGCTGTGCCAAGACTCGTGCTGCGCACGCTTTGTGCTTGGAGTGAGAAACAGGTTCCTTGGTGTTTTCTGCGAAACGCTTTAGCAGCCCGTTGGTGCTAGTATGGAGTCAGGGGATGGATGAAGCGGAGAGCCCCGTTTGGAGTTAGGTTGCAAAGGGCATGCCAAAGGAAGTGTTTTGCTGTGCCAAGACTCGTGCTGCGCGCGCTTTGTGGTTGGAGTGAGAAACAGGTTCCTTGGTGTTTTCTGCGAAACGCTTTAGCAGCCCGTTGGTGCTAGTATGGAGTCAGGGATGGATGAAGCGGAGAGCCCCGTTTGGAGTGAGGCTGCAAAGGGCATGCCAAGAGAAGTGTTTTGCTGTGCCAAGACTCGTGCTGCACACGCTTTGTGCTTGGAGTGAGAAACAGGTTCCTTGGTGTTTTCTGCGAAACGCTTTAGCAGGCCGTTGGTGCTAGTATGGAGTCAGGGGATGGATGAAGCGGAGAGCCCCGTTTGGAGTGAGGCTGCAAAGGGCATGCCAAAGGAAGTGTTTTGCTGTGCCAAGACTCGTGCTGCGCACGCTTTGTGGTTGGAGTGAGAAACAGGTTCCTTGGTGTTTTCTGCGAAACGCTTTAGCAGGCCGTTGGTGCTAGTATGGAGTCAGGGGATGGATGAAGCGGAGAGCCCCGTTTGGAGTGAGGCTGCAACGGGCATGCCAAAGGAAGTGTTTTGCTGTGCCAAGACTCGTGCTGCGCACGCTTTGTGGTTGGAGTGAGAAACAGGTTCCTTGGTGTTTTCTGCGAAACGCTTTAGCAGGCCCGTTGGTGCTAGTATGGAGTCAGGGGATGGATGAAGCGGAGAGCCCCGTTTGGAGTGAGGCTGCAAAGGGCATGCCAAAGGAAGTGTTTTGCTGTGCCAAGACTCGTGCTGCGCACGCTTTGTGTTGGAGTGAGAAACAGGTTCCTTGGTGTTTTCTGCGAAACGCTTTAGCAGGCCGTTGGTGCTAGTATGGAGTCAGGGGATGGATGAAGCGGAGAGCCCCGTTTGGAGTGAGGCTGCAACGGGCATGCCAAAGGAAGTGTTTTGCTGTGCCAAGACTCGTGCTGCGCACGCTTTGTGGTTGGAGTGAGAAACAGGTTCCTTGGTGTTTTCTGCGAAACGCTTTAGCAGGCCGTTGGTGCTAGTATGGAGTCAGGGGATGGATGAAGCGGAGAGCCCCGTTTGGAGTGAGGCTGCAACGGGCATGCCAAAGGAAGTGTTTTGCTGTGCCAAGACTGGTGCTGCGCACGCTTTGTGGTTGGAGTGAGAAACAGGTTCCTTGGTGTTTTCTGCGAAACGCTTTAGCAGCCCGTTGGTGCTAGTATGGAGTCAGGGGATGGATGAAGCGGAGAGCCCCGTTTGGAGTGAGGCTGCAAAGGGCATGCCAAAGGAAGTGTTTTGCTGTGCCAAGACTCGTGCTGCGCACGCTTTGTGCTTGGAGTGAGAAACAGGTTCCTTGGTGTTTTCTGCGAAACGCTTTAGCAGCCCGTTGGTGCTAGTATGGAGTCAGGGGATGGATGAAGCGGAGAGCCCCGTTTGGAGTGAGGCTGCAAAGGGCATGCCAAAGGAAGTGTTTTGCTGTGCCAAGACTCGTGCTGCGCACGCTTTGTGGTTGGAGTGAGAAACAGGTTCCTTGGTGTTTTCTGCGAAACGCTTTAGCAGCCCGTTGGTGCTAGTATGGAGTCAGGGGATGGATGAAGCGGAGAGCCCCGTTTGGAGTGAGGCTGCAAAGGGCATGCCAAAGGAAGTGTTTTGCTGTGCCAAGACTCGTGCTGCGCACGCTTTGTGGTTGGAATGAGAAACAGGTTCCTTGGTGTTTTCTGCGAAACGCTTTAGCAGCCCGTTGGTGCTAGTATGGAGTCAGGGGATGGATGAAGCGGAGAGCCCCGTTTGGAGTGAGGCTGCAAAGGGCATGCCAAGAGAAGTGTTTTGCTGTGCCAACACTCGTGCTGCGCGCGCTTTGTGCTTGGAGTGAGAAACAGGTTCCTTGGTGTTTTCTGCGAAACGCTTTAGCAGCCCGTTGGTGCTAGCATGGAGTCAGGGGATGGATGAAGCGGAGAGCCCCGTTTGGAGTGAGGCTGCAAAGGGCATGCCAAAGGAAGTGTTTTGCTGTGCCAAGACTCGTGCTGCGCACGCTTTGTGGTTGGAGTGAGAAACAGGTTCCTTGGTGTTTTCTGCGAAACGCTTTAGCAGCCCGTTGGTGCTAGTATGGAGTCAGGGGATGGATGAAGCGGAGAGCCTCGTTTGGAGTGAGGCTGCAAAGGGCATGCCAAAGGAAGTGTTTTGCTGTGCCAAGACTCGTGCTGCGCACGCTTTGTGCTTGGAGTGAGAAACAGGTTCCTTGGTGTTTTCTGCGAAACGCTTTAGCAGCCCGTTGGTGCTAGTATGGAGTCAGGGGATGGATGAAGTGGAGAGCCCCGTTTGGAGTGAGGCTGCAAAGGGCATGCCAAGAGAAGTGTTTTGCTGTGCCAAGACTCGTGCTGCGCACGCTTTGTGCTTGGAGTGAGAAACAGGTTCCTTGGTGTTTTCTGCGAAACGCTTTAGCAGCCCGTTGGTGCTAGTATGGAGTCAGGGGATGGATGAAGCGGAGAGCCCCGTTTGGAGTGAGGCTGCAAAGGGCATGCCAAAGGAAGTGTTTTGCTGTGCCAAGACTCGTGCTGCGCACGCTTTGTGGTTGGAGTGAGAAACAGGTTCCTTGGTGTTTTCTGCGAAACGCTTTAGCAGCCCGTTGGTGCTAGTATGGAGTCAGGGGATGGATGAAGCGGAGAGCCCCGTTTGGAGTGAGGTTGCAAAGGGCATGCCAAAGGAAGTGTTTTGCTGTGCCAAGACTCGTGCTGCGCATGCTTTGTGCTTGGAGTGAGAAACAGGTTCCTTGGTGTTTTCTGCGAAACGCTTTAGCAGCCCGTTGGTGCTAGTATGGAGTCAGGGGATGGATGAAGCGGAGAGCCCCGTTTGGAGTGAGGCTGCAAAGGGCATGCCAAGAGAAGTGTTTTGCTGTGCCAAGACTCGTGCTGCGCACACTTTGTGGTTGGAGTGAGAAACAGGTTCCTTGGTGTTTTCTGCGAAACGCTTTAGCAGCCCGTTGGTGCTAGTATGGAGTCAGGGGATGGATGAAGCGGAGAGCCCCGTTTGGAGTGAGGCTGCAACGGGCATGCCAAGAGAAGTGTTTTGCTGTGCCAAGACTCGTGCTGCGCACGCTTTGTGGTTGGAGTGAGAAACAGGTTCCTTGGTGTTTTCTGCGAAACGCTTTAGCAGCCCGTTGGTGCTAGTATGGAGTCAGGGGATGGATGAAGCGGAGAGCCCCGTTTGGAGTGAGGCTGCAAAGGGCATGCCAAAGGAAGTGTTTTGCTGTGCCAAGACTCGTGCTGCGCACGCTTTGTGGTTGGAGTGAGAAACAGGTTCCTTGGTGTTTTCTGCGAAACGCTTTAGCAGCCCGTTGGTGCTAGTATGGAGTCAGGGGATGGATGAAGCGGAGAGCCCCGTTTGGAGTGAGGCTGCAACGGGCATGCCAAGAGAAGTGTTTTGCTGTGCCAAGACTCGTGCTGCGCACGCTTTGTGGTTGGAGTGAGAAACAGGTTCCTTGGTGTTTTCTGCGAAACGCTTTAGCAGCCCGTTGGTGCTAGTATGGAGTCAGGGGATGGATGAAGCGGAGAGCCCCGTTTGGAGTGAGGCTGCAAAGGGCATGCCAAAGGAAGTGTTTTGCTGTGCCAAGACTCGTGCTGCGCACGCTTTGTGCTTGGAGTGAGAAACAGGTTCCTTGGTGTTTTCTGCGAAACGCTTTAGCAGCCCGTTGGTGCTAGTATGGAGTCAGGGGATGGATGAAGCGGAGAGCCCCGTTTGGAGTGAGGCTGCAAAGGGCATGCCAAAGGAAGTGTTTTGCTGTGCCAAGACTCGTGCTGCGCACGCTTTGTGGTTGGAGTGAGAAACAGGTTCCTTGGTGTTTTCTGCGAAACGCTTTAGCAGCCCGTTGGTGCTAGTATGGAGTCAGGGGATGGATGAAGCGGAGAGCCCCGTTTGGAGTGAGGCTGCAAAGGGCATGCCAAAGGAAGTGTTTTGCTGTGCCAAGACTCGTGCTGCGCACGCTTTGTGGTTGGAGTGAGAAACAGCTTCCTTGGTGTTTTCTGCGAAACGCTTTAGCAGCCCGTTGGTGCTAGTATGGAGTCAGGGGATGGATGAAGCGGAGAGCCCCGTTTGGAGTGAGGCTGCAAAGGGCATGCCAAGAGAAGTGTTTTGCTGTGCCAAGACTCGTGCTGCGCACGCTTTGTGCTTGGAGTGAGAAACAGGTTCCTTGGTGTTTTCTGCGAAACGCTTTAGCAGCCCGTTGGTGCTAGTATGGAGTCAGGGGATGGATGAAGCGGAGAGCCCCGTTTGGAGTGAGGCTGCAAAGGGCATGCCAAAGGAAGTGTTTTGCTGTGCCAAGACTCGTGCTGCGCACGCTTTGTGGTTGGAATGAGAAACAGGTTCCTTGGTGTTTTCTGCGAAACGCTTTAGCAGGCCGTTGGTGCTAGTATGGAGTCAGGGGATGGATGAAGCGGAGAGCCCCGTTTGGAGTGAGGCTGCAAAGGGCATGCCAAGAGAAGTGTTTTGCTGTGCCAAGACTCGTGCTGCGCGCGCTTTGTGCTTGGAGTGAGAAACAGGTTCCTTGGTGTTTTCTGCGAAACGCTTTAGCAGCCCGTTGGTGCTAGCATGGAGTCAGGGGATGGATGAAGCGGAGAGCCCCGTTTGGAGTGAGGCTGCAAAGGGCATGCCAAAGGAAGTGTTTTGCTGTGCCAAGACTCGTGCTGCGCACGCTTTGTGGTTGGAGTGAGAAACAGGTTCCTTGGTGTTTTCTGCGAAACGCTTTAGCAGCCCGTTGGTGCTAGTATGGAGTCAGGGGATGGATGAAGCGGAGAGCCCCCTTTGGAGTGAGGCTGCAAAGGGCATGCCAAAGGAAGTGTTTTGCTGTGCCAAGACTCGTGCTGCGCACGCTTTGTGCTTGGAGTGAGAAACAGGTTCCTTGGTGTTTTCTGCGAAACGCTTTAGCAGCCCGTTGGTGCTAGTATGGAGTCAGGGGATGGATGAAGCGGAGAGCCCCGTTTGGAGTGAGGCTGCAAAGGGCATGCCAAGAGAAGTGTTTTGCTGTGCCAAGACTCGTGCTGCGCACGCTTTGTGCTTGGAGTGAGAAACAGGTTTCTTGGTGTTTTCTGCGAAACGCTTTAGCAGCCCGTTGGTGCTAGTATGGAGTCAGGGGATGGATGAAGCGGAGAGCCCCGTTTGGAGTGAGGCTGCAAAGGGCATGCCAAAGGAAGTGTTTTGCTGTGCCAAGACTCGTGCTGCGCACGCTTTGTGGTTGGAGTGAGAAACAGGTTCCTTGGTGTTTTCTGCGAAACGCTTTAGCAGCCCGTTGGTGCTAGTATGGAGTCAGGGGATGGATGAAGCGGAGAGCCCCGTTTGGAGTGAGGCTGCAAAGGGCATGCCAAAGGAAGTGTTTTGCTGTGCCAAGACTCGTGCTGCGCACGCTTTGTGCTTGGAGTGAGAAACAGGTTCCTTGGTGTTTTCTGCGAAACGCTTTAGCAGCCCGTTGGTGCTAGTATGGAGTCAGGGGATGGATGAAGCGGAGAGCCCCGTTTGGAGTGAGGCTGCAAAGGGCATGCCAAGAGAAGTGTTTTGTTGTGCCAAGACTCGTGCTGCGCACGCTTTGTGGTTGGAGTGAGAAACAGGTTCCTTGGTGTTTTCTGCGAAACGCTTTAGCAGCCCGTTGGTGCTAGTATGGAGTCAGGGGATGGATGAAGCGGAGAGCCCCGTTTGGAGTGAGGCTGCAAAGGGCATGCCAAGGGAAGTGTTTTGCTGTGCCAAGACTCGTGCTGCGCACGCTTTGTGGTTGGAGTGAGAAACAGGTTCCTTGGTGTTTTCTGCGAAACGCTTTAGCAGGCCGTTGGTGCTAGTATGGAGTCAGGGGATGGATGAAGCGGAGAGCCCCGTTTGGAGTGAGGCTGCAAAGGGCATGCCAAGAGAAGTGTTTTGCTGTGCCAAGACTGGTGCTGCGCACGCTTTGTGGTTGAGTGAGAAACAGGTTCCTTGGTGTTTTCTGCGAAACGCTTTAGCAGCCCGTTGGTGCTAGTATGGAGTCAGGGGATGGATGAAGCGGAGAGCCCCGTTTGGAGTGAGGCTGCAAAGGGCATGCCAAAGGAAGTGTTTTGCTGTGCCAAGACTCGTGCTGCGCACGCTTTGTGCTTGGAGTGAGAAACAGGTTCCTTGGTGTTTTCTGCGAAACGCTTTAGCAGCCCGTTGGTGCTAGTATGGAGTCAGGGGATGGATGAAGCGGAGAGCCCCGTTTGGAGTGAGGCTGCAAAGGGCATGCCAAGAGAAGTGTTTTGCTGTGCCAAGACTCGTGCTGCGCACGCTTTGTGGTTGGAGTGAGAAACAGGTTCCTTGGTGTTTTCTGCGAAACGCTTTAGCAGCCCGTTGGTGCTAGTATGGAGTCAGGGGATGGATGAAGCGGAGAGCCCCGTTTGGAGTGAGGCTGCAAAGGGCATGCCAAGAGAAGTGTTTTGCTGTGCCAAGACTCGTGCTGCGCGCGCTTTGTGCTTGGAGTGAGAAACAGGTTCCTTGGTGTTTTCTGCGAAACGCTTTAGCAGCCCGTTGGTGCTAGCATGGAGTCAGGGGATGGATGAAGCGGAGAGCCCCGTTTGGAGTGAGGCTGCAAAGGGCATGCCAAAGGAAGTGTTTTGCTGTGCCAAGACTCGTGCTGCGCACGCTTTGTGCTTGGAGTGAGAAACAGGTTCCTTGGTGTTTTCTGCGAAACGCTTTAGCAGCCCGTTGGTGCTAGTATGGAGTCAGGGGATGGATGAAGCGGAGAGCCTCGTTTGGAGTGAGGCTGCAAAGGGCATGCCAAAGGAAGTGTTTTGCTGTGCCAAGACTCGTGCTGCGCACGCTTTGTGCTTGGAGTGAGAAACAGCTTCCTTGGTGTTTTCTGCGAAACGCTTTAGCAGCCCGTTGGTGCTAGTATGGAGTCAGGGGATGGATGAAGCGGAGAGCCCCGTTTGGAGTGAGGCTGCAAAGGGCATGCCAAAGGAAGTGTTTTGCTGTGCCAAGACTCGTGCTGCGCACGCTTTGTGCTTGGAGTGAGAAACAGGTTCCTTGGTGTTTTCTGCGAAACGCTTTAGCAGCCCGTTGGTGCTAGTATGGAGTCAGGGGATGGATGAAGCGGAGAGCCCCGTTTGGAGTGAGGCTGCAAAGGGCATGCCAAGAGAAGTGTTTTGCTGTGCCAAGACTCGTGCTGCGCACGCTTTGTGCTTGGAGTGAGAAACAGGTTCCTTGGTGTTTTCTGCGAAACGCTTTAGCAGGCCGTTGGTGCTAGTATGGAGTCAGGGGATGGATGAAGCGGAGAGCCCCGTTTGGAGTGAGGCTGCAAAGGGCATGCCAAAGGAAGTGTTTTGCTGTGCCAAGACTCGTGCTGCGCATGCTTTGTGGTTGGAGTGAGAAACAGGTTCCTTGGTGTTTTCTGCGAAACGCTTTAGCAGCCCGTTGGTGCTAGTATGGAGTCAGGGGATGGATGAAGCGGAGAGCCCCGTTTGGAGTGAGGTTGCAAAGGGCATGCCAAAGGAAGTGTTTTGCTGTGCCAAGACTCGTGCTGCGCACGCTTTGTGCTTGGAGTGAGAAACAGGTTCCTTGGTGTTTTCTGCGAAACGCTTTAGCAGCCCGTTGGTGCTAGTATGGAGTCAGGGGATGGATGAAGCGGAGAGCCCCGTTTGGAGTGAGGCTGCAACGGGCATGCCAAGAGAAGTGTTTTGCTGTGCCAAGACTCGTGCTGCGCACGCTTTGTGGTTGGAGTGAGAAACAGGTTCCTTGGTGTTTTCTGCGAAACGCTTTAGCAGCCCGTTGGTGCTAGTATGGAGTCAGGGGATGGATGAAGCGGAGAGCCCCGTTTGGAGTGAGGCTGCAAAGGGCATGCCAAAGGAAGTGTTTTGCTGTGCCAAGACTCGTGCTGCGCACGCTTTGTGCTTGGAGTGAGAAACAGGTTCCTTGGTGTTTTCTGCGAAACGCTTTAGCAGCCCGTTGGTGCTAGTATGGAGTCAGGGGATGGATGAAGCGGAGAGCCCCGTTTGGAGTGAGGCTGCAAAGGGCATGCCAAGAGAAGTGTTTTGCTGTGCCAAGACTCGTGCTGCGCACGCTTTGTGGTTGGAGTGAGAAACAGGTTCCTTGGTGTTTTCTGCGAAACGCTTTAGCAGCCCGTTGGTGCTAGTATGGAGTCAGGGGATGGATGAAGCGGAGAGCCCCGTTTGGAGTGAGGCTGCAAAGGGCATGCCAAAGGAAGTGTTTTGCTGTGCCAAGACTCGTGCTGCGCACGCTTTGTGGTTGGAATGAGAAACAGGTTCCTTGGTGTTTTCTGCGAAACGCTTTAGCAGCCCGTTGGTGCTAGTATGGAGTCAGGGGATGGATGAAGCGGAGAGCCCCGTTTGGAGTGAGGCTGCAAAGGGCATGCCAAGAGAAGTGTTTTGCTGTGCCAAGACTCGTGCTGCGCGCGCTTTGTGCTTGGAGTGAGAAACAGGTTCCTTGGTGTTTTCTGCGAAACGCTTTAGCAGCCCGTTGGTGCTAGCATGGAGTCAGGGGATGGATGAAGCGGAGAGCCCCGTTTGGAGTGAGGCTGCAAAGGGCATGCCAAAGGAAGTGTTTTGCTGTGCCAAGACTCGTGCTGCGCACGCTTTGTGCTTGGAGTGAGAAACAGGTTCCTTGGTGTTTTCTGCGAAATGCTTTAGCAGCCCGTTGGTGCTAGTATGGAGTCAGGGGATGGATGAAGCGGAGAGCCTCGTTTGGAGTGAGGCTGCAAAGGGCATGCCAAAGGAAGTGTTTTGCTGTGCCAAGACTCGTGCTGCGCACGCTTTGTGCTTGGAGTGAGAAACAGGTTCCTTGGTGTTTTCTGCGAAACGCTTTAGCAGCCCGTTGGTGCTAGTATGGAGTCAGGGGATGGATGAAGCGGAGAGCCCCGTTTGGAGTGAGGCTGCAAAGGGCATGCCAAGAGAAGTGTTTTGCTGTGCCAAGACTCGTGCTGCGCACGCTTTGTGCTTGGAGTGAGAAACAGGTTCCTTGGTGTTTTCTGCGAAACGCTTTAGCAGCCCGTTGGTGCTAGTATGGAGTCAGGGGATGGATGAAGCGGAGAGCCCCGTTTGGAGTGAGGCTGCAAAGGGCATGCCAAAGGAAGTGTTTTGCTGTGCCAAGACTCGTGCTGCGCACGCTTTGTGGTTGGAGTGAGAAACAGGTTCCTTGGTGTTTTCTGCGAAACGCTTTAGCAGCCCGTTGGTGCTAGTATGGAGTCAGGGGATGGATGAAGCGGAGAGCCCCGTTTGGAGTGAGGCTGCAAAGGGCATGCCAAAGGAAGTGTTTTGCTGTGCCAAGACTCGTGCTGCGCACGCTTTGTGGTTGGAGTGAGAAACAGGTTCCTTGGTGTTTTCTGCGAAACGCTTTAGCAGCCCGTTGGTGCTAGTATGGAGTCAGGGGATGGATGAAGCGGAGAGCCCCGTTTGGAGTGAGGTTGCAAAGGGCATGCCAAAGGAAGTGTTTTGCTGTGCCAAGACTCGTGCTGCGCGCGCTTTGTGGTTGGAGTGAGAAACAGGTTCCTTGGTGTTTTCTGCGAAACGCTTTAGCAGCCCGTTGGTGCTAGTATGGAGTCAGGGGATGGATGAAGCGGAGAGCCCCGTTTGGAGTGAGGCTGCAAAGGGCATGCCAAGAGAAGTGTTTTGCTGTGCCAAACCTCGTGCTGCGCGCACTTTGTGCTTGGAGTGAGAAACAGGTTCCTTGGTGTTTTCTGCGAAACGCTTTAGCAGCCCGTTGGTGCTAGCATGGAGTCAGGGGATGGATGAAGCGGAGAGCCCCGTTTGGAGTGAGGCTGCAAAGGGCATGCCAAAGGAAGTGTTTTGCTGTGCCAAGACTCGTGCTGCGCACGCTTTGTGCTTGGAGTGAGAAACAGGTTCCTTGGTGTTTTCTGCGAAACGCTTTAGCAGGCCGTTGGTGCTAGTATGGAGTCAGGGGATGGATGAAGCGGAGAGCCCCGTTTGGAGTGAGGCTGCAAAGGGCATGCCAAAGGAAGTGTTTTGCTGTGCCAAGACTCGTGCTGCGCACGCTTTGTGGTTGGAGTGAGAAACAGGTTCCTTGGTGTTTTCTGTGAAACGCTTTAGCAGCCCGTTGGTGCTAGTATGGAGTCAGGGGATGGATGAAGCGGAGAGCCCCGTTTGGAGTGAGGCTGCAAAGGGCATGCCAAAGGAAGTGTTTTGCTGTGCCAAGACTCGTGCTGCGCACGCTTTGTGCTTGGAGTGAGAAACAGGTTCCTTGGTGTTTTCTGCAAAACGCTTTAGCAGCCCGTTGGTGCTAGTATGGAGTCAGGGGATGGATGAAGCGGAGAGCCCCGTTTGGAGTGAGGCTGCAAAGGGCATGCCAAAGGAAGTGTTTTGCTGTGCCAAGACTCGTGCTGCACACGCTTTGTGCTTGGAGTGAGAAACAGGTTCCTTGGTGTTTTCTGCGAAACGCTTTAGCAGCCCGTTGGTGCTAGTATGGAGTCAGGGGATGGATGAAGCGGAGAGCCCCGTTTGGAGTGAGGCTGCAAAGGGCATGCCAAAGGAAGTGTTTTGCTGTGCCAAGACTCGTGCTGCGCACGCTTTGTGCTTGGAGTGAGAAACAGGTTCCTTGGTGTTTTCTGCGAAACGCTTTAGCAGCCCGTTGGTGCTAGTATGGAGTCAGGGGATGGATGAAGCGGAGAGCCCCGTTTGGAGTGAGGCTGCAACGGGCATGCCAAGAGAAGTGTTTTGCTGTGCCAAGACTCGTGCTGCGCACGCTTTGTGGTTGGAGTGAGAAACAGGTTCCTTGGTGTTTTCTGCGAAACGCTTTAGCAGCCCGTTGGTGCTAGTATGGAGTCAGGGGATGGATGAAGCGGAGAGCCCCGTTTGGAGTGAGGCTGCAAAGGGCATGCCAAAGGAAGTGTTTTGCTGTGCCAAGACTCGTGCTGCGCACGCTTTGTGCTTGGAGTGAGAAACAGGTTCCTTGGTGTTTTCTGCGAAACGCTTTAGCAGCCCGTTGGTGCTAGTATGGAGTCAGGGGATGGATGAAGCGGAGAGCCCCGTTTGGAGTGAGGCTGCAAAGGGCATGCCAAGAGAAGTGTTTTGCTGTGCCAAGACTCGTGCTGCGCACGCTTTGTGGTTGGAGTGAGAAACAGGTTCCTTGGTGTTTTCTGCGAAACGCTTTAGCAGCCCGTTGGTGCTAGTATGGAGTCAGGGGATGGATGAAGCGGAGAGCCCCGTTTGGAGTGAGGCTGCAAAGGGCATGCCAAAGGAAGTGTTTTGCTGTGCCAAGACTCGTGCTGCGCACGCTTTGTGGTTGGAATGAGAAACAGGTTCCTTGGTGTTTTCTGCGAAACGCTTTAGCAGCCCGTTGGTGCTAGTATGGAGTCAGGGGATGGATGAAGCGGAGAGCCCCGTTTGGAGTGAGGCTGCAAAGGGCATGCCAAGAGAAGTGTTTTGCTGTGCCAAGACTCGTGCTGCGCGCGCTTTGTGCTTGGAGTGAGAAACAGGTTCCTTGGTGTTTTCTGCGAAACGCTTTAGCAGCCCGTTGGTGCTAGCATGGAGTCAGGGGATGGATGAAGCGGAGAGCCCCGTTTGGAGTGAGGCTGCAAAGGGCATGCCAAAGGAAGTGTTTTGCTGTGCCAAGACTCGTGCTGCGCACGCTTTGTGCTTGGAGTGAGAAACAGGTTCCTTGGTGTTTTCTGCGAAATGCTTTAGCAGCCCGTTGGTGCTAGTATGGAGTCAGGGGATGGATGAAGCGGAGAGCCTCGTTTGGAGTGAGGCTGCAAAGGGCATGCCAAAGGAAGTGTTTTGCTGTGCCAAGACTCGTGCTGCGCACGCTTTGTGCTTGGAGTGAGAAACAGGTTCCTTGGTGTTTTCTGCGAAACGCTTTAGCAGCCCGTTGGTGCTAGTATGGAGTCAGGGGATGGATGAAGCGGAGAGCCCCGTTTGGAGTGAGGCTGCAAAGGGCATGCCAAGAGAAGTGTTTTGCTGTGCCAAGACTCGTGCTGCGCACGCTTTGTGCTTGGAGTGAGAAACAGGTTCCTTGGTGTTTTCTGCGAAACGCTTTAGCAGCCCGTTGGTGCTAGTATGGAGTCAGGGGATGGATGAAGCGGAGAGCCCCGTTTGGAGTGAGGCTGCAAAGGGCATGCCAAAGGAAGTGTTTTGCTGTGCCAAGACTCGTGCTGCGCACGCTTTGTGGTTGGAGTGAGAAACAGGTTCCTTGGTGTTTTCTGCGAAACGCTTTAGCAGCCCGTTGGTGCTAGTATGGAGTCAGGGGATGGATGAAGCGGAGAGCCCCGTTTGGAGTGAGGCTGCAAAGGGCATGCCAAAGGAAGTGTTTTGCTGTGCCAAGACTCGTGCTGCGCACGCTTTGTGGTTGGAGTGAGAAACAGGTTCCTTGGTGTTTTCTGCGAAACGCTTTAGCAGCCCGTTGGTGCTAGTATGGAGTCAGGGGATGGATGAAGCGGAGAGCCCCGTTTGGAGTGAGGTTGCAAAGGGCATGCCAAAGGAAGTGTTTTGCTGTGCCAAGACTCGTGCTGCGCGCGCTTTGTGGTTGGAGTGAGAAACAGGTTCCTTGGTGTTTTCTGCGAAACGCTTTAGCAGCCCGTTGGTGCTAGTATGGAGTCAGGGGATGGATGAAGCGGAGAGCCCCGTTTGGAGTGAGGCTGCAAAGGGCATGCCAAGAGAAGTGTTTTGCTGTGCCAAACCTCGTGCTGCGCGCACTTTGTGCTTGGAGTGAGAAACAGGTTCCTTGGTGTTTTCTGCGAAACGCTTTAGCAGCCCGTTGGTGCTAGCATGGAGTCAGGGGATGGATGAAGCGGAGAGCCCCGTTTGGAGTGAGGCTGCAAAGGGCATGCCAAAGGAAGTGTTTTGCTGTGCCAAGACTCGTGCTGCGCACGCTTTGTGCTTGGAGTGAGAAACAGGTTCCTTGGTGTTTTCTGCGAAACGCTTTAGCAGCCCGTTGGTGCTAGTATGGAGTCAGGGGATGGATGAAGCGGAGAGCCCCGTTTGGAGTGAGGCTGCAAAGGGCATGCCAAAGGAAGTGTTTTGCTGTGCCAAGACTCGTGCTGCGCACGCTTTGTGGTTGGAGTGAGAAACAGGTTCCTTGGTGTTTTCTGCGAAACGCTTTAGCAGCCCGTTGGTGCTAGTATGGAGTCAGGGGATGGATGAAGCGGAGAGCCCCGTTTGGAGTGAGGCTGCAAAGGGCATGCCAAAGGAAGTGTTTTGCTGTGCCAAGACTCGTGCTGCGCACGCTTTGTGGTTGGAGTGAGAAACAGGTTCCTTGGTGTTTTCTGCGAAACGCTTTAGCAGCCCGTTGGTGCTAGTATGGAGTCAGGGGATGGATGAAGCGGAGAGCCCCGTTTGGAGTGAGGTTGCAAAGGGCATGCCAAAGGAAGTGTTTTGCTGTGCCAAGACTCGTGCTGCGCGCGCTTTGTGGTTGGAGTGAGAAACAGGTTCCTTGGTGTTTTCTGCGAAACGCTTTAGCAGCCCGTTGGTGCTAGTATGGAGTCAGGGGATGGATGAAGCGGAGAGCCCCGTTTGGAGTGAGGCTGCAAAGGGCATGCCAAGAGAAGTGTTTTGCTGTGCCAAACCTCGTGCTGCGCGCACTTTGTGCTTGGAGTGAGAAACAGGTTCCTTGGTGTTTTCTGCGAAACGCTTTAGCAGCCCGTTGGTGCTAGCATGGAGTCAGGGGATGGATGAAGCGGAGAGCCCCGTTTGGAGTGAGGCTGCAAAGGGCATGCCAAAGGAAGTGTTTTGCTGTGCCAAGACTCGTGCTGCGCACGCTTTGTGCTTGGAGTGAGAAACAGGTTCCTTGGTGTTTTCTGCGAAACGCTTTAGCAGGCCGTTGGTGCTAGTATGGAGTCAGGGGATGGATGAAGCGGAGAGCCCCGTTTGGAGTGAGGCTGCAAAGGGCATGCCAAAGGAAGTGTTTTGCTGTGCCAAGACTCGTGCTGCGCACGCTTTGTGGTTGGAGTGAGAAACAGGTTCCTTGGTGTTTTCTGTGAAACGCTTTAGCAGCCCGTTGGTGCTAGTATGGAGTCAGGGGATGGATGAAGCGGAGAGCCCCGTTTGGAGTGAGGCTGCAAAGGGCATGCCAAAGGAAGTGTTTTGCTGTGCCAAGACTCGTGCTGCGCACGCTTTGTGCTTGGAGTGAGAAACAGGTTCCTTGGTGTTTTCTGCAAAACGCTTTAGCAGCCCGTTGGTGCTAGTATGGAGTCAGGGGATGGATGAAGCGGAGAGCCCCGTTTGGAGTGAGGCTGCAAAGGGCATGCCAAAGGAAGTGTTTTGCTGTGCCAAGACTCGTGCTGCACACGCTTTGTGCTTGGAGTGAGAAACAGGTTCCTTGGTGTTTTCTGCGAAACGCTTTAGCAGCCCGTTGGTGCTAGTATGGAGTCAGGGGATGGATGAAGCGGAGAGCCCCGTTTGGAGTGAGGCTGCAAAGGGCATGCCAAAGGAAGTGTTTTGCTGTGCCAAGACTCGTGCTGCGCACGCTTTGTGCTTGGAGTGAGAAACAGGTTCCTTGGTGTTTTCTGCGAAACGCTTTAGCAGCCCGTTGGTGCTAGTATGGAGTCAGGGGATGGATGAAGCGGAGAGCCCCGTTTGGAGTGAGGCTGCAACGGGCATGCCAAAGGAAGTGTTTTGCTGTGCCAAGACTCGTGCTGCGCACGCTTTGTGGTTGGAGTGAGAAACAGGTTCCTTGGTGTTTTCTGCGAAACGCTTTAGCAGCCCGTTGGTGCTAGTATGGAGTCAGGGGATGGATGAAGCGGAGAGCCCCGTTTGGAGTGAGGCTGCAAAGGGCATGCCAAAGGAAGTGTTTTGCTGTGCCAAGACTCGTGCTGCGCACGCTTTGTGGTTGGAGTGAGAAACAGGTTCCTTGGTGTTTTCTGCGAAACGCTTTAGCAGCCCGTTGGTGCTAGTATGGAGTCAGGGGATGGATGAAGCGGAGAGCCCCGTTTGGAGTGAGGCTGCAAAGGGCATGCCAAGAGAAGTGTTTTGCTGTGCCAAGACTCGTGCTGCGCACGCTTTGTGCTTGGAGTGAGAAACAGGTTCCTTGGTGTTTTCTGCGAAACGCTTTAGCAGCCCGTTGGTGCTAGTATGGAGTCAGGGGATGGATGAAGCGGAGAGCCCCGTTTGGAGTGAGGCTGCAAAGGGCATGCCAAAGGAAGTGTTTTGCTGTGCCAAGACTCGTGCTGCGCACGCTTTGTGGTTGGAGTGAGAAACAGGTTCCTTGGTGTTTTCTGCGAAACGCTTTAGCAGCCCGTTGGTGCTAGTATGGAGTCAGGGGATGGATGAAGCGGAGAGCCCCGTTTGGAGTGAGGCTGCAACGGGCATGCCAAAGGAAGTGTTTTGCTGTGCCAAGACTCGTGCTGCGCACGCTTTGTGGTTGGAGTGAGAAACAGGTTCCTTGGTGTTTTCTGCGAAACGCTTTAGCAGCCCGTTGGTGCTAGTATGGAGTCAGGGGATGGATGAAGCGGAGAGCCCCGTTTGGAGTGAAGCTGCAAAGGGCATGCCAAAGGAAGTGTTTTGCTGTGCCAAGACTCGTGCTGCGCACGCTTTGTGGTTGGAGTGAGAAACAGGTTCCTTGGTGTTTTCTGCGAAACGCTTTAGCAGCCCGTTGGTGCTAGTATGGAGTCAGGGGATGGATGAAGCGGAGAGCCCCGTTTGGAGTGAGGCTGCAAAGGGCATGCCAAGAGAAGTGTTTTGCTGTGCCAAGACTCGTGCTGCGCACGCTTTGTGCTTGGAGTGAGAAACAGGTTCCTTGGTGTTTTCTGCGAAACGCTTTAGCAGCCCGTTGGTGCTAGTATGGAGTCAGGGGATGGATGAAGCGTAGAGCCCTGTTTGGAGTGAGGCTGCAAAGGGCATGCCAAAGGAAGTGTTTTGCTGTGCCAAGACTCGTGCTGCGCACGCTTTGTGGTTGGAGTGAGAAACAGGTTCCTTGGTGTTTTCTGCGAAACGCTTTAGCAGCCCGTTGGTGCTAGTATGGAGTCAGGGGATGGATGAAGCGGAGAGCCCCGTTTGGAGTGAGGGTGCAAAGGGCATGCCAAGAGAAGTGTTTTGCTGTGCCAAGACTCGTGCTGCGCACGCTTTGTGCTTGGAGTGAGAAACAGGTTCCTTGGTGTTTTCTGCGAAACGCTTTAGCAGCCCGTTGGTGCTAATATGGAGTCAGGGGATGGATGAAGCGGAGAGCCCCGTTTGGAGTGAGGCTGCAAAGGGCATGCCAAGAGAAGTGTTTTGCTGTGCCAAGACTCGTGCTGCGCACGCTTTGTGCTTGGAGTGAGAAACAGGTTCCTTGGTGTTTTCTGCGAAACGCTTTAGCAGCCCGTTGGTGCTAGTATGGAGTCAGGGGATGGATGAAGCGGAGAGCCCCGTTTGGAGTGAGGCTGCAAAGGGCATGCCAAAGGAAGTGTTTTGCTGTGCCAAGACTCGTGCTGCGCACGCTTTGTGGTTGGAGTGAGAAACAGGTTCCTTGGTGTTTTCTGCGAAACGCTTTAGCAGCCCGTTGGTGCTAGTATGGAGTCAGGGGATGGATGAAGCGGAGAGCCCCGTTTGGAGTGAGGCTGCAAAGGGCATGCCAAAGGAAGTGTTTTGCTGTGCCAAGACTCGTGCTGCGCACGCTTTGTGGTTGGAGTGAGAAACAGGTTCCTTGGTGTTTTCTGCGAAACGCTTTAGCAGCCCGTTGGTGCTAGTATGGAGTCAGGGGATGGATGAAGCGGAGAGCCCCGTTTGGAGTGAGGCTGCAAAGGGCATGCCAAGAGAAGTGTTTTGCTGTGCCAAGACTCGTGCTGCGCACGCTTTGTGGTTGGAGTGAGAAACAGGTTCCTTGGTGTTTTCTGCGAAACGCTTTAGCAGCCCGTTGGTGCTAGTATGGAGTCAGGGGATGGATGAAGCGGAGAGCCCCGTTTGGAGTGAGGCTGCAAAGGGCATGCCAAAGGAAGTGTTTTGCTGTGCCAAGACTCGTGCTGCGCACGCTTTGTGCTTGGAGTGAGAAACAGGTTCCTTGGTGTTTTCTGCGAAACGCTTTAGCAGCCCGTTGGTGCTAGTATGGAGTCAGGGGATGGATGAAGCGGAGAGCCCCGTTTGGAGTGAGGCTGCAAAGGGCATGCCAAGAGAAGTGTTTTGCTGTGCCAAGACTCGTGCTGCGCACGCTTTGTGGTTGGAGTGAGAAACAGGTTCCTTGGTGTTTTCTGCGAAACGCTTTAGCAGCCCGTTGGTGCTAGTATGGAGTCAGGGGATGGATGAAGCGGAGAGCCCCGTTTGGAGTGAGGCTGCAAAGGGCATGCCAAAGGAAGTGTTTTGCTGTGCCAAGACTCGTGCTGCGCACGCTTTGTGCTTGGAGTGAGAAACAGGTTCCTTGGTGTTTTCTGCGAAACGCTTTAGCAGCCCGTTGGTGCTAGTATGGAGTCAGGGGATGGATGAAGCGGAGAGCCCCGTTTGGAGTGAGGCTGCAAAGGGCATGCCAAAGGAAGTGTTTTGCTGTGCCAAGACTCGTGCTGCGCACGCTTTGTGGTTGGAGTGAGAAACAGGTTCCTTGGTGTTTTCTGCG